>NW_021703780.1:82542878-82850800 GCF_005190385.1 Monodon monoceros
TATAGGTGGATGGACCTAGAGTCTGTCATACAGAGTGAAGTAAGTCAGAAAGAGAAAAACAAATACTGTATGCTAACACATATATATGGAATCTAAAAAAAAAAAAAAAGGTTCTGATGAACCTAGGGGCAGGACAGGAGTAAAGACACAGATGTAGAGAATGGACTTGAGGACACGGAGAGGGGGAAGGGTAAGCTGGGACGAAGTGAGAGAGTGGCGTGGACATATATATACACTACCAAATGTAAAAGAGATAGCTAGTGGGAAGCAGCCGCACAGCACAGGGAGATCAGCTCGGTGCTCTGTGACCACCTAGAGGGGTGGGATAGGGACGGTGAGAGGGAGACACAAGAGGGAGGAGATATGGGGATATGTGTATATGTATAGCTGATTCACTTTGTTCTAAAGCAGAAACTAACACACCATTGTAAAGCAATTATACTCTACTTTAATTAAAGATGTTAAAAAGAATTGAGCATTGAGGATGAAATGTAAGATCTTTTTATTTCTTCACATTTCTGCTCTTATAAGAGTCATCTAAAGTGAGTATTTCTACAAGTCTCCATTCTGACCAGGGCATGTATTCTGGATAATGTCTCTATACATATATCTACTATATAGTTGTATAACTTACAATTGATTTAGCATTTATTTAAATGTAAGCAATAAAGTACTTTAAATTGTTATAGACAAAAGAAAATCAATAAGTAATCACCAAAGAAGAATATGTTCTACTCCGTGAAACAATATATTGTCTATAAAATGTATTTATGTTAGAAAAAAACAAAGGTGAATTTCAATTTGAATAAAAAGACCACACCCTGATCACATTTTGCTCCTTTTCCCTGCTCTCCGGCAGCTGGATTGACACTTAGGAGGGACCAGCAGCCACCACGCACAGCAACACTGGTCCAATCCTGTCTTGCCATTGCTCTGCATTTGTAACAAATACTTTTCTTTTACCTTTCCTGACAAAACAGCCCTATTGTTATCAACTGTAAATGTATTAAAAGCTCACAAGGGCATTTTAGTAAGTGTATCACGCCTGAAAAATACTATTGCCTGACAGGTTCCCATTGGCAAGTGAAAAGAGGTTTTATTGAAGGAAACAGCAGTAGCAAACAGCGAGCGGTGCACAGGAAGGTAATTGTTCTTTTAATATTGGAGGCGCACGTTCACTTAAGACGAGGGCTCCTACCCGTGCCTCATCCACACCCAGAGGACCCGCCAGACAAGCAGCCCCGCAGCCTCTCTCTGGGATCAAGCTGTCAATGCAAACTTGCATTCTTTCCCTTTTTCTGAGCTAAGTAAGCTCTACCCCCAGAGCTCCCGATGCCTTCCTGAGTGAAAGCTCTGAAAGAGCTCCCTTCTAAATTGCATCACTCGCCCAGCGCTCTTCAAACTGACAGAACAAAAGAGCCAAATTCCAAAAGTCTGGTCTGAGTGACTTGTTAGTTGCGTTGGTTGATTACCTCTTAATGGGCTCTGAGAATGGGCTGTGGTCGTTTTGACGCTGCTTAAGGAAACCTTGCAGAGTTCTTTTCTACTTACTTCCTAATTAAGGTCGATTTGCTTAATCAGCAAAACACACTAAGCGGGGGGGGGGGGGGGGGGGGGGGGGGGGGGGGTGGAGAGAGTGAGAGACGCCAGAAGGAAGTTCTTACTACCATCCCCCTCCCCTTCCAATCAGTGGCAATAAAATTACTTGGACCAGGAGTTACAAAAATAAATTCTCATTGGAAAGGACTAAACAGGACTGCTGTGATGTGTGATGTCTCTGTGTGTGTGTGTGTGTGTGTGTGTGTGTGTGTGTGTGTATCTTTTTCCCTTCCAGAACTGATGCAACACCAAATAATAGTGTTTCCTTGCCGGCGATTTAGCGCTGTGAGTTCCCAAAGCCTTATTGTCTGCTCCTTCCGCCTGCTTCCCACCCCCCACCCCCAGCCATTAATGAATACATTCAGCCAGCCGGGGTCACTTTATTATTCTGACACATTGAACTGGGGATGTGATTTCCAAGTTCTGAGGCTGACACTGGCAGGGTGAAACTTTCACCTCGAGGTTCCGCAACTGTATACTTGACACACTTGGAAGAATAAATATTGATCTCCTTTCCGAGGATGTGTGGCCATGTGAAATGTTAATGCTTTTAAACGGCTTTGGACATACAAAGCAGCTATTATTACCACTATTATTATAAGGTATAAAATCTCAGAGAGTATCTCATCTTTACCCTTTATCCTCATGATTAGTGCGTCTGTGTTGAGTGCCCGCTGTATTCACATCACTGCTCATGTGACTGGATACGATGATGACATTCACAGACAAAGACACTAATTTTGAGACGCCCCAATAAAGGAGGTAAGGATTATTCTCAACAGTAATGTGTATATGTATTCCGTGGACTTCCAATGACGAATGTTTATTGCCTCACGGGGCCTCGTTTATTATTGGGTTGGGGATTTTCCATTTGTCCTCCCAGGATGATTCATTCTTTTGTATGGAAGGAAGGAAAAGGCCATTTAAAGTCATAATTGGCTATGAAAGTTTGGGGCCCTAAAAAGGTTGGGGTTAATATCTAACCTTTGGTTTGGCAAAAGCACTTCTGGGAAAGTTTAGGTACTAAAAGTGAGATCCCCTCAAGCCTCGTGTAGGAGATAGTGAAACTGCTCTGCCTAAGAAAAGGTGAAATTTGTGGTTTGGGTGGTACTGGTGAAGCTTGACGGAAATAAGAGTGCAGCAAGATGGCAGGAGGCAAGGGCTCAGCATGGAATAAGGGCCAATGAGAAAGGCCAAGTGACATAGTTAACACTATGGCTGTCTAATAGCTAATTTTAAATTGCTTGCTGGCTGGTGTTTTGCTGATAAAGCCCTCCTCCCCATTGTTTTCTCACTTTTGTAAAACTTTAGTAAAAATCGATTACCCACATAACCTATTGTTGATGGCATTAAGAATAAAGAGGTTGAAATCATATCCCCTGAAACCAGCTGAGGCCCCATGTAGATCTGAGATGTGAGAAGTATTTGCAGTGAGTGACTTGGGATTGCGTATGAGACGATTCCGCCGTTCTCAAGGATTCTAGATACTTGAAGAGAGGGCTGGGCTGCCACCTGAGTTATACATTTGTTTTTCTATTAAGTTATTCATTCAACTAATGTTTATTGAGTATCCACTGTATGCCAGGGACTCTGATGCAGATTGATTGGGAATGCAAAAGAGAGTGGTACTGTTAAGACCCGTGCTTAGTACAGCTTATGGTCGTAAGTAATGGGACGCACGTGTATGTACTTTGCAGCAATTTGGAAATTTATAAGGATCCTTTGTCATCTCCCCACATACTAATGTTTCTATTTTCTTGCCCACTTCTTCCTTCCTTCCTTCCTTTATTTTAGGCAAATTCATTTCTTTATTGGATCCTAGTTTTTCAGATTTTACTCAAGTTGTTATCACATGTAACCTCCCCCCTAGTCACACCTCGCCAAGTCCTCTTTACAGCCGTGGATATCCTCAGCCTGAAGAAACCTCACATTTTTCTGATTTAATTGGACTGGAGTTCAGTCGAAGCATCACAGTTTGTAACAACTGCCAAGATGATTCTAGTGTGTAGCCAGGGTCGAGAACCAATGTCTAGAAGTGTGCACATAAAATCTTATTGGTACAGTTTCCTATGATTGCATTTTGCAGCAGCATTTCTCAGTTCCTTTATATTTTCTTCTATCCCCTATCAGAGGAAAAGGGACCCTCCTCCTTTTAAAGATAACCTTCTGCCTCAGGAGTTTGCGTCTCCTTCTCTTTCTCCATCCGTAGGAAGCATCTGTATTCACCATCATCCTCTTTCCCTGTATTTTCACTCTCTCTACTGACTCCATCCTGCCTCTGCGTGCTTGCTTAGGTACACCATAGCCTGAAAATCCTTCTTAAGCTAATTTTTCCATCACCCAATTCCTCAGAGGAGTCCTTAACGCAAGCGATTTTACCATCTACTCATTCCTTAATCCTTCACAATTGACTTCCATCCCCACAGAAGTAAAACTGATCTTTCAAAGCCCGTGCGGTAAAATACATGCTGGCTGCTTAATACATGTTGGTTGAGTGAATAAATGAATGAATATATGACTTTCTAATCATCAAATCAGTGATCTTGCATCAGTTTCCCTCCTCCTTGATAACATGGCTTAGCAGGCCCATGACTCTGTCCCTGTCTTCTTTAGCATAGAATGCTGCTGTTTTTTTTTCTCTTTCTGTTCTCATGTTTCTTCTATGACCCCTTGGTTGGCCACTTTGCAGCATTACACAGGCTTATGAGTTGTGGTGGTAGATAAACTTGGCGTTCAAATCAAGTCTCTGCCACTTCATAGCTGTATGACTTGGGACACATTGCCCACCTCACTAAGTCTCATGTCTTCATCCATAGAGAGGAGATGGTAATAACATTGTTTTAAGGTTGATGTGATACTTCAGTGCCATTGCAAAGTCACGAAGCGTTCAGTTAATGTTAGTGGGTGTTCTCATTCCAGTGGTTATAAGTCCCTCTGGGCAGTCACCATGCCATTTTTCCCACCGCTCTATTCTGTCCTCAAAACCTACAGTGTTTGGCTCAGGGTCCTTGAAAAAAAATTAGTTGTGAATGAATGAGCCAGTGCATTGCTTCTCTTCTCTTAATGGATGATCCTTCTCAAAGCTTTGCCTTAGGCTCTCTTCACTCTTTCCCTTGCTGACCTCATTTATTCCCTGATGACCTTTTGACCTCATTCATTACTTCACTTCTCGTCTTCATGTAGATGACTGCCACATCTCACCTGAAGTCCGACTCTGCTTGTTGTGATCTCCATATCCAGATGTGTTGTCTTTAAGACACTTTGCAAGCAAACATCCCTAAAGGCATTTCTTTGATATCTTAAAATCCCTCATACTCAGAAAAGAACTTGTTTTTCCTCTCTCTCCCTAACTCTTATTGTTCATTTATATATATTCATTATTATATATGTTCATTATATGTATTTCAAATAACCTCCTATATAAAATATATTTATTTAGGCTATATATTTGTTTAATTTATATATACATATACACCTACAAAATATAAGTATTTATCTATGTAACGACCTCCAAAGAGTTCTACCTGCCTATTTGTTTATTGGCTTGAAGATAATCCCACCCACCTGCAAAATGTTATTCTTCCTAACGTCTCGCTCAGGGTATTGGCTCTCTACCCCACTGACAACCAAAAATAACAAGAACATTAATTTTTAAAAGTTCACACTCCTTATCCTGCCAGTGTTATTTTGGTCCTTATTTTGATCAAAAACTTCCTTCTGTGTAAACAATATTTATTTATTAGACAAGCAACATGTAGATAAAATTTTATTGTGGAAAAAAAAAGAGCTTAAGTGATACGGAAGTGTAAAAGCAAAGGAAAATTCCCACCTCACTCCTGCTGCTTGCTTCATTCTTACTACTCTTTATGGAGGTTGTTCCTATTTTCAGTTTGGGATGACTCATTTCTAGACCTTTTATCTACATTAACGAACATATGCATGTCTGATTTTTACTTAATGTAAATGGGCCGTACTGTACTTGTCAGTGTGACGCTGGATTTTTTTTTCCCCTCATTAATGCGTCTTGCTCATTTAGCCCTGCCTCTTCCTGAAGAACTGGGGCACAGTACTGCCTCCTACCGGAGAACCATGATGTATTTAGGCAGACTTTCATTGCTGAATGCTTAAAAGCTACCTTGCTATTTATTCCCCATTCTTCTGTGTCATCTTTTCACTAAGCGAGAAAGCACGTTTCAACTTTTCTGTCTTGGCCTCTTTGTACATGCCTAACAGTGAAACTTCTACTTATGCCCCCAAACCCAGCTCAGATGTTAATTATACATGGAGTCCTCTTTGCAAATTCCAGCTTCAAGTGATATCTTTGAGAGATTCCTTGGTCCTTCGAGGACAGAGACTGAGGTTTTTGTCATCCCTCACAGCTGAACATAGGGTCCTAAACATAGACTCTGAATCCATGTATTGTATAAATGAATACATGATTTTTAAACTTTTGTTGACCTAACATGTATGCAGAGGTAGGGTATAAGCACCTTCAAGGTAAAAACTGATTGCAGTATGCCTTGAATAATGCAGATGTGTGATGATGTGTGTGCCGGTGCTGTGGCCACTATACTGTGGATGTAGACAAAGATGGAGTCCTTCCCTTATCATATTGCACCAAAAGTACCCATTAGCCAGTATAGGAAGCTATTACAAAGAAATAAAATGAACTTACCAGGGTCTTCCAGAGGATTTTGAATTGAGCTGGATGGTCCTAAAAGAAGGGAAATTAAAAATAATTATTTGAGTGGATATCCATTTTTTTGCCTTTCCAGGATCCCTTTACTCCCTTTTTCAGGAAAGAGAAACCCACTTTCCAACGGAGGACCTATTCCATGTAGCTTGAGTGGAATGGCCTTGTCTATCAGTGTTCCATGTACAGAGACATGGTAACCCATGTCCTCTGTTTCCCAGCCATAGAGGTTTGTTGTGGGATGGCTCTAAGAACCAGGCAGTACCAATCAGGTTGCTCCCTGAGGCTTGAGATTAGCCTGCTGGAAGTGAGGGTTCTCTCCTCCTTTGTGGGGTAGAAAGATAATGTAGGCTTGTGACTGACAGAAGCCATCTTTCCTGCCTTGTGTAAAAAGCCTGAGAATAAAGCCAAAACAGGGAGCCAAACAGCCAAGAAAAAGTAAAGGCAAGGTACTGAATTCATCATTTGGGTCCCTGGATTCACTTACATCTGAAGCTCATCTACTCCTGGACATCCTAGATACGGGAATCTACAAATTCCCTTTACCTACGCTAGTTGGCTTTCTGTGTTCTATAATGGAAAGAGGCCCACGACATTATATAGGAGGCTTCACTCATTTTAAATATTTCTTCTGACTGTTGTTTCCTTCCCATCTCTCTTTAGAGGATGTATGCTGATGAAATTTTCTAAATTCAATTGTTTAATCTCTGCTTTCTAACTCCCAAAACGTTCACAGAGTAGAAATGTTAAATTATGTGGAGGTATGCCAAAAATGACCTACGAAAATGGATTAAAATTGGAGGCTGGATCTTATGCTAAAATAACTGATAAGAAATAAACTGAGGTGTGGTTTCTGCTAACCTGGTCTTTCAATCAGTTCTGTTCAATTTATATGAGTGAGAAGAGGGGACAAAAATTTATGTGTATTGAGTTTCTACTCAATTTCTTTCATGAAATTTACCCCTTTCATGTAGATATTGTGATCCTGACTTGGAAGATTTTTTTAAAATCCAGATGATTTTCAGAGTTTCATTCTTCTCCAAGGTCACTAGTTAGTTAGGCATGGTCGATTTAAGGTTAGGATCCAGTTGGGTCTGACCTGAGCCCTCCCTCTCCACCATCGGGAATGCCGTACAATTAGGAAGAATGTTGACCCTTTGATCTCAAAGCATATTTCCAACAAGTCAACTGCTTTGACATTCATAGCTTGGCATTATTGTTTTCAGGAAAATTATGTTCTGGGGAGGAGTGTATTGCTATATAGGGAGTTTGAGATTTGAATTTGGAGACATGAATTCTAGTCTTGTGATTTGTTTCCAGTAAAGAGCTCTGGGATTATGCAACTCAGTCTTTTTAGATCTTAGTTTCCTCCTCTGTCAAATAAAAGATATGAGGGCTGATCACCTCTCAAGTCTGTCCTAGTCCACTTGTACTGGTCAGCGCTTTCCAGAACCCTATACCTCCAATAGGAGAGATGGTAACACCTTGTGTTATGATTATATGCTATATGCAGTGATGTCTTGTTTAGTTCAGTATTTCCCAGCAATGAGCCCAGCGTATGGCAAATAATAGATGATGAATAAATATCTGTTGAATAAATAAATGAGGGAAGGAAGTCTATTTGTGTACAGAATACTACTTTTTATATATTTTTTTCAACTGACCAAAGGAGTGATCTTTGAAATTGCAGAAAATACCTCTAATTTTGCTGGTGAGAAGTAAAAATAAGCTAATGGTAGATTTGAGTACTACAACGTTCGATCCATCACTGTGGATTTTAAAGAGGACTTTCCTTTAATTCAAAGCTCAAGATAAGCAAAGAGTTAACTGAAATTTTTCAAATGGAGACGTACTTTAAAGTATAGAATGGTCATTTTAGGTGGCCATTGTAATTCAGCTTTTAAGGCTTGGTAACTGAGCCATCTTGGTGAACCTTCTGTGTGAGTGAAGCTTTCCTTAATCGGCTTTTCCTATATTATTTCATCCTGGGAAAGAAAAGCAGTAGCTGAGCCAGAGACAAGCAGGATAACAAAAAAAGGAGTCTGTGGCCAAAGCAACAGAATTACTTTTCTTTTCTTTTCTCTCTCTCTCTCTCTTTTTTTTTTCCCTTTCACTTGTGTGTTTATAAAGGAGAAGTAAGAAACATAATTTTTTTGTCTTTGTTTAGACATTGGACAATACAAATCACAAGAACATTTATTTTTGGCATCCTATTTCTTAGGTGTTCTTTGGGATTTGGACCCTACTTTAAAAATATGTGTTTCCTAGCCCTCCTTACTGTGAAAATCCTTGGCAGTGTAAACAGATGCACTGGTTGGCTTTTAATTCTGACACCAGACTGTCTGAAATAATAGCTCTAAGAAAGTGTGAATTCTTTCATTCCTCAATCTTTAATTATAAGTACTTAATTTGTTTCTCTTTCTACTGCTGACTATCATACCAATCTGGTTTATTTTTTATCTGGCTAAACATGGTACACCTTAGAAGCCCCTCATTTTGAAAAGTTTATTCTGCATGGGAAGACAAAAACAAGCTAAAAGTTTGAGTTATTTTCATATTCCAGGTCACATCACTGTGACAACTAAGATGTTAAGTGGTGTTCTAAAATTTTGAGTAATATAGGCCTTTAAGATGACAGAATTAGGAACTTGATAAGCAGTTTGAAAACACTGAATGTTTCTCATAAAAATTGACTCATCATTTGAAAAATGAGCCAAGTTAATAGCTTACTAACTCATCTTGACCTTTCACAGTCAAAGATGTTCTTCATTTTTGTGTCCACCATTTTTTACATCTTATAACCAATTTGCTGTCACATCATTTTTAGCCATGGGACTGACTGTGGTGATACTGACTTCTGTAATTAGATGAGGTACCATATATGGCACATTAGCCAAAAAAGTCATCAGTTGCTGGAAGTGGGAGCATTTTTGAAGAATTGCTAGGTCTGAGCTTTCTGAATATTGTCATATTTCCACTTTTAAAAGTTCACTGTGTTGAGATGTGTTTTTATTTTTCTAAGGGCAAAAATAAGATCAAAGAAAGACAGATCCTTGCTGGAACTCATGATAAACATAATGAAGAAAGTCTTATGTTGTTCCTCCAGTTGGTTTCTTTCCAAGTTTATCTCTACATATGCATTTACATTTTGAGATACTTTCATCATTTATTTTGGAGCCTAATACTAAAGATGTTAAATCTCCTTTGTAAATATGATGGAAAGAATGATTATGGTTAAAATGTAATGTGCTTTAATTTAGGTTAGGAATTGTCAAGCCATTATTATTATTATGTCACTTTCATTCTCGTAACAATCCTGTAAGTTATTATTATTACTATGCTCATTTTAGAGGTGAGGAAACTGAGATTTTATCCAAGTTCACAGAGGCAGGAAGCTGTGGAAGCAGGGATTTGAACCCAGGAAGGGTTCCTGCGCTGCTGCTAGACTTTACTACTATTAATTTACCTAATGTTTTACACACATGGCCCCATTTAATCCTTCCCCAAAACCATTAATATAAGGACTATTATACACCCATCTTATGGATGGAGAAAGTGAAACTCTGATAACGGAATTTGCTCAGAGTCACTCAGTTTGCCCATCTCACTAAGTAGGCGAGATCAGCTGGGAAGTGAGGTCTGCCTGATTGCAATAAGCCTGTGCTCAAAACCTTTATTCTAAATTGCATAATAACGTTTATCTAGGGCTTCAGAGTTTACTATCTAAATCTAGTAGAAAGCACCAAAAAATTCTTTGGTGTGCAATGATTGAGGTAAACTATTTTAGGTGCCAGAAAGACTTTAAGATAAAGGCAAGGGCCAGTGAAGTAACTGCTGTTTTTGATTTTTTTTTTTTTAACAGTGATGAAAAGGAGTCTTGGGGGATACGTATTTCCGGTGGTAAAAGCAGAGGCTGGGGATTTGGGCTCCTGGGTTATCTTCCTAATTCCCTTTCACATGACACATCATCTAATTCATTTGCCTCCAATTTATCTCCCCTAAAATCAAGTTGGTCATGATAACATCTCTTCAGGAACTGTGGGAAAAAATGATGGTGACGTTCTCTTGACCTTTTTGCGAAAAATGCAACCACTCTTTTGTCCATTTTTTACTTTTTTCCCATGAGTCAAAAATTTGTTTATGTGGAATTAGAGTTTTGAGAATATGAAGTCTCAGTGGCCATTGGGTTCATGACCATGCTTTAGGGCAATAGCTCGCACAGCCATGATAGCTTCTAAGTTGTTTCCTGTTTTTCTTGGTCTTACTGCAATCCTTGCCAAAGCTTCCCTTCTCCTCTGCTGCATTAGTAATGCAAAATGAAATTCATTGTGCCCATTATATCTGTTAAATGGTTTCCATTTTAACTTGAGAAAAATGTATTGACGTTCATGTGTTTGGCATGGAAAGTGTGTATATCTATCGAAGATAGCAACTTGTCTGTTGGAATTACAGTGCATTATGTATAATGCTGCTTTTAGCTGTGCATGTACATTTCCTGGAATCTTATTGTGTCAGAGCTTGGAAAGTTTACACAAGCATTGGTAATCTAATTTTTGTCTGGTGGGTGGCTGTGGAAATATGGAGTATTTAAAAAAGCAAATGTCTTGGCCATCTGTGCCAGGCAGGGGTGTCTAGTCAGGTGGGGTAAAAGCACTCATCAAAAAAAGGTTTTAAAAATATTGCCCCAGGTCTAACCTAAATATTAATTTCCCAAGAGCAGAAAGATGTAACAGTTACTGTAACATGGTTTTGAGCATATTTCTGGTTATTCTTTTTAGGCGTTCTAATTGTAAGGTGGAGGAATCTGTTTTATCTTTCTCCTGCCTCTTAACAATATAATCCTTCTCTAGACTATATTGTTTCCTATGTCTTTTGTCTTCTGCAGACATGAGTCTTTGGCTCATGAACATCTTGTTAAGGTCTGTTGAGGATTAGGGGCTGTGATACAATTTCCTTGCGGAGTCTTTTGATTGGAGATTTTTCATTTGGTTTGTCTTGGAGGTCTTTGAAATGTCTTCTCTCAAGCCATGATTTTCATTTTTCTTTGTTCTCCTCAAAATTGGGGTTGTATTTTGCTCCACTGTTCCTGGGGTCTAGGTAAATGAATTGTGTTATTTAATAGGCGAGTGTGAAATCCTGTGTGCAGTCGCTGGGCTGCTCTCTGCCTCTCAGAGTTGCTAACATCCTGCTCACTGCACTGCTGCTGCACTGTGATGTAGTTCTTGTTGTTTAGCTTTACGTGTATTTCAGTCAGCCATCTAAAGCCGGGTTTCTTAACTTCGGCACTATTGTCATTTGGGGTGGGTAGCTCTTTGTCGTGGAGGGTGTCTTGTGCACAGTGGGGTGTGTCGCAGCATAGCTGGCCTCTACTCACCAGGTGATAGTAACACCTTCCCCCAGTGCCTGCAGGTATTTCTGATGTCCCCTGGGGGGCGTGAAATCACCCCATTTGAGAATCACTGATCTAAAGCAAGGTTGAAAGACAAGGCTGGCGTGATGTAAAGGAATTTCCATAAAAAGCACTGAACTCAGGCAACGCAGTGACAATGCTGAGAGAGCTTTGTGTCTTGGAGGATATGTGGAGAAACTGTATCACACATCCCTGGAGAAAATACTGTAATAATTGTCTATAGTTTCTTAGACTGAGTAACAGAGGAGGTAAGGGTCACCTTTTAAACTGCTTTGCTTCTGATCTGCTAATTATCTCCTCACCCTGTGATGCCTTTTATCTCCTCTCTAAGCAACTTGACTCACACAAGGAAGATTCTAATTCTTTGCAGATTTTCACCTTAACTACTTTTCTACCCTAACCTCCCTGCTCTTCTGTTTCCCCCACTGGTTTTCTTTGGCTCCAGTGGGAACATGGTGCCCATTTATTTCTTTAATCCACTTCACCACCTAATAGTACATTCTCTTCTGAGGATGAATTTTAACAAGATGCTTTTTACTCCATAATACACTCCAGTAAAGAACTAATGTTTACCGCAATGAGTATCCTCTATTCCAACTGAAAAGCGGAGATGCCGCCGACCACTGCCGTTGTTCACTTTTTTCTCCCGTTTAACTTTTTCTCAATGCCGCTTTGAGTGAGTTACATCTGTTATATTCAATGGCAATCTTATGGGCTTGTCCAAAGGGCATCTATTTGCTACTGAAATAGAACTGAAGATAACATGCGAACGAATGAAGTCATCAGATGTATCTGATGATAATATCGAGGTTATTTTTTTATTTTTTTAAATGCTGTGAAAGCTGTGGAGGGATGCTAACAAATCTATTTGATCAATATATGGGATGTGAAAAAGAAGAGGAGACAAGATTGACTGATGAATAAAATGAAACTGACACAAACAGGCTGACAGCCAGCTGTAAGTCTCTTTAGGGCAAATGCAATTAACTTAGAATAATAGACTCAAATTTGATGGTTAGAAATGCATTTTTATTAACAATCACAGGCTGAATCATTATGCTCTTATGAATAAAATGGTACTTACATTTCGTGCATGTGTGTGCATGCATATATAAATATATATACATATGTCTCTCTACGTATATATCCATGCCTCTCACATTCCTATGTGCTCTGCTTACAATTTGGGTGGAAAAGTTGATTTTTAGAATAATGTACTTTAAAAAGGAAATTCATTCATAAATTGTCTCCGGGACTATAAATTCTGAATATTCTCCCAAATTGCATATATAAAAATCATGCTACTTATCTGGTGCTATTAGACATAAAGCCAGTGAGCCCTGGTCCCAGAACTGCTGGTCCTTTGGGGATTTGGAATTGCAATCAGGGATTTACAGATTTCATTTTGAAGAGGAGAAGTCATTACTAGAAACCTAAGCTCATTTCCTCTCCTTTAATAGCTATTTTAAATCATTCATTTAGAAAATACATTAACTATTTAGGGTACTTGCAATGCGTTTCTCTTGGCATTGTCTGCATTTTTTAAAGAGTTTTTTTTTTCTAAAATTATTTCAAAAAAAGATGAGAATTAGAAGAAAAAGACCAGATGACTTTTGGGTGATATAAAATTACTTTTGCATAATATTTCCCTCTCTCATTGCCTAAGAGGAAACAACTTTAACAAAATATTAGAATATTATAAGCAAACTTTTTAATGCCATAGAGATGAAAAAAAGGTGTGTGATCCTTGGAAACTTACAAACTGGATTTTAAATATGGTTAAGGAATGGCATATGGTTGATGGCCTCTTTAAATGAACTTGTTAATTTAAATCAAAAACAGCTTTAATTCTGTACTACTTGCTTAATATTGATTCCCACCTTAACTAGGAAGTGGATAAAAACGGATATGAGATTACAGGAAAAAATAAGGGACCTTAATTTCTACAAAGAATTCAGAATGTGGAGTCTTGCATAACCCTGCAAACTCCTTTAGATACATATTTTTTCAAATGCAAAATAAAGCTCCCTGAGTTATGTAATTGCTATTCTTCAAAAGGACATCATGAAGGTTGACAATTTAAAATGTACTCTTCCTGTCACCATCCAATTTTGTAAAATGTCTACTGATGGTGTAAAAAACAATCTCTGCAGAAGAGGGCTGCCACTGCCAGTTTAGGACACTGGCTTTGTTATTAGCGTAGGCATATTAGATCATCCTCTTGCTCTTCCTGCCTGCTTTGTTCTTTTGATATGGCAGGGAACTGAAATTGACAACAGCCTACATTTATATAACAATAACTTGCATTGTTAAATATATATGTGTAGATAGACAGATAGAGAGTTCTTTTATTCCCCAAAGATATCAAAGTTCACTACACACCATGAAGAAAACCACAGAAATATGCAGATGCTTCTGGGGTGAACCATGGCAACTATTTAAAAGCATAAAGTATTGACAGCCTCAAGACTCTGGAATAGTTCATAGTCTTTTTTAATTTCGGCTATTTTTACCCCTTTAGAAAATTTCTGTTTTCTTCAGGAGAAGAGAAGGATAAAGGTCACATTTTGTTACTTGTGTGACAAACCAGAAATAGTTTAGGAAAGTGAGCTGGGAACTCAGCTGTCCAAGCCTGCAGGCTTGAGAAACAATGTTGTGGTAAACACAAGGCCGAGGAGACTGCTTTGTATCTCAGTCACTGTGTGATCCACTGCGTTCGTTAAGACCACATACAGTGCACTCAAAGTGGGGAGTCTGAAGATTGGATGGGCACCCCTATAAATAGGGTTACCGTGTTAAATTAAAAAATACCAAATAAAAATACAGGATGGCCAGTGAAATTTGCATTTCTGGTAGATGATGCAAAAATTTTAGGAGAAGGAGGTCGCTCGCAATATGTGGGACATACTTAATACTCAAAACTTATGCATCATTTAGCTGAAATTTAAATTTAACTAGGCATCCTGCATTTAATCTGGCTATCTTCACCATAAAAGCAAGGCTTCGTGTGCTGTTTAGAAAGCAGATTATAATTGGGCAAAGAAGGTTTTAGAGAAAAACCGGTAGAACTTTAACTTTTTCTTATCCTTACAACAGCCTTACCATCTTAAAGATTGTAAATCTCTTTCCTCCTCACAGAATAGTAATGCACAATATTATGTTGAGACATGACTCTCCGCTCAAAATTTTATAATTATAGGTCCTGGACAGAATATTCTTGAACAGTGTAAGGCTTAGGTCCTATCATAATAATTGGTGTCTGTCTGTCTCCCTAACTGCCATAAAGGATAGATAATTTTTTTTAAATGTGTTTTCCTGGGTACCAAATATGGAGTCAAGCAAATCGTAGGAGTTTAATCCACACTGCTTGAATGAATTTATTCCCTCAGCATTGAATTGATTTTTCTTCTAATTTTTTGTCATTTCCCTCCTTTTTCAGACATAATGATAATATTTCCTCTATAGTTGAATTTCCATTTTGAGATATCCTTTAGCCTGCATAGGGTGAAATGTCATACCATCTTAGCAGTAGGGTATAGGCAATATTTCTTACAAGGATGGAACTAGATTAGATCTGGAAGGTTGAGGGTGACTTTCATGGTGATGGGAGACTTAGTGAAGTAATTTTTTAAGGCCACCAGGAAAGTTGTATTATAGAAACATTTAAGTTCAGATATTCAGCTATACTCTTGGGCACTTCATACGTATTCTTTATTACGTAAAGTATATTATCTGTTGTATGAATGAATGAAGAATTTTCTTAGAGGACTTTTTTTTTAAGATTTTTTTTTTTTTTTTGATGTGGACCATTTTTAAAGTCTTTATTGAATTTGTTACAATATCGCTTCTGTTTTATGTGTTTTGTTTTTTTGGCCACAAGGCATCTTAGCTCCTCGACCAGGGATGGAACCCACACCCCCTGCATTGGAAAGCGAAGGCTTAACCACTGGACCTCCAGGGAAGTTCCTCTTAGGGGACTTTAAGTATATAGAATTTTTACCTTAGGCACTGTACCAAGTTCTGAACCACAGACCCAAGCAGCAACTCCATTGTATTAGAATTTTGATATATAACATTATGTCTCTTTTAAAACTCAGAATTTTGTGACTCTTTAATAGCAAAAGGTAAATCTTTTTATCCCCATCATCATTATCATTGGTTTTGTTCCTATTGTATACACGCTGTGGGCTCTTGCCAAGGAAGTATAAAGTGAAAGAAGTGTGGGGTGAGGGAAGCAAGAAGTAGAATGAGTCAGAGCCTTAAGAAAGATTCAAGGTCACAAGCATGCAAAATGGAATTATGGTCATCAAGAAAACAGAAACTGGAAGTTCAACAAGAACAAAAATAACATCAACTTTTTTTTTCTTAAATGTAAGTTTCCATCTATTTTCTGTGATAAAGAGATGCTTACTTGTCTTTTAGATTAGGTTAGACATTACATTAACAAATAAAGTAGAATTTTCAGTTAACTTCTTCAAAATAAAAGTCCAAACAAGCCAGTTTAATCCATCTTTATACTATTTGAAGGGTAGGGAGGAGAGTGCTAGAGGACATAGGCTAACATTTACTGACATCTACTGCATGCAGGCACTGTGCCAGGCAGTGGGAATGCTAAACCATAATCTCTGACCTCAGGACTCTTTAACTCATGATCTCGTGGCAGAGATACCCAAGGAAGTGAATGATTGCAGTGTACCGTAATTAAGTGCTATAAAGACAGAGTATATTGTACAGACATGGTCCCGTGTAGAATCTTATCAACCTTCTAAAGCAATTGCAGGAATGTCTTCACTGGGGAGATCATGCTTGAGATGGCTTCTGAAGAATTACCAACTGGCCAAAAAAAGTGAAAAGACATTTTATGTAGAGGGCACAACAGTTGCCAAAGTGTTGAGTCTGAAGCAGCATTAGAAGCAGACTGGTTTCACTGGAGTATAGAAGTAATTCCAGGAAATGAGACTTAAGAAATAGGCATAACTCGGAACTTGGAGGCCCCATAAAGTTTAATAATGGTCAAATTTAGAAAGAGAATGCTGGCCGCAGATTGGAAGAGACAAGGTTAGGTTAGAAGAGCAGTGTTTGAGCTCTTGCAGTCAGTAGTTCAGGTGAGAGGTAATGAAGGCTTAAACAAGATGTCAGTTTCTAACTGGAGGTGCACAAGATGTAACAAGCCAAAGAGCTAAACAGCTGCACATTCTGAGGAGTGGAGATAACCCTGCTCAGCATCAAACAGGATGACATTGAGTAGGCTGCCATATGTGATAAGTTTGCTGATGGGGGCCTATATGACTCAGAGGAAACGATACCAAGAGAAGGAAAGTGAGTCTCCTTTGTTGATGGTAAAATCAGTCACCTTTAAAGGAAATGGGATAGGTAGCTTTACATGCATTATTCTAAGTGACAGCTTCACAGCCATCTTTTTTTTCCCCCCTCTGGAGTTTTATCCCATTTGGCTGAAGAAGAACCTGAAGCTCAGAGATGTTAGATGTAATATTGTAAATTCACAGAGCTAGGAAATGATGGTGTGGAGCTCCCTGCTCAAGTCCATCCAATCACAAAGTCCCTGATCTCTCCTTTCAATTGCACAGCCTCGGGTTCACTTCAGAGTGATGCGCGTTTTGGACCACGTTGAACAAGCATTTAATTCCACATCAGAGACACTTTAAGTAATCTCTGCAGGAGTTTGAAGTGGTTTCAAGAGGTTTGTGTCTCTACTATTTCCTAACCAGTTTGAGAGGCCAGAAATGGATTCATTCATTCTTTCACTCAATATTTATTGAGTGCCTTCTTTCTTATTTTAAGTCATAATTCGGAGCTACCTCAGGCTTTAGTGTCTAAGGGAAGGAACTGCTCATACTGTGCAAATATGAGCATTGGTTTGGATACAGTTGAGGAGATGCCACCATTGTTGTGACCCCCAAGTTCCAGGAGAAAAGGGAACAGAAAATAATTACATTTCACATTTTCCCTTCGTATCTTTCTTTTTGGATGAATCATCCTTTTCCCCTCCCTCTTTCATGACTGCCCCTTTAGGTCTTAGTGAAATTTTCCCTAAAATATAGTATTGTAGGTGCCCCTGCTGTGAAAATGTAAAGAAATGTAGTGTTTTTGGCGATGGGAGAGTTGCCAAGTCCAGAGTACCAGCTCGGTGAGAGTCATCCTCTGTTGATTTCCCCCTTCGCGTTTTTTGGATGGTGATGAGACACTCGTGTGGCATGAAGCCTGTTTGCTCCTTGCTGTATTTATTTTGTTAAGATTAGAGTTGCTAAGATACGGTAGTCATTTCAAATTGTAACTGCTGATGCCAGTGGTCATAAGATAAAGAACTAAAATTCCTTTATTTGCTAAGCCTAATAAAAAACATTCTTGAGGGGGTGAAGGAGTTTTCTGGCAAAAAAGTGAGCAGTATGCCAAGTGGCCTAAGTTTTAGCACATAAAATTAGATCTTCTAGTCCAGCTGATGTTGAGCTATTTCCATCAGAAATCAAGAGAGAACTTCTGCCTTCGAGTTGTTTATTAAATTATTGTTTTTAAACAAAGGAATGGTCAGGTTGTGCACATTTTGTGTCCCCTCTTCTATTTAGTGGTTTAAGCCAAGTGATTTCTTTTTCGGTCCGTTGGTAGTTATTCTTCTCTGTTCAATAAATATCGTGAGGGATTTGAAGTTTCAACATTTTCTCGCAACTTCTTGAGTTGGGCCCCTTAATTCTTCTCATTTCGTGTAGCTAACGCCCTAAATCTCTCTTATTGTATTTATTAATTCTGCTCTCGTAGTACATAATTTATAAGTCGCTTGTAGCTTTATTGTTGTCAATGACATTATTTAGGTAACTGAGAAGATACCACACCCTATGTTTCAGATTTAATCATTATTGACAAGAAAGCATTCTGTGTTTTTCTTCATAATGAATAATTTTTTTAAAAACTCAGAATGTTTTCCAACCGAATTCAGTCAATTCTGGGACATTCCTCTGAGCTTCTAGGTAAATATTTTCAACTAATACTTAAAAGAAAAACCATTAAACTGTTTGGGTGGAAAAATAGTCTCAGAGCAGCCAGTTTGGCTAGGTTTATTCTATGAATGTGTGTAATTTCAAATTACTGTATGTTTTTATTTCACAAAAATTTCCAGCTTCCCCAGAACACTTCAGATGCTAATATCCAGAGTTTCCACTGGCAACCCTTTGTTTGTCCTGGAAGCATCTTGCAATTTGGGACCAAGAAAATACTGTGTTCCCTTTGGATTTATAGACATAAACATATGTATTTCCTCTGCAGCACACAGTTCTTTTCAGGGGAAGCCAGGTTTAATGGGCAGGTTGTCAAATAATAAGGATTCACCAAAACTACATAGCACGTTTGGCTGAAGAAGTGATCTTTGATAAAATTTAATCTATTTAGAGAAAGATAAACTATAAAATAGTGACTCATCCCGATGTGATTTGATTAAAAGTAATATTTTGTGAAATCACCATTTAAATGCCTTTCCAGAGAGACCTAGAAACTGTGTTGTGTACTGTGGAATTGTATTCATTAGGCCGAACTTCTAATACCCAGTGGAGCCTTATTCCACAACAAGCCTGTGGTTAATTGTAATTCCATTAGAGAAATTGCAGAAAGGTGGTTTCTGCCCACATCTTTGGAGACGGACTGACTCTTCAGGTTCTGTGGTTATTGCTGTCTCAGGATTTTGAGATGCCAGCCCTTTGTAGTTTCAGTTCTAACATCTGAGTTCTTAGAACTTAATGTCCAGAAGGTAAAGTCATTTACCACAGTCTTCAGCCTTCATATTCTAAGTTGGTGGCTCATCTTTGCCATTATAAGGGCACCATCTGAAATTTTATTTTATCTATGTATACTGAGGTCTCAGATTATAGATATACCGTGTCTCTACTTGCCTATAATAGTGGGTGTATTTAGATTGATTTATTGGTCTAAAATTTTCACTCCCCTAAAAAAGCATTTTACCTGCAGAACATTGCTCTGGCTCATGATGGGTGGTGGAGTGTACATCGAGAGTTTAGTACTGTGACTTGACTGGGCAAAGATAAGGAATGAGATGTGAGCAGCGTGCTTGCAAATGCGGGCTCCTGCCTTTTGCATTGAGAATAACATGCCTAAAAGTTGCTGGTCCACGAATGATGAGAGGCATGTGGGGCAAAACGGGACCCAGCGTACAGCTTTGAGCTAAGCCCTACTGTACCCAGCCTACATTAGCCAAACTGTAGCTGACTCATAGATACACAAGCAAGAAATAAATGCTCATTGACATTTGACCCTGATATGTGGGGTAGTTTGTTACATAGTATTATTATGGCAGTGTCTGACTGAGACACTATGTCCGATTATAGTTCCTTAACCTGTGTCTTCAAAACAACATTCTGCATAGGTGAGCAGGTGAAGGAAGACATCTACTCTTAAGTCTTTTGGTTCTGTGCTACCTTTAAAGCTGTTTGACTTCAGCTCCATACAGATTTGAAACATTTCAATAAATTTATGAGTTATGTGTAAATGATCAATGCCCAAAGCTCTTTCTTGGTGAAATAGAACAAAAGTGAAGATTTTTACAGGCTCAAAATAATTTTTGAAATGGAGTTACACACAGTCTGGGTGTAATTCTTACCCAGTATATCACGTAGGTTTAAAGTATATGCTGTAATTGTCCACTGGATTATGGTGGCGCGTACCAGTGGGCCATAAGCCTTTCACAGGTGCTGCTACTTCATTTGCATGAATGTGTGACCTTTTTTTTTAATGGGTAGTAGAGGAGGGGACAAGTCTTAACTGAGGGTATAAGCTATTATAGTAATAGCTGGCAAATGGATTATTGAACTAAGTAGTTCGCTTAAGGTAGATTAGAGAGTAATAGGTTAGAAGTATAATTCAAGTGTTTCAATCTCAAAACTTAAGCAAAGACAGGCAAAGGACATAAATCAATAAAGTGGGCCAGGTGATAGGAATGGGACGTGCCTGGTAAACTGGAGAACATGTACCCCATTTATAGGAGGTGGGTACTTGGCTCTAACTAGTTTTGTCATGCAGGCACTGCGTTGTCTTTGAACACCTACTATGTGTCCAAAACTATTCTAGATTCTACAGATACAATAGTAAACAAAACAAACAGAAATCTTCATGGGATTAATATTCTGGTTCATGAAACAGACCATAAAAAATTAAATAAGTAAAATGAAAAATGTTTTGGATGGGTATAAGTGCTAAGGAGAAAAAAAAAAAACCAGCAGAAAAGTGAGGCAACATAAAACATCCGACAACACTATGCCATAACCCATTTTAGAGAAATTTGAAATTCTCGCATCAAATAAACCTAAAAGGAAGCATTCTGTTCCATGAGATGAAAATATTTAAATATATTAAAATGCACAATCACATCTAAAAACAAAACAAAATCCAGAAGCTTTTCTGTTTTGCTCATTGGTAAAATGGAGCTAGTTCAGTAGAATTAAAGAAGAGGGTTAACAAATACAGAGGTAAGATTCATTATGAATCTGTATAGTTTGATTCAAATAGGAGGAATTTAGTAGGCATGTTTATATTTTTAATATTCTTTTCAGAACATTAAAATTTTTTGGTAATTATACATAACAAAACCTAGTTCCAATTACACACAAAAAATTGTATGCTAAATAGTGATGATAAAACATTAGTGTCAATTGCATGATTTTAACAGCTGTAATGCCTGTTTTTGAATTCTCTTGGATTTAATGGATAAATTAAAGTCATATTTTAAGACTACTTAAAAGAATCCTTTTTAAAAAAGCTCAACCGCAAACATTCAAAAATTGCTTATTTTTATTCAGTCTGTGCAATTATTCTCAATTATTATTTTGTTTTATACAAGTTTTACATTATTATAAACAGATGTGAGTATGATCTGAAATAATATAATCCATCTTAGATACAAAGGATATAGAACAAAAATAAACTCTTTTGGGGCTTTCCTTCTGCTAAACATTGGAGAAAATTAATTTTCACGTAGAAGTCTTTGGAACAATAAATACAAGTCTATTTTCCCCAATGGTGAAGTGGCAAAGGTAGTTGCACTTAAAAACCAAAATGTGGAAAGCAATTTTCTTCTATGAAATCAGTAATTACGAAGAAGTTCATTACTTAAGTTTATCACAGTGATAGAAAAAGATAGTCTGTTTTTTGAGATTACAAAGTGAAAATTAGAAGTCCTATCATCACTCAATCACTCTACCCCAATGGAGATGTTCAGTCACTTCCCGTCCCATAGTAGTTAAATTGTGGGTAGTTTCTTGTGTTTTTCTTTACATGATTTCTGCATGTATAGCAGTTCCCTTTTTTTTTTTTTGCGGTACGCAGGCCCTTCACTGCTGTGGCCTACTACTGTGTGCGGAGAACAGGCTCCGGACGCGCAGGCCCAGCAGCCATGGCCCACGGACCCAGCCGCTCCGCGGCACGTGGGATCCCCCCCCCCCGGACCGGGGACCCACGCTCCCTGCATCGGCAGGCGGACTCTCAACCACTGGGCCACCAGGGAAGCCCTAGCACCTCCCATTTTTATTTTATTTTATTTTTTATTGATTTATTTACTTATAAATTAATTTATTTTTGGCTGTGTTGGGTCTTTGTTGCTGTGCGCAGGCTTTTGTCTAGTTGCGGTAAGCGGGGGCTACTCTTCGTTTCAGTACACAGACTTCTTGTTGCGGTGGCTTCTCTTGTTGCGGAGCACGGGCTCTAGGTGCGTGGGCTGCAGTAGTTGTGGCTCGGCTCGCGGGCTCTAGAGTGCAGGCTTAGTAGTTGTGGCACATGGGCTTAGTTGCTCCGCGGCATGTGGGATCTTCCTGGAACAGGGCTCGAACCCGTGTGCCCTGTATAGGCAGGCGGATTCTCAACCACTGCGCCACCAGGGAAGCCCTCATTTTTATTTTAAAAATGAGAGCTTATTATATGCAGTGGTCTTTATTTTACCCTTTTTCTACTTTAACATTTTCTTTAATGATTTTATAATATTCCTCTGCATTTGACCAGTAATATGGCATTTAGCTTGTTTCCTATAGTTTTATAGTACAGTCAGCCCTCTGTATTTATGAGTTTCGCATCTTCGGACTCAAACAGCCGTGAGTTGGAAATATTTGGGAAAAAAAATTCCAGAACTTTTCAAAAAGCAAAACTTGAATTATGTAGAGTTTACACTGTATTTACAACTATTTACATAGCATTTACATTGTGTTAAGTATTATAAGTAATCTAAACATGATTTAAAGTATATGGGAGGACGTACATAGGTTGGTTATATGCAAATACTGTGCCATTTTATATAAGGGACGTTATTAGCATTGGCAAGTTTTGGTGTCTGCCGGGCCCCTGAAACCAATCCCCTGTTAATACTGAGGGAGGACTGTAGTAATTTTTGGAATGATTGGGGAACCAGCCTGAAGAAGAAAGAAGTGCAGATGAAAGTAATGGACCAATTAATGGGAAATAGTTCAATTAACAAAATAGTAAACTGGTTCTTAAACCATGCTGCGTCTTTGGTATCAAGGAAGTTATTTTGAGATATGTCATTACAAGAAAAGTAAAAGAAATTTAAAAATTTTACTAAACTACAGGATAAAGAGTAGATTATACTAATGACTGATACATTTTTTTATAAAACAAAACTATGAAAAATACTTTGTGATTTCATGGGTGTCACCAGGCACACAAATAAAAGGGCCATAGATGAGTCTAAGCTGTTCTTGACATTTGGTTCATAATAAGCAGATATGGAACAAGTGTGTTGGTTCTGTGATTCAGGAGTAAATAAGCAGTCCTGTTCCTCAACTTGCCTTAGGTACCCTCTGAACACTGGGAACTGGGACAAACACACACCAATTGGCGGAAGCCTCTGTCGCTTTGGGAATTGCTTTAACTCCTTGGTTATGTGTAAATTGTGGATCCTGAACATGTTGTGGAAAAAAATCTTAATTACATGGAGAATTGGTAAAAATTGTAAATATGTGATTTAAAATCAGGATCTATCCCTTTCTCTCCCCATTAGAATTGAACCAATTTACAGGTAATAATACCACCCGGAATTCATTTTTAGTGCGAATAGTAATGAGAATTCAGGGTTCTAGGTGATGGGGCAAGAACCAACAAGGTCAAAGAAATTTATCTATTAGTTTCCCCTAGTGTAAGGAGCAACTTTTTGAGGCGGGTCCTTGTAATTCAGATGGCAGTGTTAAAGCAATTATATTATAAACTGTTTGCTGCTGGTAAAAATAAAGCCACTTTCTGGGAATCAAGATAACATGTGTCAAGGAGGCAAGGATATACAATGGAGAAAAGACAGTCTCTTCCATAAGTGGTGCTGGGAAAACTGGACAGTTACGTGTAAAGGAATGAAATTAGAACAGTCCCTAACACCATACATGAAAATAAACTCAAAATGGATTCAGGACCTAAATGTAAGACTGGAGACTATAAAACTCTTAGAGCAAAACACAGGAGGAATGCTCTTTGACATAAATCACGGCAAGATCTTTTTTGACCCACCTCCTAGAGTCATGGAAATAAAAACAAAAATAAATAAATGGGACCTAATGAAACTTAAAAGCTTTTGCACAGCAAGGGAAACTATAAACAAGATGAAAAGACAAGCCTCAGAATGGGAGAAAATATTTGCAAACGAATCAATGGACAAAAGATTAATCTCCAAAATACATAAACAGCTCATGCAGCTCAATATTAAAGAAACAAACAACGCAATCCAAAAATGGGCAGAAGACCTAAATAGACATTTCTCCAAAGAGGACATACAGATGGCCAAGAAGCACATGGAAAGCTGCTCAGCATCACTAATTATTAGAGAAACACAAATCAAAACTACAATGAGGTATCACCTCACACCAGTTAGAATGGGCATCATCAGAAAATCTACAAACAACAAATGCTGGAGAGGGTGTGGAGAAAAGGGAACCCTCTTGAACCGTTGGTGGGAATGTAAATTGATACAGCCACTATGGAGGACAGTATGGAGGTTCCTTAAAAAACTAAAAATATAATTACCATATGATCCAGCAATCCCACTACTGGGCATATACCCAGAGAAAACAATCATTCAGAAAGACACATGCACCCCAGTGTTCATTGCAGCACTATTTACAATAGCCGGGTCATGGAGGCAACCTAAATGCCCATCGACAGACGAATGGATAAAGAAGATGTGGCTCATGTATACAATGGAATATTACGCAGCCATAAAAAGGAACGATATTGGGTCCTTTGTAGAGACGTGGATGGACACAGAGACTGTCATGCAGAGTGAAGTCAGAAAGAGAAAAACAAAAATCGTATATTAGCGCATATATGTGGAATCTAGAAAAGTGGTACAGAGGAACTGGTTTGCAAGGCAGAAATAGAGACGCAGGTGCAGAGAGCAAATGTATGGACACCAATCGGGGAAAGCGGCCGGAGGAGGACGGGAGTGGTGGTGGGATGAATTGGGAGATTAGGATTGACATATATACACTAATATGTATAAAATAGATAACTAATAAGAACCTGATGTATAAAAAAATAAATGAAATTAAAAAAAAAGGATAACATGTATCTCTGTTACAGGTTCTCTGAGTCATATAGAAATGTGCTCATCATTTGAGAGACATGGTTTGGACTTCTTATTAACCCTCTCTATAATGATCCAGTGTATAAACTAATCTCTAAGGTTTTTTTAAGATAGGATACTGGACTTCCTTGGTGGCGCAGTGCTGAAGAATCTGCTTACCAATGCAGGGGACACGGGTTCGAGCCCTGGTCCGGGAAGATCCCACATGCCGCGGAGCAGCTAAGCCCGTGCACCACAACTACTGAGGCTGCGCTCTAGAGCCCACGAGCCACAACTACTGAGCCCGCGTGCCACAACTACTGAAGCCCGTGCACCTAGAGCCCGTGCTCCACAACAAGAGAAGCCACTGCAATGAGAAGCCCACGCACCGCAACGAAGAGTAGCTCCCGCTCGCCGCAACTAGAGAAAGCCTGCTTGCAGCAACGAAGACCCAACGCAGCCAAAAAAAATAAATAAATTTATTTTTAAAAAAAAAAAGATAGGATGCTGATGGTAAACTGTAACTATTAAAAGCTTGTAATCCCAATTCTAATTTAGGGTGGTATACTCACTCTTCGAGGGTCTCAGGACCCCATTGTTCAATTAGTTCTTCTAAATGTTGGAAACCTAGTGACTAATGACATTAATATAACATTGGAAAATTGC
The DNA here is from genome assembly GCF_005190385.1 of Monodon monoceros. Classification (NCBI taxonomy): domain Eukaryota; kingdom Metazoa; phylum Chordata; class Mammalia; order Artiodactyla; family Monodontidae; genus Monodon; species Monodon monoceros. The sequence continues at coordinate 82,568,820 of NW_021703780.1, forward strand.
TGCCATTTTCTGTTCCATCAGTAAAGTAAACTATGTCTTATTCAGTAGGGCCTAAAGTTGTGAAATATGTCCCTCCTTTTCCAGAAGTAGGGGGAGGCAATGGAAAGGGTGGAATGATATTATTGGTGTTGGTCCTCTAGTTTATTCTGACTGTGAGAAATTTCCCTATTAATCACTTACTTTCAAGTTGAGAGCTTCTAAACATGTTTTATCACACTGACACTGCAATTCAGAGTAGATAGGCTATTTCCCCTATGTTGGCAACTGGAAACTTAAATGAACTTCTGTAGATGGATACTTGGAATTTAGCAGTTGCTTTCAGTTCCTTGGGAAATGGATTAAAGTTTGTCCCCACTGCGAAGCCCAAGGAAAAGCCAGACTTTGTGACTAAGCAAATGAGAGAAGGACACGGCCAGTGGTGGGGAGAGTATCTGGTCAGTATTATAAAATTCACAGATACGATGGTGAAAAATCAACATTAAAGCATAGAATGAAAAAGGAAAGGGGATATTTGTACAGTGTTTATGGTGGGGTAAACCAGCACAACTTTCCTTGAAGGTAATTTGATAACATACGTTATGATTATTGTTAGGAATTGGTTAACTCTGCTTTTTGTCTTCTGAATACCCCTCCCCCCGTGCCCCCGCCCACTCAGTATTGGAAAGGGGTTTCCTTGGCAGACTCTTCCTAATCTCTTAAAACCTGTTGCGTTTGGTCACTCAGGGCAGTTCAAGAATAGACTTCCTGGGGAATTTCTTGATGGAATCAACAGGGAAGAATCTTTTCCTTTGGGACCATGACCTTTAAGGAATTAGGTTTAGCAATGCCAGTGGCCATTTTCCCTCCTAGAGAGAACCTGTTTGTGGCACGAGAGAGTATCGCTAAGAGGAAAAAGGAATCGTAGACGAGCTGTAAAATGGAGGTAGGGAGGTAGAGGCAGAGGGGGGAGAGAGAAGGAAGGAGTGGAGAGAGAGAAAGAATTGGAAAATGAATTTGAAGAAAATACCACTTACAATAGCATCAAAAACCATAGAATACTGAGGAATGAAGTTAAGGACATATGTGTATGACCTGTACACTAAAATCTACAAAACAATAGATTTTTGATAATAATTTTAGACTATCAAACCCATCTATTGTTTTGATAATCTAAACAATAGATTTTAGTTCAACTTCTGAAAAGTAGACTTGGGAATTTGAGCTTTGGTTCTAATTTCTAAGCATTCTTTTTCAAACGATTAAATTCTCAGTGTCTGTCCCAGCTCCTCTGCAGCCAATTGAAAAAAAAAGTTATTGATTCTAGTAACTCCTTTAGAGAATATCTCAATGTAGTATCCACTTTCCATGTGATAATTTGCTTCAGAAATGTTTTTCTCTCATTTACCAAAGAAATTAAGGTATTATTACCAAATATTTAGTATCAATGGATTTATAAACTCTCAATATATGAGAATTATTTTTTTCTGAAGCACATATCATGTATGCCTACTATTAATAATTTACAATGGAAGTGATTAAAACATGGTGCTCTCTTTTGAACCAGAAGACTTCAGCTTCCTGTATATTACAAAGCTCAAAGATAAAGAGAAATTGAGAAAAATACTTTTATAGTGGGAGATCATAATATCCTTTTATCAGTCTGTCACAGGTTAAAAAATACATATATTTTTGCATAAAAAGGAAATAAAGGATGGAGTAATAAAACTTACATATTCTTTTTAAACATTTGTGGAATATTTGTTTGAAATATCCACATTCAGTATTTCAAAAAATTAAAAGGTAGTCCCCTATCACATGATAGGTCATAAGAAAATACCAATAACTTCCTCAAGTAGAAAACGTACAGGTCATATTTTACTATAGTGAAATAAAATTAGGAACTAATGACAATTTAAAAAAGATATGCCTGGCCAATTGGAAGTTTAAATATTATTCTCCAAATTGTTATTAGGACAAAGAAGAAATCAAAACACAATTATATTGTGTTCAGAAACAAAGGCAGTGATACTAAATATCCAAGTTTAAAGCATGAGTCAAATATAAGCTTAAGGAAAATTACTACTAAGTGACAGTTACTTATGTAAGTATACAACTCAAGAAAATTTAAAAAGAAAATGATCCTGAGGGAAAGAGAAGAAACGGGAAACAGGTTGAATGAGAAATAAGAATTGGACAAGAATGCAAGGATAAATGAATCAGAGAGTTTATTTTTCCTCCAGGGAAGGAAAGACACCGAGAACACAGAGTTCTGAGAAATATAGTAATGCAAACCACACAGTTATACAAATAAATTAGAAATTTTAGATTATTTTAAAGTTTGGAAAACGTAGACAAACAGAATAGACTAAGAGCTTTGGAAAAAGTGGTTAAAGTCTCAACTATTAGTTGATTTTAAGGATGATTCCTTTCAAATTTCTAAGGTACAACTATTAATTCCAGCGCTTTATAAAATATTTAAAGCAGGGAAAATAAATAAGAACAGCTTCCAATAATTTTATAAAGAATATATAGTCCTGAACCCCAAATGATAAATTAAACAAGCAAACAAAGCAAAAAAAGAAAAACGCAGAGCAGTCCCATATAAATGCAGGATCTGTTTCAGGGCTAAATGTTTGTTTCAGTCACTAGTAGATCAGTGGCTGATTATCATAGTGTAGGTCTTGGGCTATTTTAATTATTGAAACTTTCTCTGGTGCATGTAGGCTGCTACCTTAGTCCTACTCCAGTGTTTGAAAAAGGTTGCCTGGAATTTCACAGCTTGTGAATGTTTTCTCTTTGTGTATACCTGAGTGAGTGGCTTTGCAGGGCCAATTTTTAATACATTGCGATTTTATTCCTAAAATTAGATCATAGGTCATTTCTCAGAGCTGGGAAGTTGTTCACACCTTGAGGGCACCAGTTATTCATCATTAATCTAGCTTAGGATTTCCAAACTCAACATGACCAGGGGACATGAAAAGGGCCTGGGAGAAAGCAAGGCGAACTGGAGAGTATTATGCATGGCTAAATGGAGTTGTGGTTAATCCTTTCCAGCTAACTGGTGCCATTTGGGGTGCAGATTAAGTGTCATCAGATACTTGCTTTTCAAAGAAGCCAGAAGTCTGAAATTTCTATGAAAAGTTTCTGATGTTTAAATATTGGTAATTAATTCAAATATTTAACAAGAATTACACTGCAAAAATTACATTGCACTGGACTTGCAAATTTGATCACATGTGGCCCGTAGCCCATCATTTTGCAAATTCTGGCCTAGTCCATTACCTTCATTTTACAGCTGAGAAAACTGAGACCTTTGTAAGTAACTGACCCATCTAAGGAGGCCTCACAGAGAGTTGGGGGCAGGGGTGACCCTTGAATCTCAGCCTCTTGACTCACACTCGCCGAAGCTGTGTTGTAGTGAGAATCCTATCAAAAGGCACAAAAGAGTGCCATGCTACCTCTGCATGACATTGGTTAAAATTGTAATGGTTTGATCACATTTTTTAAAGGAAGAATGACAGTCCCCATCACAAGCCAAGGGTTGTTCAGCACATTTATTTTGGTCAAGTTTGTTTAAGTATAATTTACATATAATACAAGGTACCTCTTCTATGTGTGTGTTGGGATCTTGGCAAATGAAAACACCGCCATGATCAAGATGCAGAACATTTCCATCTCCCCCAAAGCTCCCCCATTCCTCTTTGTAGTTCCCATGCCCCCCACCAGCCAGCCCCAGGGAACCACTAATCTGTTTTCTGTCCGTATAGATTAAATCTACCTTTTCCTGAACTTGATGTAAGTGGAGCCATACAGTGTGTACTCTTTTGTGTCTGTTTTCTTTTGCTCACCGTAATGTTTCTGAGATTGATCCATTTTGCTGAGTTCATTCATTTGTAATGCTGAGGTGTGTAGTCCATTGTATGAATAAACCACAATTCATTTATGTATTCTACTCTGATGGTCACTTGAATGTTTCCTGTTTGGAGCTAATATGAAGAAAGTTACTGTGGGCACTCATGTGCAGGCCTTTCTGTGGGCATATATCTTCATTTCTTCTCTTGGGTAAATACCTAGGGGTGGAATTGCTGGGTTGTATGGTAAGTTTATGTTCAACTTTGTAGAAAACTTCTGAGCACATTGTGATTTAGATAGACTATGTAGCAATGCTGAAATACCAAAACCCTATTATCCTTCCTCTAAATTCTTCCATGCTTTCCTCCAAGTTTTCACTGAAAAGCACAAATGAATGTTTCCTGGGTCACTGGGTTAGAATTTTCTTTCAGCAAGATTTTGGGAAGGAAAGGAAATGCAAAAGAGATCAGAGGAGATCACTCAAATAAATAACTAAAAGAGACAGCCAGCAGGTAACATTCTGCAATAGCTCTCCAAAGCGCCCTTCCTGGTCACGTGCCTTCTAATTGGTGCCCTTAAGGCCTCCATCCAGGTCACATAGTAACCTCCCTCCTCATTTAGCTTCATAGATTCTTTGTCACACTCCTGACTACCTTTTGCCAAAGGGAGTCCAGCCTGAGTTTTGTACGAGAAAGGTTATGTGTAAAAGGAAGATGAATAAAATCCTAAGAGAACTGCCAAATCTAAGATTTACCCTGGTGATCAGGGAGACATGAAAGGTATGCATGAGGTTTCATGCAGATGTGAATGCTTGTCCCAGAGGTAGAATAACAAGTGTGCTAAACCCAGCGAGTTCATTAAAACTTACTCGACTCCAAAATTTCTCTGAAGATTACTCTCAAGAAAATATGTGTTTATATAGTACTCATCACCTCGCTTTTCTTCTTAAAGATGAGATGCTAAGACCTTTAATCCGAAGGGAAGTCTTAAAAGCTTCAGGATGAGATCACAGAATTGTTTCTCTCCAGGAGTATTTTAGGATGACTGCCATCACCCGGGAGATGCTCCAGAAAAATCCTCCCTAAAACAGTGAACTCCAGATAATACAATAGTATCATCTAATTGGGAAAAAGTCAATCCTTGTGTAAAGTCTGTGTGATGAGGATCTTTTTTTTTAAAAAAGAAGTGAGGTGTCTTGTTTTTCGTTATAAGAGCATTTTGCTAGTGTCAGGGGAGAAAGGCAAGCCTTAGAAATACTTGGCACACATATGTTGCCATTCTCCATCTATTGTGCCAATGGCAGGCATTATGAATTGATCATAGTTTTTTTTTTTTTTTTGATCATAGTTTTTTAAAGGGTAGCTTTTTCAGAGTTGGTTAGTAGTCATCTTTGCAGAGCAGTCCAGAATTTGCTTTTTGATACCAAAATTTATTGGCCTTTTCAGAGCAAGAGGTTGGTATAAATATTATAATTAAAATGAAGAAATAGCTGCATGTGGGGTGTGTGTATGTGTGTAGTGAGAGAGAGAGAGAGCTGATTATTTAAATCTCAGGGAGTTCAATTAGGCAATTCAGGTTATAATATTTTGGTGCTTTTGATTGCAGGTAAATTATGATCGATGAAAATGAAACAAGGTTTAGAGTCATCATATTCAACAAAATAAATTTAACTCTTGGAAAACAGTGAATATCTGACAGAAATGAGCATTGATATATAATTTTTCGATGACATTATTCATCAGCTTGGTGTTATAAGATACATTTGCAAAGTATTTTCTGGAAATAATTAATGTTAAACTGAGTAAAGAACTTAGGAACTTCCAAATTGAATATGCATTAAGGAATGTTATAAGAATTATTAGATGTTGCTAGTGATTTAACTTTAAAACCCAATTATTTTTTACTATTCCTCCTGTAAGCTCTGGGTTAGTTTCGTTCAAGATTTTTGCCTGTTCTGCAATATAAGTTATATAAAAAGGGAGAATAAAATCTATTACCATTTGTCTGTAAGGAGGAAGAGTCTCAGTACTTTGTCTTCCAAAGCAAACTGCAAAAATAAGCTGCCTCTTCAGGGTGATATAAGTCTGCAGCTGTCACTCATAACTTCCAAACAAAAATTCCCATAGTTAACAGAAATGCCTCATCATTCTAACTGATCTTATTATATCAATGTTAGAAATTTTAACTTACAAAGAAAGTGGATATTAAAAAAATTATTACCTATTTTATATATTGCGTTTCCAAATAGTATTCATGATGATTAAAACTACAGGCCTTGGAATGGTACAGCCTGCGTTTAAACCCTGGCCTTGCCATTGGTTAGTTTTGTGACCTTGGGTAAGTCGCTTACCCCACCTCCCATACGTCAGTGTCCTCATCTGTCAATTAGGGATAATAATATACTTACCTCATAGGGTTGTTACAAGGATTAAATAAGTTTATATTTGTGAAGTACTGAGAGCAGTGTCTAGCATAAGATATGTATGTATGTGTGTGTATATATACACGCTATATGAGGGCTTGGTGAATAAAATAAATTTCTTTCAAAATAGGTACTTTTCTGCTAAAAAATTCTAGAAGTTATGTCTTACCCCATCAGTGTTTAATTAGGCAATAATTACTTGAAATCAGATTATTTATTATTGATACCATTCATGTTAAGTAATCAGCTTTGTTTAGTATTCTTAATCAAAATGTCATAGATAAAATTACTCAGGAGTTTATTCCCCGACAATTAATTTTTAAAAATATTTTGATGAAGAACATTTCAAAATTAAAAATATTATATGTGCTTTTTTTTGATAGTACAACCATACTTATTTAAGATAATATGTCCTCTATGTGGACAGGATTTTTGCTGGTTTTGTTCCTCCTGTATTTCAGTGTCTAGAATAGTGTTTGGTATATAGTAGGTGTTCAATAAATATTTAATGAAAAATACTTTTTTCTAATAAATTTTTTTACTTCATGCATTTGAAGATATTTAAAAAATGTCAAATATTGTTCTTCCAAATCATCATTTTTAATGAGTAATTAACATTCCATCTTATTAATATTTTTCCATCCACTCCCCTATTATTGGTTATTTGTGTTATTCTGTTATCTTGTTATTGTAAACAAATATTGTGACAAGTACGCATAGCAAAATACTTATACTCACCTCTGATTATTTTCTTAGGGTAATGTCTAGAGGTGGTTGGTGAATGAATTATATGGAATTTTAAGGCTTATGATTCATTCAATATTTATTTAGTAAATATTTACCAAACATCTAATTTGTGCTCTTCTCAACACCCACTTGGAGATACTATGGTGAATAAAGCAGGTTTAGCCCTGTGACAGGGATCTTACAGTCTAGTGCAGAGGTTGGTAAACTATGGACCAGGGGTCAAAAGCAGCCTCTTTTTTTTTTTTAAATAAAGTTTTATTGGAACATGGTGACACTAATTTATATATTGTCTATGCTGTCACACTATAATGGCAGTTGAATAGCTGTGACATAGACTATATGGTCTGCAAATTTGAAAATATTGACTGTCTGGCCCATTACGGAAAAATTTCACCAACCCCTGATCTGGTAGATGGTAATTTTGTCAAATTATCCTCCAGAAAGTTTATGTCCTCAACTGTAATCCAGAAGTTCTCACATGAACAAGCTAAACATAGCTTGGTTTTTACTGGACTTATTTATTTTTTCTTAAGAAACTCCTTAGAAGCAAGTTATTTTGAGCATAGCATGCATGAATAATCACCAAATCTGAAATTTAGTGGAATCACAAATATTGAAATTTACTTAAAATGAGACGTGAGAAATATTGGCTGAGCCACTGTGACTGACTGAGCCCTCAGCAGTTTTATTGAACTTCCTTCTGTCCTCATAAGGCCTGAGAAGGCTTCAACAACTTAAGTAGCCCATGTCTTCAAGTGCCTGGAAATAAGATTGTTAAAAATACTGGAATTGTTGAAAGCAGTAGTATATGACTTTACATATGAAATCCATTTTGTTTATTCCGAAACTAATCAAAATGACCTTAATGGCTTCTGTAAACGGGAGTGTCCGTTGCTGACTTTTTCCCTCAGTCCTGGCCTCACACAAGCACACTGATGATTATTTGTCAGATTGCTTACAAGGTATGAAGGCTTTTTAGACACTGTAATGGCGGCTCTTGATTCACTTGATAATATTTAGAATAAGCCATAAGAGCTGATCTCGGAACGAACAGACCGCTTTTATCAGCTTTTAGTGCTATTACTGCTGTCATAAGTGGAAAATTGGCCTAATGCGAGCAATATTGCTGTGTCATACTGCAAAACTGCTGCTTGGTTTTATGGTTTATTTCTTCTAATGAAGGTATGGCCAGGTTTGGGGATTGGTCCCACCACCTCCTGAGCTGCAGAGCCTGATGCCACCACGGTCTGTGGTTTACCTGAGGAACGGAGAGGGATGTACTTAATGGTGGGTGGGAACTTGCCTATTGCCCTAGGCATGTGCTCATTTGTTACAGAAATGCTTGTTGAGTTCTACTACTGTGTGCCAGGGGTAGGGGATGCAAGGGTGAGACAGATCTGATTAATACAGAACTGGTTTTGATCAGAGGTTGATGACTGAGGGCCTGCTGGCTGGTTTCATTGGCCTCCTTAATGTTTTAAATTAAAATTTCATTGAGATATAACTTGTATAGAATAAAGTACACAAATCTTAAGTGTACAGATTGTTTTAAGTTTTTATGTACACCCATGTAACCACTGTCCATCAAGATAAAGAACACTTTCAGCACCCTAGACAGTTCCCATGTGACCCAGTCCCAGTTGGCACCTTTGCCCCCAAGAGTAACTGTTATCCTGACATCTGTCACCATAGATTACTTTTGCCTGTTCTACCTATAAATGGGATTACGTGATGTCTATTCTTCTATACCTAATTTTGTTTGCTCGCCATCCTGTTGGGGAAGATTCATTCACGTTTGTATGTGTACAAGCGGTTCATTCTCTTTGCTGATGTGTAGTGTTCCATTGCAGGACTACACCAGAATTTATTTGCCCATGTTATTGTTGGCGGACTTGGAGGCTATTCCAAGTGATTGGTTGTTTTGAATAAAGCTGCTTTGAACACTCTTGTGTATTATTTTGGTGGACGTAAACACTCAGTTCTACTGGTTATAAATCTAGGAGTAGAGTTGCTACGTTGTAGAATGAGCATATTTTTAGCTTTAGGTAAATAAAGCTTAGCAGTTTTCCCAAAATAGTTCCAGTTTGTACATCCGTCAGCGGCATATGAGAATGCTAGTTGCTCTGTGTTGTTGTCAGTACTTGATATTGTCAGTTGCAATATTTTAATAGATGTGAATGCCTTTATATGCTGCATGTGTAGAAAATTCAAGAAAAAATATACTTGGCTTGGGAATATGTTTTCTAAGTATACTTGAGCATGTGTGCGGAATATCATGGGGCATGGGGGAGGTGGTAAGAACACCAGTTTTGGGATCAGAGGAATTTAGGTTGACATCTTTGTCTCTACCTATTTATAAATGAGTGGCTGGGGTAAAATAACTTATGTTCCCTATGCCTCAGATTTCTTTTTTTGTAAAGCATAGCAAAACACCCTAAATCAAAGGGTTGTCATGAAGACAAGTGAAGTAACACATGTAAAGTAGTGAGATAGTGCCCGACACATAGCTGGGACTCAATGAATAGTTCCTTTCCCCTCTTCTTAGTGGTCTGGGTGGTCAAGCAAAACAGTGAAGCTGCTCCAGGAAGATCCATCTATATATAGCTGTCTGTCAGCTTCTCATTTTCTACCTTGTCAAGCTTTCTCTCCTCCCTAATATCCTCAGTTGCCCAAGCCAGACTCCTGAATGTCCTCCTATATTCTTTCCTCTGCCTCACTCACTCCATGCAATAATGACAACGAGTATCATTCCACTTTTTAATTTACCAAGTGCTTTGTGCCAAACCCTGTGATAAATGCTTTACACATATTGCTTCATTAGAACCTTGCATAGTGCATATTATTCTTTCCATTTCACAGATGGGAAGAAACTGAGAGTTTGAAAGATCGAATTATCCTTAATAATTTGAGTAGGTGGTAGATAATTTGAGTAGGTGGTAGAACTAGGATTTGAAACCATATCTCCTTGACTCAGATGCTCATTTGATTAACTGCAATTCAATATAGCAAACTAGTTAGAAAGTCCTCTTGACTGTATCTACAATACATCCCCGAATATATAATTTCATCTTTATACCCCTTATCACGTGCAGATTTTGTACACATTCTCAGCTTCCGTTGACAATGTTCTTCTTGCCAAATGAGTCACCGTGCCGTCACCTTTACTGGCACCGCCTGCTGAGCTCCCAATTCAGACAGAATCAGAGTTGAAGGCTGAGATTTGCATGGGTCTCTTGCACCGCATGCTGAGTCCTATTTACATTAAGCAGCTCTTCCGTTTCTGCATTTACATGAAATGCACACCATGAGGTGTGGAATGGGGGTTTCCAAATAGTTGTCAACGGGCTGGATTATGCATACAGGCAGATAAATTCCTCACCCTTTGTCCTTTAGTGGGCTGCTCTGGAGTATTGTTTCTCCTTGTATACCTTCTCCAGAAGTCCCGTGGGCTGCATGGCAACCCGCCTGTTATGACATGATGTGGTTGTTTGTGAAGTGGTGACCAGCATAGTAAGGCATCGTAATACATCACATTGCCTTGCATCCTTTCTTTCCTTGCTTACTGGATTAGTTTCCTAGGGCTGCTATAACAAATTACAACCTTGGTGGCTTAAAACCACAGAAATTTATTCCCTCCTAGTTCTTGAGGCCAGAAGTCTGAAATCAGTTTCACTGCAACAGAGTTGGGTCAGCATGGTTTTACTCCCTCTGGAGGCTCTAGGGGAGCATCAGTTTATTGCCTCTTTCAGCTTGTGGTGGTGGCTGACTGTAGCCCTTAACTTGTGACTGCTTCACTCCCATCTCTGTCTCTGTGGTTGCATCCCCTCCTTCTCTTCTGCATGTGTCACATCTCCCTCTGCCTGTCTCTTATAAAGACACTTAGGATTGAGTTTAGGGCCCACTCAGGTAATCCAAGATAATCTCTACTGGTTAATATCCTTAACTTAATCACATCTGAAAATATCCTCTTTTCCTTACAAGGTAACATTTACAAGGTTTCAGGGATTAGGATCTGATATTGTTGGGTGGTCATTATTCAGTCTCCTACACTTACCTTATTTCTTCACCTTCACCACCATAGGTATGCACCTCTCAAGTAAGCCATCAGCACTTTACCCTTGCCTCAAGCTCTGATTTCTGGAGCATTTGAATGAAGGCATTATCTTTGCCATTAACTTGATTCCAGCCATCACTACTTCTTGCCTATATTCTTGCTGCCAAAAATCACATGCCAAAACTCACATCTGATTACATCATTCCCTTGCATAAATTTCTTCAAGGCAACCCTCCATGGATTTTGTGTCAACATTCAAACACTCTGGCTTATTATACAAAGGCATTCATGGACATCCTGATCTGTTCTATTATCTCTCATACTTTGTTTTGAGTCTCCCCAGTCTAATGGCTACGATCACATGCTTCAGTTAAACATCATTTGCCTCAATTCTGCCTTTACCATTTACTAACTGAGTAATCTTGAATAGGTCCGTTCATTTCTCTGGTCCTCACTTTCCTTAAAGTTCCCTTCATGGTGATTGGGGTCATAAAATGAGATCACATATATGCCTGGCACAGGATAAATGTTGAAAAAAAGTTGCTTTGGTTATGTCATATTGCATGTGGGAATCTAAAAGTCAGGTAATATTTTATGTATCTAGGTATTTATTCATAATGGTTTCTCTCCCTGAGGGATCCTTACCACCATTGCTCTCTGCCCCTCCCCCACAAGTTAACTCTTTCTTGTTTTTGGAACTCAGTTCAAGAATCATCTTCTCTGCCAAGCTTTCCCTGACCCCATTAGCTTTCCAAAATTCTCGTATATGTAAGCCACTAGGGTACCTTGTTTGAAATGCAGATTCTTTAGCCCTGGCCACAGAAATTCTGGTTCATCATATCTGAGCTAGCCTCATGGAATCTTCAATTTTATAAAGCACTTTGGTTGATTTCACCGTGTGTGGCTCCTTGACCTACTTTAACACCCTGTGTACCACACATGGCAAGTCCCAGCTTGTGTGGAAGCCCTCTTGGACAGACACACCGTTCAAGAAGATGTGTCCAACCCCGTGGAATCTGTTATGTTCTCCCACCAAATTCCAAAATGCCCACGTCCTATCCTGACAACCGAAGTTTTATAAGTCAGATCATGATACTTATACATACTAATGATTGCTCATTCCTTTTAAGCTAAAATTTAAAGGCTGCTATGATCTGACCTCTGATCCTCTCTGACCTTAGCTCTTAGCACTCAGCCTGGCTCATCCTACTTCACTGGCCTTGAACACGTTGAGAATTCTCTTGACTCAGAGATTTTGCACTTGTTATTTACCATGATGGAAATTCTTTTCCTCCAAATACAAATGTGGCTCTTGCCCTCATTTCATTCTAGTCCCTGCTGGGGTGTTACCTAATCAGAGAGTCCTTCCTTGACTACTCTATTTATACCCTACCTGCTTCTACTCCTTAACCATTTTATCACCAGAAATACCATATACTTGTTTGCTTATTGTCTGCCATTCTCCACTAAAATAACAAACATCATGGCTATTTTGTTTGTTCCTTCCGCAGTGCCTAGAATAGTGTCAGGGAAATGGAGGGCATTCGGTAAATATTTGTAAAATAAATGAACCTGCCAACATTGTCTCACCAGTACAAAATAGGGAAAGGGGGAATTAGAAGATAAATCTTATAACAATTGGGTGTTCAGGACAGGCCTATTGACAAGACTAATTCTGGTAACAAGACAGAATGGAGCAGGAGATGGAAGAAACAGTTGAATATATCCTGATGATCAGAGCTTTTGAGGTTCATGGCTTGGGAACCTCGGTAGAATTCTCTCCACCAGTGGCTTATGGGGTGATTAATAATCAAGGAATAGAATCCATTTTGCCTGGCACAGAGAGTAGCACTAGATGGCTGGGAGCATAAGTGATCCTGTGGCAGGAGATGCCCGTGAATCCCAGCTTTATTAAGGAAGGAAGACACTGGAATAGATTTGCAGAAGCCTTGTAAAATCAGCAGTGCTCTGACTGATTCTTTTTTGGTTGGCCTGCGTTTTTAATCCACTGTGCCTGGAGCATAGTAAATGCTCAATAACCACAGTATAAATAGGCCTAGATTTGGCAGAAGCTGGGACGGAATGGTTACTGTTGAGACTGATGGATATCATTATTATTCCTGGGAACTGTAGGCACATGCAAAGAATAGGGACCTTGAAGACAGTCAGAGCTCAGTTCAAATCCCACATGTGTCACTTACTAGCTAGCAAATCTCAGTCTCTCCTATTGCTGGTTACCTCTTCTGTACGATGGACATGATTGTGTCACCCATCTCCATGGTGTTTGCACGGGATTGATGCTTGGGTTAGACCTTTTGTAGCTATGATCATAATAAAAGTTAGGGTTTGAATGCCTGAATCTCCAGGGGGATTCAGGTTAGAATCCTGATTTCATACAGAGTAAGAGAGATTAAAGAGTATGTGGTACTTAGTTTTTAAAAGAAAAAGGATCTGAGGCAGAGATGGCCATATGTTAACATCTGTTCAATCTGGGTGGTGAGTAAATAATATGTTTTTAAAAGAATGTGTAAAATGTCAAAAATCAAGTAGTTAATATACGTGCTGTTAATAATCTTACATGATGATTCCAAGATTAACAAGTCTGCTTCTGATCCCTGATCTGTAGTCTTCCTACCCTCATACAAAAGGCCTTTACATGTTTTTGGGTGGCAGTGATACTGGCTAGTGGCTTTTTAAAATCCTGAATAAAACTTGGATTTAAAGCCCAATTAGACTGGTTTTCATGAGTCTGACTCTTAAAACCATTACCTTGTTGTTAACGTTCCATGAAAGCTAGAGTCATGTTGTGCTTCATTTATAGTTTTTATTTCATTAGACAGGCTTAATGAACATTAAGCAGGAGGAAAAGTGACAAGGCCAGGATATCTGTACTTGTTAATCCCTGTGATTTATTTCCGTAATCCTGCCCTACAATTTTATAGAATTTTATAGAGTTGTATTTGGAATTTGCAATTCCAATTGGTAAACTATCAGAATCGGTATTTGACTCCTCGTATGTTTCCTTGCAAAACTCTGTTAACCTATGTGAAAACAAAAACAAAAACAAACAAAAAAAGAATTCCTTGAAGAGTGACAAACATCAAGAGTTAATGAATTGGTATAGCTGATCCATGTTTTTGAAGTTTCATTGACAATGTTAAGTGGGTTAAACTTAAATCACTGTGGTTCCAGATTTCTTGCTTCTTACTAAGGAAAAGAATATTCTTGAAGTAATTTTACTTATCTCTGGAGGAAACACACCCAGTGCCAAAAAAAAAAAAAGTATTTTTCACATATTTTAATGGGTACCGTCTTGGGCTCTGGACCATGTGAGGTTTGCACTCCGGTTCCCCACCTGCCATGTATTGATCTTGGGCAGGTTAATTATATTATCTAGAGTTCAGTTTTCTCAACTGTTTCTCATTTTTTTGCGGATAATAATAGCAGCCATCTCACATGAATTTTGAGAGAATTTGGTGACTTAAGACATGTAAGTAGTTAGTACAGTGCTGGACAGATTGTTCGCTTGCAATATATTACACTGTTATTGTTATTATAACTAATAAATCAAGTTACTAATAACTACAGGCAGAACTCCAGTCTCCCTTCTCGGGACTGACCTAGAATCTTGAACATAGATCTGTTCCTGCACTTGTCACAGTGTCCTGTGCTTTTTCTCTTTCTTTGAGCTTATCTCCCGCTACACTCTGAGATTCTCCTGAGAAAGGACAGTTCCCTTAGCACAGTATCACAACATCAGTAGCCAGGAATGGCAAATCGTTGGCAAGCATCCTGTCATTCTCCCCTCCTCCAGTGCAGCATTGCTACCCTTACGCCACTCAGAATGCTCTTCAGCACAGCCCTCCTAGGAGTTACTGACAGCCGATTAGAACCAAAGGGTTCAAGATCAATGTATTTGTTACCCGTATAGTAGATGCTCATCAGATATTAAATAATATGTAATATTTCCCTTGTCTATTTATTCATTGTTCATTGTGGAAAAAAATGTAAAGAGACTTTTTTAGAGCAGTTTTAGGTTCACAACAAAATTGAGAGGACGCACAGAGATTTCCCGTCTACCCCTGTCCCTCCGCATGCATAGCTTGCTCCGTTACAAACCTCACTCACTAGAATAGTACCTTTTTTCTGTTTTTTAACCGAAGGTGAACGTAACCTTCTTCCAAAATGTACAGTTGGCAGATCTTGTCTTTGGCTTCCTGGGAGAATGTAGGAGTGTAATACTTTGTGTTCTCCCATTCTTTACCTCTTAAATTTTGTCCAGTGATTTATTTTTATTGTCATTCAGTTAAGTTTTACCTATCACGTACAAGACATGATGGTTTCAAAGCTGAATAAATAATCACTGTCTTCCCTCAGAAAGCTAAACACCACTGTAATATAAAGCTATTAGTCTACAATTAAATTTGTATGTTTCAGCCTCTCCTGTTACGCTTGTATCTTTGTGGCCCCCTTTTGACATGGGGGAAGTTACTCCACGTCGTTGAATTTAAGCTTCTTTTCATGAAACGAAGATAATAATAACCTATCTCACAGAGTTGTTGTAAGAATTAAGTGAGATAATACACAATATGATTTTCCTTCATAATATTAACAATTGTATTTAACCGATTATTTACATTGTATAATACCTGCCTTACTAAACCAGAGTCTCTCAGTGTAGTCACTGTGCCTGCCTTGTTTCCTTTTATAGCTACAGTTTGAACTAGTGTGCCTGACACCTTGTAAATGCAATTACTCTTACTTTACTGTTAATCACTATTAACTATAATAAGGGTGAATCTGGAAGCAATTGCAGAGATGGAGTTCAAGCTATGTTTGCCTGGCTCCTTTAATTTGAGAGACATTGAGAAAAGAAAGTTCACAAACTTGTGATTTCTTTTTTATGTAGGAGTCTTTCATATCTGTTATGTATTTTTTATGTAGGAATATCTTGTATTGGGATGAATTTTCTTCTCTTTGAGCAATAGCACTTTTAAACCACCTTAAAATTTGACAAAATCAAAATTCATTTCCAGTATTTTCGCCTATGAAATGTCCTCTTTAATGATGTGCAAACGTTTCAAAGTACATATTTGATGATGTATGTACTACATATATATCTACATATAGATATGTGTATTATCTATCTATAATTTGCAGATAAAAACCCATTACTTTCCTTTCCGTGGTTACACATTGGAATTGTAATTTAAAAATAGAAGTTTTGGGCCTCCCTGTTGGCTCAGTGGTTGAGAGTCCGCCTGCCGATGCAGGGGATGCGGGTTCGTGCCCCGGTCCGGGAAGATCCCACATGCCACGGAGCGGCTAGGCCCGTGAGCCATGGCCGCTGAGCTTGTGCGTCCGGAGCCTGTGCTCCACAACGGGAGAGGCCACAACAGTGAGAGGCCCAGGTACCGCAAAAGAAAATAATAATAATAAATAAATAAAAATAGAAGTTTTGTTCAAAAATTTTCTTTTGAAGGTAGAATTACCCTGGTGGGTATAAGTCTGATATAATTAACTTTTCCAAAATAAGCTTAGAATATTTTTGATTCAAAATTATCAAACATGTGCAGGAGAAACATATGCACAGTTGATTTCTGAAAATTTAAGAATTTATCTTTTTGAAAGAAGTAAAAGCTGTTTGTGGAAAGTGTAATCAACTTTGATTTTTGTTGTTTGAGAAGAAATAAGTAGCATATTGTATGATGGGAGGGGCAGAGGTTCAGTCTTAGCTGATTCTGCTTCCGCCCCCTTTACTTTGTAAATTTCTGGAAGCGTTCTGCTCATTTGCATTTCCTTAGTCCAGGGGTCCTTAACATTTTTTTTTTGAGCCATGGAAGTCTGGTGAAGGCTATAAACCACTTCTCAGAGTCATGTTTTAAATGCATAAAAATAAAATCCATAGGATTATAAGGAAACCAATTACATATAGTTATCAAAATATTTAAAAATTGTTGATATAGTAATAGATGTGCATCTTTATCACATAAATTCAATAAGTACAGAGATCGAATAACTAATGATGGGATAAAAATAAACAACATTTTGAGATATCAGTTACAATTGTAAGGTGATGTGAAAATATCCATGATTTCTGTTGTTCACATAATCACAGTTGTTGCCAATTATTGTGATGTT
The DNA here is from genome assembly GCF_005190385.1 of Monodon monoceros. NCBI lineage: Eukaryota > Metazoa > Chordata > Mammalia > Artiodactyla > Monodontidae > Monodon > Monodon monoceros. The sequence goes on from NW_021703780.1 coordinate 82,586,015, forward strand.
GCCTTTATGATTGAAGGGAATCCTAAAGTTTAGTTGGAGGTTAGTGAAAACAAAACACTTCTGCTTTAGTTGGATGTTACAGTGATATAAAACTGTGTTAGCTTGGGATTTGTCCCCAGATAAGATTTTCCTGGTAGACTTGATCCTTTTCTTCCCATTTTCTCTTTTCAGCACAAGACTAGACTTCACTAGAAGTTAATAGGATTTCTTTTTTTATGACGTTAATATTCATCCAGAAAGTTTTAAGAAAGAAAAAAAGATGAATGAATATCTGACTCTTACTGAAAAGAGAGGGAAAAAAGGCCTCCTTATGAGCTTGCTTATATTTCCTAATTGGTAAAATTAACTGTGCTGTTTTCTATTTCGTCACTTTATTTACTTTTGTGTTACACATTGAGGCCTAAAGAGACTCTTGGACCCAGAAAGAAAGAGTGGAGTTATCTGATGAAAGAGGGAGCATAAAAACATAAAAAGCGCAAGCTATCACTCAGGAATATGAATATAAGATCAAGGATGGTACTTTGGGCAACAGTTGAATGAGTCTTTAATATTTATCAATTTTTATTAAGAGTACGGCTTGGTTTTACAAAGACATTGTCATGTTTTAAGTTTTCTCATCTGAGTTTCTTTTTCTCGGTGCTTTAGAAATGTCACTTGTTCAAAATAGTATTGCTCTAGCATTTGAAACTTGGTTCATGGAAATTTATATTTTCTCTTTAGAATGAAAAATATATCATTCTTTAGAATAAAAAGTACATTGATTTTTCTCATACTGTTCTTTATAAAATACACCCTCTTTTGCTAATGAAATCTGTCTACTCTAGTTCATTAATAGACCCTACAGTACAATGTGTGAAAATGCTTTGATTCAATTCTGTTTCATTTTGACAATATTTGTAAGCAGTTACTGTTGATAAACACTGTTGTAGGTATGTAGGGGAATATAGAAAGGAATAAGAAACTACACATTCCCTGATGGTTTCCATAGGGTCAAGAAAAGGGAGAAAAAGACCTAGAAAGTGACTATGAGAAAAAAAGGTTAAAGTAATAATGACAGTAGTTATTATTGGGTGCTCAGTACTTTTCATTCATTATTATTCATTCTGCAAAGTAGCCTTCAGCTGCAAATAACAGAAAATTCCAACTAAAACTTGCCTAAAAAAAAAGGTAATTTATTTCTCACATATCAATTTCAGAGGTAGGTTGGCTCAAGGGTTGATTAAGTCAACTGCTTGACAACACTCATAAGATTTTTGTTTCCTTTTTTTCCCCTGTGTTAATTTATTAGGTCAGATGCATGACTTTATTATTAGGCTAACTTCCCTTTAGGACCATAAGGTGGCTTCCCACTTTCAGGCGTCACATAAAGACTCGACAGCATCCAAAAGTGGAAAGAACTTTACTTGTAAACTTCCTTAGGATCCCCCCAAACCTAAAACCTAAATAAAAGTGAATAAATAAACAAACAAACAAATAAATAAAGCAATCAGCTCACCTTTCCTTATACAAAATAAAACAAAACGAAAACCTGTACCAAAAGTCTCCAGCAGATTCACGTCTCATTGTCCTGAATTATTTCACAAACTTGTCTAAAACGATTACCGGTAAGGGCAATTGGAACCACCATGATTGGGTTAAACCAATCAGAATTCATTTCACTCCTGGGACTGTTGATGGAGCCAGCCTCCCTGGAAATGCATGGCTGTAATGAAATAGGTGGGTTTCTGAACAAAATTGAGGTTCCTTAAGAACAAGGGGAAAACGGATGTTGGGTAGGCAATCCACTGTATATGCAGCCTTTATTATTTTTGATTTATAGCTTTGGAAACTGAAGCTCAAGGATGTTAACTGAGTTGGCTAAGATTACTGTTTAATTAGGAGTAGAACCAGATTTTAAATACAGGTCAGTGTGGTTCCAAGGACTTGGCTCTTGACAGTATCATTCCCAATGGTATAAATACTGCAATGGAAATATTTTAAAGTGCTGTATTTTTGATCCATGATACCTCTTGATTCATGTTGGATATCTCAGTTGTTGCATTTCTGTTGTTGATATGGGCCTTACTTAATGAAACTGAAGTATGGTTTGATAAAAGAACACATGCCCCCTATTTATTTTCTCTTTGCTTCTCATGCCTGCTCCTTATATTCTTTCACCTTTATGGAAACAACAAAGGTAAATTATGTGTAAAAATAGAAACAAGCTTGATTTGCAAACCTCACAGCCTCTGTGTACCCCATTAAAGACTGTGTTTAATGTGTGAATCACCTTGTTAAAGACATCAGCAGAATTCTAGGTCTGTTTTACATGTTACATTTCATTCCAAGCAGCAGTATTTTTACTCGTGGGGAAAGGGTGAAAGCCTTGTTTATCAAAACATTTTCTTTACTTTGTAATAAGGTGAAGAGAAAATGAATGAGTCGTTTATACCTACTACGAACCTTAGATTTCCTTTCCCCATAAGCCCCCAAACAACTTGAAATTTAAAACATAAAAGGCCATGAAGCTTCATTTAAACCCTATGCTTGTTTTCCCTCTCCAGATCTTCAGCTTACTGTCTCCCTAAGAGACTGAAAGAACTCTGAATATGCTGCTTCCTCCCTATTAACTTCTGCACCCAGAGCCCACCAGAAAATATGATGGAATTCATGTTAGTTAACTGAAGTCCAAGAAATACTCAACTCCAATTTCTAGAACCCAACACTTCTAACACCTCCACATTGGTTGACATACTTCTTCAATTAAGGTAATTAAAAAAAAAACCAAACCCGTTTAGTTATGTAACTCACAGCAAGTGAAGGATACACTACAGTTCCTGTGTTTCCACCTGAGCAAAGAGCTTGGTAATTGACCCAGCAAGTTGCATTCTGTCTTTGACATCTGTCTCCTTCATCCCCAGAACCAAGTTACCAGGAAGTCCTGACAATTGTAAATTTCAACGAATCCTCACATTTTCTCTTCTCATTCATATTGTCATTTAAAAAATTTCTACTTCGGCTACTGCAGAACCCTTCTATCTGCTTTCCGCCTCTCCCATCCACACTGCTGCCAGAGTGGTCTTTAAAAAAGGCAAATCTAATAATGGTCTCTCTGTGTTTAAGGCCGTTTAATGTTTTCCATTGCCCTTCAAGTAACTTCTTTCACATGGTTAATAAGTACACTATGATCTGCCTCTCTGGTCTAGCCTATTGCCAGGCTTTGGTCCAATACCCTCCTCTCCAACCCCTACCCCCAGTATATTATGGTTTTGCCAATGATTTTTGATTGACTAATTAGTGTATATATTATTCCTTATGGAAATCTGAAATGATACAAACCTATTTCTCTCTGATCTCTGCTTATTTTAAAAAAGAGAACAAATAAAATTTACATTTAAGCACAGTTCTCTCCTTGTTGAATTTAATATTGGACAATTTAAATAATTGTGCAAATTATTTTGTCTGACTCTGAGTAATTGGTTATTGTAAAATGAGTCCTTACAGAAACAAAGCAAAAGAACCAAAGAGCCAACCTGTTTACTTGAATATGGTAGGCAAAGTTTAGATAAAGGTTGTAAGAAAATTGCTTCAGACCACAGAGACTAGATGTCTTGGTGAAAATGAACAGTTTAGATATTTGAGCCACTAGAGGGCTGTAATTAGACTCTACTTCTGTTTAACCCTCAAGTTACTCATTTAGCTTCTCTTATTACTAATGCCAATTTCATATAATCACTGTAGTTTCAATTGGTTAGACAGAAATAAGAATGCTTTTCATTGCGTATGTCTGGGTGCCTTGTGGAGCAGTAAGTGTATTTGTGTAATTAGAATTCTTGGAGTTGCATTAAACTTCTTAGAGGGTGGAAAAATATTTGACTCACTTTCCTCCATTATGTGAAGTGAGAAATTAAAATTCTCCCCTAAGCATTTTGTTATTGTTGTTGTTTTCCGTTGGTGGCGTAGATGGTAAGAATTCAGGTAATTTGTTAAGTGTCATTTGATTACCTAAAAAAATAGCTTTATTTATAATTTTAACTAAAAATATTATTATTGTAAACTAGCAGGCTTCTGATCACCAAAGTGCAATTGAATTTAATTTATGGTTGAAAAATACAATGGATGAAGTATCCATCATGTCTGCAATACATTGTGTTTGTTTCTGGCTTCAAGCTTTTACAGAATGGTGTCTTTTATTCTTTGCTAAATCCTACTATTTAAAGATTTAAGGAGACAAATTTTTTAAAGTTCTGAATATAACAAGGAAAATTAAGGTCACGTCTAAGGTTGACCGTGGGATGCTACTTGCTGAATATGAGAAAGCAGGGCTATGTGTAATGTAATTTTCTTGCTGGAGAGATGGTAAGACCAGATAAGGCTATTTGAAAATTAAAGTTAGATTCGGCATCCAAATATCCTTAGGTCTGCAGGTTTTTGATCTGTTTATTAGCCATGCAAAAATATATTGCTGTTTCTTAATCTGATCATGGTTGATTCTGCCGCTGGAGTTATTTTTCCCCCACACTTTGATGTGATATGTTTTATTTTCAAGTGCTCGTTTCAGAAAGATCAGCAAACAGAATAAGATTCCCACTTCCCTCCTCCATCAGCCATATTTTTTCTTTAGTTAGCCAACATCAGTGAGAAGATATTAACATGATTAACTCTCTTGTGTCTTAAATGACTGGATATTATGGGAACTGAACTCCAACTTTTATCTCTTAAATATGAATGCAGCAATATTACAATGTTGTAATTCATTCTGAACTATTTAATCACTACAATCTGTAGATAAGTTGGCTTCTGAATCTTTGCCTAATGTCATAACGAAGTCCTCTTTCCCACTTAAATCACCATGTCTTTGCTGAAGACAGGTGTTTAGAGAATCCAACTACATGAATTAGAGGTTTAAAGATGCATTATCGGGCTTCCCTGGTGGCACAGTGGTTAAGAATCTGCCTGCCAATGCAGGAGACACGGGTTCGAGCCCTGTTCCAGGAAGATCCCACATGCCGCGGAGCAACTAAGCCCATGTGCCACAACTACTGAGCCTGCGCTCTAGAGCCCGTGAGCCACAATTACTGAGCCCGTGTGCCACAACTACTGAAGGCTGCACGCCTAGAGCCTGTGCTCCACAACAAGAGAAGCCACTGCAGTGAGAAGCCCATGCCCCACAACGAAGAGTAGCCCCCGCTCACTGCAACTAGAGAAAGCCCGCGTGCAGCGAAGACCCAACGCAGCCAAAAATAAAATAAATAAATTTTAAAAAAATAAATAAATATACACTATCCACAAGGCTTCCCCCAACTTTTTCAGTTTCCTTTAATTTTATTTGTCATAATGAGTGCAGGTGAGGGGTTATTGGTTATCTACCTTCAAGTATATTTCAGAGCAGAGTCTATGGTGAACAGGCCGTGGATTTAGGATCAGCATGCCTGGCTTGAGATCTGGTTCTGTGATCTGTTACCTGTGTGACTCTAGACCTCATTTTTAAAATTTCTCTGACCTTTACTTTCTTCCTGAGCATGGCTGTTATGAACATAAAGTGAAGCACTGATGTGCAGTACGTTGCATACGGTTCCCTGACAACCAAAGATAAGGTGTGAGGATGCACAAGGTGCTTCTGGTTAATCCGTTTGAAAGGAAATCGCAATAGATGCTGTAGTGTATTCTTTTGCGATTTCAAAGCAAGAAATTGGAAACAACCTAAATATCCGAAAGTAAGGAAATGTTGACATATATTTTATGACTTCAGTAGTGGAGTACTGTGTGTATAGCCATTGACATGGTGCTATAAATCTGTATTTGTTAACCTGAAAAGGTATTGACATTCATTTATGAGTAAGAAAAGCACATTATTAATTATATTGCATAATCAAATTTCATTAAATTTACTAGTGTGTGTATATACACTTTGGTACACATATAAAACATATAAGGAAAGATGTACAGTGGCTACCCCTAAGTGTTAAGATTTGGAGTAATTTTTTGCCATTTGCGTTTTCTAATTTTCTGAAACAGATTATTTACATAAGGGGACACACACACACACACACACACACACACACACACACACACACAGAGGCATTCCAGTTTCAACCCTGAGGTTTTCTAGAACCTCTGACAACTCCTCCTTCTCTTACCCTCTAACATCTAGTCCATGGCCAAGGCGTTGGGGCCAGCACTCTCTTGGGTGCCAGCCCCTTTGTTCCCATTGTCCTGGCAACCAGTAGCCCAATGCAGAAGTCATTCTTTCTCATCTGTGGATGCAACGCTCTGTTTCTACCCTTCCCCTCAATTTATATGCTTCTAATCCATTTAAATAAAGATGCTCAAATCACAAATGTTTTCTAAAGCACAGAGTTTTCTGCCATCTTTAGGTCCTGTCTGCCTTCCCAACCCCCAGCCCAGATACATTTGATAGCTTCTCTTTGTCCTAGAACTTTCCAAATATGCTCTTCAGCCTAGTATTAACAGTCCTTCATGATAGAGCCAGTGTTTATTTCCTACTGTCACATACATACCCTTTACCCAGGAAAACATAACAACTGTTCTCTGAACACCCCAGACTTCTCTGTCTCCACTTTAGACCATAGGATTCCATCAGTTTGTAATGCTACTGCCTACTCTAGTTATGATTTATAGCCCAGCCACATCCCCGATTTTTCTGAATTGTAGATGTGTTCTTTCTTATATCATATATCACTTCTGAATATCATATCATCTTTGGAATTTACTTACGTATTCTTTCATTTATTCATATCATTTTTGAGCATCTGCTCTGTTCCAGGGGCTATCTGGATGCTCTAATATAGAAGTAAGTAAGCTGGATACGCCCATGCCCTTGAGCAATTAGCAATCTAATACTTAACATTTCTGCTTTATTAAATCTGGTGGCTTATGGTGAAGTTTCCTTAACTACTGCCGGCCTCTGCAATATCACATATACACTGATTGTGGGCACCTAGAGTGTTATTTATGTCTGATTCTCTCCTAAGAAGCTACTGTGTTGTCTTACAAAGAGAAGAAAGTCAATAAATGTATTGTTAGAAGGCCAGAGAGAAGGATGGAATAAAATATTTTGTTCCATATACATATGTGTTATATATAACTATGTATATTATATGTATGTAATACATAATAATATATATAATTTTTAACCATGTAACTTTTCCCTGTTCAGGGTTTTTACAAATTAAATTCGATTTCCAATTAGCATTGTTAACCTGTGAAGTGAGGAGAACAAGTTACTTCTCCTAGCTGCTAGGGGACTACAAGACAAGACTTATGTCCTTAAGTAAAACTGAAGCAACGAGTACATTCTTCTATTAGAGAGGAAGTGATGAATTGAGTTTAGAACTCAGACTTGGTAATTTGTCCTAGAATCCAGAGGCCTGAGGGTAGCTTCTTAATTAATGGTTGTTGGCCTACAGAATTTAGAGGTTTAACAGTATATTGGACACCCCAGTGTATTCATGACCTATGAATATATTTTGCCTCCAAATTGTGTTGTTATTTTTTTTTTTAAAAGTCCTTAATGCAGTTTTCCCTCTTCACTAAATAAGTCATTCACATTAGAATTTCCCCTGGAAAAATGAACTCCCTTACTATTTATTAAGTATCTTTATCTCTTCATGTTATAGTTTTTCCTCATTTTAAAATATGGACATCAGTTGTTTTTCTTTTCTTTTTTCTTTTAAGAAAAAGGGCTGGGTAATAAATTAAAGAATATTTACAAAAAGTTCTTTTCTTTTAAGAGACTATGTAAGAAATCTAAGTTAATGTTTTTAAATGAATCCTGTTTTCAAGGGAATCTTTAGTGCAGTTGTTTTAGCCGAAATCTGCTAAATCCATTAAAAATATAGCAAACCAACAAGCTCTGTTTTAATCTTAAGAGAAATCTTTATCTAAGGAATTAGGTATACCCGTATGGTTTGGTGTGTGAGAGATTGATACTGAAAAGTTCCATCCAAATTGGTTGTGCACATTGTACTATATTTCATATAAAGTTGAAAAGCTTGCTCTTGTCTGAATCCTCTGGCACACAGGATGTGTTGTTGATATTTTGTTTCTCCAACTGAATTATAAGTTCCTTGGGCACAAGAATCATGACATATTACTTGTGTTAAGTCTTTGAGTTTCAGGAAATCAAAACATTTGTTGATTTGGTTTACTTAATTGTATATTATTTTATAAAACAAATGCCTCTTTTATGGTATGAATACTTTGTCTTATCAATCTGAGTTTTCATATAGTGGTCTAAGAAATTAGTTTTAAGACACATGTATAGAGTGGAATCTTTCTTTTTTTTGTTGAATGTAGATGGAATATAATTTTTGATGAATTTTTTCTTCAGAAGAGTTTATTTATAGAAACTTTACATATTTTAATGAAATTTACATTCAGGATGTTTTAGTGTTGACATATATCTTTTGTCAACTCTGGGAGAAATTTGGTTTCCAATCTATAATACTGAATATTCTAAATATAATAAAGAAAATAAAATCAGCAAATGAAGGAGCTAAAATGCAGATTTTCCTCTCCTATTGTCAGTTGTTTGAGATTAGACATTATGAAGCACCTTTCTTACCTTCTGCAAGGTAGCTGTTTCTTTTCAAGTCCATAGTAGTGTGGAAATTCAGCTCAAGAGGAGAAATTGTCTGATGTCTTATTTAATACTACACCTCTAGGAGTTATCCCTTCTCTTTTTTCTGGAAGTTATACGCTGGCAAAACTACTGTCATTGCCCTTGCTTTTTGTCTTTGCTGCGCATTTACATTTCGACAGGCTTAAATAATGGCTAAAATGGTTGAAGTGATTTATGTCTGCAGACTGATGTCTTCATTTCCTCTCTTCACATTCCTTTTTGTACTAATGGTCTGGTGCACACCTAGCGCAGGTACGTTTTATTAGAGAGTGTATTCCCTCTAAATGCTGTTCCTGAGCTGAAAGAAATGGGCCATAATCATATAAAAATAAAGTATCTCTTTGTGGAATTTACAAGAAATGGAATATCCTTATTCCTGAGCCATAGAACATAGGGGACTTTTCCTCTCCCTATAAGATTGCTCTTTATACTAATGTTGATTAAGTGAATCACACCAACAGCTGTTGTGACATAGAGGAAAAGGAGTCTCCTGAAAAATCTCAGTTGAAACAAGTAAATCTCTTGAACTTTCTAGTTAGCTACAACCTTCATTTTCCTGTTGAGACAGGAAAGATTGGTTCAGTTTCTACAGATGGCTTCACTCCTAGTTCATAAAATTGCAGTTAATAATGGTGAGCTAAGATCATTCTGGATTTGATGTACTGCCCTATCATCATTGAAAGAGAGTGTTTAAATCTGCTATTTAATAACTTATAGGGACTTTGCACTGATTAATTCATCTGGTTATAGTCTCAAGGCTGACATGGCATCTTGTAGGCCTTCCATTCCATTGGGATCAACATCATCATTTTGTAAGAAATGAACTTACCACTTTATAGGCTTAGTTGGAAAGAAATTTCAACCGTCAGCTGTAGGATGTGCCATGTGAATTTAATTTGTTGACCTATGAGAACACAGATCTCATCTTTTACTGGACTTTCTCAACATAAAATAAGGTTATCAGAGAAACAAAATGATTCTGACTTTTGAACTTCGGTAGAAGGCCAATACATTTAAAGTAAATACTCTCCTTCCTGAAATGTTCAGTGTTCCATCAGCAGCACATGTCAGGTTCTTAAGAAAATATTATCCCTGTGGAGCAAAGCACTGAAAATCGTGGGTACTGTCTCTTAGAGTAGACATTATTTGGAAGCCACACAGCATCTGTTCTCCTTTCATTCTGGTGCTAGCATACTGAAGTTCATCTGAAGAAGCATCTCTCCCCCATTACGCGTAGCCTTGTGGTGCTGTCAGTCACGGTTTCCTGCCCTGCCTAGCCAGGATGGGGACTCATGGACAAATCTGTTGAGCTTTCTTCCTTGAGATTTGGAGTCTCGAGTACAGGGGGATGAGAGGACAGAAAAAGTGTGTGGAGCTAATGTTTTAGGAATGGTGACCTGAATGTATCGTTAAATCTTGCTATCTGGATCACCAGAGCTAGATTACTTCCTGTCCATCCTGGACCTGAATTTTCCTTGTAGACTGCAAACTGACTCCCAGCCTTCCAATAAATACCACTTTTCATTAATTTAACTAGAAAAATTATCTATTACTTTCCTCTCAAAAACTATGTGATGATTAATTTTATGTGTCAACTTGGCTGGGCTAAGGGATATCCAGGGAGCTGGTAGAACATTATTTATGGGTGTGTACATGAAGTTATTTCAGGGAGTAGATTGGCCCTTGAATTGATAGTCTGATTAGAGAAAATCTCTTTCCAGAGTGGGTTAAGGGATAAGTAGAACAAAAAGAAAGAGGAAGGGCATATTTTCTGTCTCCACTGGAGCTAGGACATCCATCTCCTGCCCTTGGACATCTGCACCCGTAGTTCTCTGAACTTCTTACTTGGACCAGGATTTACACCACTGGCTCTCAGAACTTGGGGCTTGGCCTGGAACTACTCCCACCTGCTTTCCTGAGCCTCCAGCTTCCAGACAGCAGATCGTGGGACTGCTCAGCCTCCATAATTGTATAAACAAGTGCCTCATAATAAATCCTTTATTATCTATCTATCCATCCATTCATCTTTCTTCTGTCTATCTATCAACCTATCCTATTGGTTCTGATTCTCTGGAGAACTAATACAAACTATTAAAGCTTCATTTTATCATTGTTAGATCTTGAAAGTAGTATGTTATCCTTTCATAGTCCTTTACCTAATTCTTTTTTGAGAATAAAATGCAGTGGGTTATATTTTACTACAAGATAAAATATATCTCTAGTAGGCATTTCCAGGGTAAAGAGTTCATTGGAATCCAAGATGCTGACTGACCAAGGTCTCTGAAAGGCTTGAGGCTCGGTTCCTGGGCAAACTCCCCACACTCATCAAACGCCAACCTTCCTTTGGGTCAAGATGCTCCAGCCCTTCTTGTTTTTGTTCACTTCATGGAACATCACATGTTCTTTCCTGCCTTGAAAGAAATTGTGTTTCTACTTGAAATTGTATCTCATTTCCTGTGCTCTCCCATCGGTAGATGCTTTCTCAATCTTCGGGTCTAAAGCAAAATCTCTAGCCAGCTTTCCCTGTCAGCGTTACTTAAACTGGGCACTGATCTCATATATCCTCTTGCCCAATTGATAATCTTCATGGGGATTATCTTCAGCATTTCACACTTAACTTGACCCACCCAGATCTTCTGATTCTCCCATCTCCAGCCAGTTTTTCTCTTATTCTTCATGCAGCATTACCATCATGCAGTGTCTCAAGCCAGGAGTCAGCCTTGCCTCCTTTCTTTCTGTCGGCCCACACCAGGGCACCAGCCAGTTCAGTTGGCTCTACCTCCAAAATAGGTCCCGAATCCTATTCTACCTCTCTCACCTTCACAGTTTTATCCTATCCCACTTACCATCTTTTTCTTGGTTAACTGCAGTGTCTTCTGTTTTATTTCCGAGTACACTCTTTACCACATCCAATATAAATGAGTCCTTTTATTCCCCTGCTTAGAATCTGCAGTGGCTTCTAATTCAAATTAAGGAAAAACACCTGAATTCCTGACTGCAACCAGCAAGGTTCTACATTATTTGCAACTTGAGCCCTTTTTTTTTTCCCTTTCCCTTCCTTACTCCCTCATTTCCTTTTTTTCTTCCTTCCCTTTCTTCCTCCTTCCTTCCTTCCCACCCAGCCATTCTGAGCCACACTATCTTTAAACAGGATCTTTTTCCTGTTGGAATGCTCTTCCCAGATTTTTGCACAGCTGGCTTCTTCTTGTCATTTAAGTCTCCACTCAAATCTCTCTCCTTCAGAACTTCTCTGACCACTGATTCTCAAGGACAGTTCCCCACACCAATTTCTATCACATCATCTTGTTTTAAAGCTTCAAAACAATTACCCTGTGAAATTATCTTGTGCTTATTTTACTTCTTTATATGACTTACAAGGACATATTTTCACGTATAATTTCTCCTTTCAGCTCTGGTTAAAAACAGCGCAACATTCTATTTGACTATTACCTTCTCCTTACCTGTATTTTGGTTGTTAGGTAACACATTTTCACAAGTTCATGGAGACCTCAGAAACAAGAGCTAATGATTCTGTTTCCTGTGTGTACATAGTAAAAGGAAACTAAGATATGCTATTGGTGGAAATTAACAATTTAAAATAGGTGTTAATGTGGCTTAATTTTTAAGCTAGACACAAAAAAGTAGCCCTTCTAAAAATGAAAATTATCTGAATGAGCGAATTAGCATGGATTAATATTTAGTCATTATAATAAAGCACTGAAATACATGAGTTCCTTGAGGGCAAAACCTGTGGCGTTTTCATTTTTTTGACATCTTTGTTTCTTCGCCTAATATGTTATCTGTGAGTTCAAGAGGAGCCTCATCAAATGCTTGTGGAATTGTATAAAGTATGCATTTTGGAATTGTCTTAATGCTCAAGATCTGAAATTATTTTTCTGAGCAAATGAAGTGAACTGTCTTCACTTGGAATTAAGGGAAGTTGAGTGAATTTATGAATGTCAGTAAATGTAAGATTTATACTTTCTCTATCTCATTTGCAAACAAACCTTAATCAAGAATGAACTGGGGGCTTCCCTGGTGGCGCAGTGGTTGAGGGTCCGCCTGCTGATGCAGGGGACGCGGGTTTTCGTGCCCCGGTCCGGGAAGATCCCACATGCCGCGGAGCGGCTGGGCCCGTGAGCCATGGCTGCTGAGGCTGTGCGTCCGGAGCCTGTTGCTCCGCGGCGGGAGAGGCCACAGCAGTGGGAGGCCCACGTACCGCAAAAAAAAATTTAAAAAAAGAATGAGCTGGGATTTTTGTGTTATGGATTTGAGGTTTTGCATTATATTGAGAAGGAAATTTGTGTAACATGGCTTTTTGGACCTCTCGGATGTTTTCCAGTATCTTGGAATATTAGTCTCTGATACTCCTGAATTTTGTTTAAATAATAACCACTGTATTCAAGATGCCGACTCATTGGTGACTTGACTCCTCTACATCAATACTAAATAAGTTTAGGGAAGTTTCCTTTAAAATATCTCTAAATAATAATTTTGAAATCACCAAAGACGGTAGTCACCATGTGACTGCTTACAGAAAAGGATCTGTAGTTTGTTCAGAGTTACTACAGAATTCTCATCTCCCAGGTTCTTTTCTTCCTGGCATGTTTGGAAAGTGAGAGAAAGCTTATTCATTGCCCTCTCCCTGTGCCCACCCCCTGGCCATTTTTTAAAAATCAAGTATTCTCTATAATATGAATTTTCCCTCTGGGGCCCACCCAGTGTAGCAGGTATGGGACCGAGTCAGCATCAGGTTAGAAGATTATAAAACTATGCTTCATACATTGAGGGCACACTTGTAACTTGGGATAATTTTATTCTTCCCTCTATTTATTACACTCATAAAGAGACTGCTCCACTAAAACCGTTACAGAGAGCTAGTCTTCTGAAGGGCAAACAGTTTTATTTCTATCTTCTTAACTTCACATTTTTTAGGTCACACCATTGTTTTGACTTTGTGTGTATATATATATATATTTATGGAAAATCAGTTTTTAGGAAATTGTACTAGATTTTGTTAAGAGATACAAGCTCTTAGAACAGAAGTTACACACTGGTAGCCCATGGGCTGAAATAGACTCACAGAACCTGGCTTCATTTGTTCTGCATGGCTCTTTCTTGAAAGTGTTGTTTGTTGTTGTCAATTGTTATTATTTAACCTTTAGAAATCAGGAGATTTCATATAGAAATCCACTTTCTCCTGAAAATTCAGGAGACACTCTAAGAAATCGTGTGCAGCTCAAACACTGGTGATGCTGTGATTTTTAAACTGCAAATGGCAACAATTTAAAAGCTTCCATCCCTTCATTCTGATGTTTCTCTTCCCCATCAAATAGTATAAGGAGCGGGCACTGAAATGCTTACCCAGAATGCTCCCTGGTTTAATGGGGTGTTACATGCCATCTTACTCCACCTGTAATTCCCCCCCCACCCCCAGTTTCTATGTTATATCAGTTTTTCCTTTGTAACCTTTTTCACGTTTGGGCCTATTTTCTTCTCCTTGTTATGACTTTCATGCTGGTCGTGTTGTCCTCACTTCAGGGCTACTGAATGCATTGCTGTCTTAGCCATCAACATCCCCCTTGCCTTAAAGTTTCCTCTGCCTGCCTCATCCCACTTTGCACTCCAGTTACAGATTTAAATGACGCTTCAGTATATTAGTCCCTGACCTCAGACCTGCAGTGACAACTTGGAACCCATGTCCAACTAACTACTTAACTTATAGTTGGAACTCAGTCTTTCTGTCCTCCTTGTTTTGTGTTAATCCATATACAGGTAACTGGCCCAAATGCCCATTTCCCTAGCGCCAAAGCGGGCATCATGCAGCCTGTGATTTGCACCCAGCATTACTCCTCTTCACCTGTGCAAATAGAGGATGACCACCTTCAAGACTGGCCTTTCTAGACCACTTTGGTGCACAGTTACACAGTACATCTTGCCTGGTGCATATTTCACAATCATATTTTGTTTCTCTGATTGTCTTAAAACAGGGTTTCCCCAAGTATGGTCCCTGAACATGTTACTTCATGTTAACTTGCTCTTAAGCATTTATTTCTGGCCTCCACCTATATCCTCCTGAATTCCTTAAGTTGGGACCCAGGAATTTGATCAATCTAAAGTTTGAGAAGTCAGGAATTTAAAGGCAAGATGACGAATAATGGTACAAGATTGCCAGGTAGTTTGATAGAAGGTAAAATAGGATTCAGTTAACTTGACTCCGAGTGCATTTTCAGGTTTGTTGGTGTGTTTCTTAAACGCTGTTTACCCTAATTGTTAATAAAAGCTCTGGATGTTGCTTTAAGCAGCTCTTTGGCACCATTGCCGAGGCCATCAGGCCCATGGTCCATAGGAGAGAAAGTAGACGGCAAATAAGAACCTCTTCACCTTTCAGGGGAAAGCAGGACAATTAGATAAAATTCCTGAGTGCAGGACTGTGTTTCTGTCCTTCTTTCATTTTTTAAAATTGTTCTCTGTTATGCTCATGCCTTGTCTCCAGTGATACCGCTGTTAATAAATGTTGACTCGAATTGGATAAGTTGACTGAATGTTTGAAGATGAGAAGTTAGAGTATCAGTACTCAGGTTGGCAGTGATGGTGCTAACTCCTGTTGGTCCCATGCTCACTCTGAGGTCAGGTGCTGTGCTCAGTGGTTTATGTAGATTATGCCAGTGAGTGCTTGCTGCAACCCTAATAGGGCAGTGCTGTGATTCCCTATGTTTTAAACGTGGCCAGTACTAGCTGGAATTGCAGAGGGAGGCAAGAGGCACTGTGATGGGAGAAGCAATTACTTTTGCTATTCATGAAAAAAACTTTTGAACCACTTTCAAGTCTCTTCAGTCAGTCCTCCCTATCTGTGGGTTCTGCAACTGTGGGTACAGGGGGCTGACTGTACCATGCCATTTTGTGTAAGAGACTTGAGCATCCTTGGATTTTGGTATCTGCAAAAGGTCCTGGAACCAATCCTCCTGCAGATACCGAGGGATGACTGTATTTCTTTTTCTTTTTTAAGGGGGATGGGGTTTGATAAATTTCAAATACTGATAACTGTTGGAGAAGGCATTGTGACAAAGTGGTTTAAGGCAAAGAACAGAATTTGGAAGATTTGGGTTCAAGGTTCAGTTTGCCACTTAACAGCTCTGTCAGTTTGAGCAAGATCTAGTTTCTCTGAGCCCCGGTCTTTTAATCTGTAAAATGAGACAATACTACTGCACACCAAATGGTTGTAGGGACCACGGGAAGGAATTTATATGAAATGCTGTGAGAGAAACAGTGGCAGGAAATGACTGAAGTGTCAAGAAGGACCTCCGTGTTTGCTGTCCATGCTGAACTTTGGCTGAACACTCAAAAATAAAGCTGCTGAGCAGTTGCTGAATTGCCAAAAGGAAACAATAATGCTGAGAACTGGACTTTCTTTGGACCAAGGAAACCCTACCTTTCCCTAGTAAGGGATGAGACGTGCTTGATAACCCAGTTGTATATATGGAACATATTTACCCTCCAATCCAAATCTTTGGTAAACAACTTGTCTAAGCCTGCATGAACTTCCTCCTCTTTTCCATAAAACCCCCTGCCCGTTTTCCTCTGTTGAGACACTATTCTGGGTTCCTCCGGAACCTGTGATTCCCCAAATTGCAATTCTAAGATCCCAAATAAACTGCCTCTTTGCGTCTTTATAGAGGTCCTTTCTGTTGACAAAGCTATTAAAATATACAGCGCCGGTACTAGTGCACATTGTTCCAAGTGTGAACCAGGATCTCAGAAAAAACATTGTATTATTTTGAATCATGCTTTAAAGAGGAAAAAAAGACACAAAAGTAATGAGATCTCTCTCCCATAATTTCGCAAAGTAGGTGTTATAGTCCTTGGCTGAGGAATCTGAAGCTCAGAGAGGTTAAGCAACATGGCACAGCCAAACAGCTAGTAAACAGCCGAGCTGAAATTTTAAACCTTCACCTGCCTGACTTTAAATCCTCTGCTCTTTCCATTGCACCAGGTTGCTTTAAAAAGAAAAAAAGGGCTTCCCTGGTGGCGCAGTGGTTGAGAGTCTGTCTGCCGATGCAGGGGACACGGGTTCGTGCCCTGGTCCGGGAAGATCCCACGTTCCGCGGAGCGGCTGGGCCCGTGAGCCATGGCCGTTGAGCCTGCGCATCCGGAGCCTGTGCTCCACAACGGGAGAGGCCACAACAGTGAGAGGCCCGCGTACCGCAAAAAAAAAGAAAAAAAAGCCAACATAGATCCTTTTTCTTAACATTAAAACAAACAAAAAAAGACATTTATGTTCAAAAACTCACTCATCCTGGTAATTCCCAATTAAGATGTTGTCATCTTGCATCTGGCTGGAATCCCTTTTATGATACAGTAAACATAATTTGAGTGTAGCTTAAGTGAAGTGTCCAAATGGGCTAAAACAGGTCACCTAGGAAGTTAGATTTTGTAGATTATAAAAATTTAATCCTAAATTGTACTTAATGGAGACAATTTTTTAAAATGGAAATTCTTCAGGAAGCAAATGACTGGTATATCAATTTTTGTCATTATTTCTCTGTGAGACATCTATAGCATGGGCAATTGAAGCAAAAGAAATAAGATAAACTACACTCTAAGTCACAGTGAAGAACTTCTCTGTCTTTGCGGGCTTGGTCTTCTCAAGAAAAACACAGAGGGATCTTTGGCCTGAGTTCAGTTTTTTTACTTCTATATTGTTTTTTTAAAGATTCTATTTAAAAGATTGTTTAATAAAAAGAAGTTAGAGAATTTCTTAGCTCTGTGGCTTTTTGAAGGGAATGATTCTGAGAATACATGTCTGTACCCACTTTTATCCTGAAATAAAGTCTTCACTGGAGATGAGTTCCAGCTATTAAATTTGATTATGGGGCCCTGGGGCAGAAGGGTAATCTTTTTTTTAAAAAAGTGAACAGTTGAAAAATGAGGATGGGGGTGAAGCAGGATTAAGAATAAGAGTGGATAGAAGAGTACGTGTGAAGGTGGAGGTGTTGATTTAAACACTTTAGGAAAACTTTCTGAGCACAGATCATGTCCTGACAAGTAACTTAAACATCTTTTCTATGAAACAGTGTGTAAGGTGGTAGTTCAGTTTATATGCTATGGAGTCACATAGGCTGGGATCAAATCCCCGCTCTGTTACTTCCTAATTTTGTAATTTTAGGCAATTTACTTAAACTCTTTGAGACTCTATTTTCTTACCTGAATATTAGCAGCGATTAATGCTTCCTAGGTTGTTGTGATGATTCAGCATAATCACTAATGCACATTGTCATCATGTTTGATGTCATGATTATTATTATTATTATTGGTGTTGTAGAACTTACTTGACATATATATTAAAGTCTCCTGTGACCTTAGAAAACAATTTTGAGGCATGGCAACTACTTAAGAGCCGTCTTTTAACAACAGAGTAGATTCAGGAAATGAAGTAAAAGACACAACTTATCTATTTAGATAGAATATCAAGTTGGTTTCCTTTTAAAGATGTTCATAAAAAGATTAAAGACATTAAAGATGTTCATAAAAAGAAAAGATTATGAAACCAAACCTTCTAGTAAATAATCATGAGTTTACACGAATTTTAGAAAGTGCACATATTTGTACTTCTCCTAGGAGGACATATCGATTTGTGTGTGTATTTCAAGCCAGCATCTTAAGCACGGCGTGCTTGTGGCTGACACTGCTCTCCCGGGGGAAGGTGGCTTCTGTAATTGCAGTGAATGGTGATTCTATTTGTAGACATGACTTCCTACAGCCTGCACTCCTTTCTGTGATTATTATTTAAAAAATACTTGTGCTCAAATTATTTCATCTTCCTGGCTACAAGGGAGAAAATTCTCCAGCACAACAAGAACCTCACAGGTAACGTGTATTTGAATTGAAAATGTATATCCTCTTACCCATAAAGTCATCTGAGTGACCTCTGCAGTCTAAGGAATACAAAAAGCATTTCAATACTAAACACCCTCAAACTACCACTTAGGCCAAAAAAAGAAAGAAAGAAAATCAGAAGTATTAACGTCATTTGAAATGCTGGGACATTTTTCTTCTTTCTTCCACACTCTTTTTTGCTTATAAACAAAAGCACAATTCTCACATTGATAGAAAATCAACAGCAAGAGGACTTACCTTCCTTCAACCAAGAAATGTTATTTTTGTCATTTTCAAAATGCTCGGCTGTTCTGACTTTTATCTTTTCCAGCTCAGTTTCTGACATCTAAGTGGAAACAGAATTGGTTATATAAAAAATTCATTAAGAACCCAAATTTATAACATGGAGCCTTATATTTAGAGACGACTCTCATATTATAGGAACATTTTATCTCTGTAGTTTTTCAGCTCCCTGTCTAACGTTAAGTCTTACATTTTATCCATGTATAGTATTTTACAACACTGACATTGAAAACGAAACTTTAGATGATATTTCACTTTTCAGCAGTCAAGCTTGCTGTAAGCTCTGATTTCTGAATACGAAAGAAAAACAGATGAACAAGTAGCCCCAGATTTGTCAAAACCCAAACATTCAGTGGCTGTTTTAATGCATTTCTTAATAGCCTAGAGAAAAGCATGCTGCAAAGTGACATGCAAAGCTAGAAAGACTAATAAACACCAAAGGACTTTTCAGCAATGTGCTGGGTAGAATGAGAACCTTATGACCTCAGCCAGGCCAAGCTGAGCTTCCTGAAGGTGTTGAGACCTATTAGGTATTCTCAGGACATTGCACTTGACTTCCTCCATGGCTTGGTTGCAGTGAGCTAGGATGCCCCACTTGCATCAGCACCTCGATGTACTTACCTGTTTGTTCCTAAGGGAGGAGGCCCAAGGCGTGGGACGGGGGAGCAGCGTGCCGATGCTCTGGGCAGCCTCCCTTCTTGTCTCTCAATGTCCAGCATTCCTCTGCCCTGCCAGAAGTGAGTGAAGAAGCAAATACGCTCCCTCCCTGGGTGGTGCTAGATTTGTATTGCTGCCAGAAGCATCCAACTTGCGGCTGAGAGGGTTTTTTTTTTAAGGTAATGTAAAGCCTGTGGTTCAAAACAATAAAAACCTTCTCCAGGCCAGCACTTATTTAAAATGACACTCTGCAAAACAGGGTGAGAAGAATGAACTCTTTTCAAATGGACGGAGTTTCTCCAGTCTCCTTCTTTCCACACCCGCCATTCATCACTTACAGTTAATATTAAGGATGTAGAAAGAAGAGATTGAAAAATATACGTAGGCTATTTGGGTTAAAAGAAAAGGAAGAGAAACCTCTCAGGGTTTATTTTCTAGAAGTTCACCCTGCAGCTGCTGTTTCAAAAGGCGTTTTTCTAACGTTTTATAGACAACAAGAAAACATTTCACGTTCTTTTGAGAGTCTGCAGGTATTCCCAAAAGAATTTGGAATCACATTCCAAAGAGGATTTGTCATTAGATTCTTAGGCAAAGATAGTACTGTTTTCAACAGAAGGTTAACAGCAGAGAGCATAACCCATAACCCTTAGGAATGCATGATAATAAATAGTCCAACATTCCTAAATGTTGTTTTTTATTTTATTTTATTTTTATTGGAGTACAGTTGCTTTACAATGTTGTGTTAGTTTCTACTGTAAAGCCAAGTGAATCAGCTATACCTATACACATATCCCCTCTTTTCATCATAAAAAATAATCTTTATTTTTTTAACCTGAAGTGTTCTGCCTCCTCCAATGTCTTTACCCGGAAACTGTCTGTTATCTGATCGACTTGTATCCATTTCACCTCTTTTCCCAACTTCATTCCTTCTTCTACTTTGCTCCCAGTTTCGCGTGAAAGTTGACGGATCAACGTAGTTTTTAAAAACAATAAAACTGGGAGCAAAAGATAAATTTCAGATTCCTTAAATAGCCAAGGAAGACCTTGACTGGTCAGAATCTATAACATCATTTTCAAACTGTGGCTTAAAGTTTTAAGATTTCTCCGAGGTGCCTATCCTTTCCCTTTAACCTAATTGCAATGCTGCTGTTCTTGAACTCACCTGCTTTTGTTATGAACGTTTCAGAATGTTGCCTCAGAATCCCACCTCCACTCCCATCTTGAAGCCTTCTTAATGTCTAGAAACAATCATTCCCTTATCTGATCCCCCTTGGGACTCCTGGCATCATCATCTCCATTGTGGTCTTCTGTAAACCTGTCTTATCTTCCTGGCAAGGTTAGAAACACCTCCACCCCAACCCCCCAGGGCTCTACCTCTGTCTCTGCATTTTATGCATCTTGCTCAGTGTAAGACATGATCACCTACAGATTAACAATGGTTGGATAAACAAAACCAGTATATCAAAAACCCGTGGTGTTTTCCTTGTCCCAAAGTCATAGGCAACACCTGATTACGATGTTTCCTTAGGTTGTCTCTTTTCTCTAGTTATAGCACTTTATGTCCCTTCATCATAAATTGGAGACTTAATCTAATGCCCTTAAGAGTTCGGGCATTGTCCTTTGGAAAAGCAAATTATCTAAATTTTATGTATTCCTGGGGTCAGGAAGATGTTTGGCAAATGACAATCACAGTGATCTTAAAACAATAGAGACATCATCGGAGCTAAAGAAACCTAAGATGCAAACACTGTCCAGATGAGAAGAAGTGGTCAAGTGTTCAGGCGAGAATGAGTGAGCCGGAACACTGCTGATCATATTATTCCTCCTAGTTTATTTTCAGTTGTATTTTAATCATAGACCATATGAGTATCCATGTTATTCCTCAACAGAAACTATTTTTTTAAGATTCAAAATGGTTTTAGTTCTCTGTAAGTTTACAAATTGTATAACCTGTTCTTCCATGCAATTTCTAAGGCAGAGAATCCATTCCTACCTTGAGTGTGTGAGGATGAAGCCTCTCCTTGGATTCTGTGATTATGTTTACATATTTTATTTATGTTCAACTAAACTAGTTTCTAATTATCTGTCCCCAGAGCAACGTATAACTCAAATCCTGTCCACATTTCTTACTTTGGAGGTTATGGTTTACTCTTGATTTTTCTTGATTTATGCTTTGATTTTTCTTGATTTATACATAGTTTTCCACTTGCTTTATACATATTTTTCTACTTGTTTTACTTTTGAAATTACTGTGATACACTTATTTGTATTTGTTAAGTAAATTGCAAACTTTAAAATCCTTTAGAAGAATAGTTCTGAGGGAATTTTTATGAAGATAACATTCATTTCTAATTTGGAAATATTATCCAGTTTTGACTGATATATTTTATTTTCATTTTATTTATTTTTTTTACATCTTTATTGGAGTATAATTGCTTTACAATGTTGTGTTAGTTTCTGCTTTATAACAAAGTGAATCAGCTATACATATACCCCAATATCCCCTCCCTCTTGCATCTCCCTCCCACCCTCTCTATCCCACCCCTCTAGGTGGTCACAAAGCACCGAGCTGATCTCCCTGTGCTATGCACCTGCTTCCCACTAGCTATCTATTTTACGTTTGGTAGTGTATATATGTCCATGCCACTCTCTCACTTTGTCACAGCTTACCCTTCCCCCTCCCCGTGTCCTCAAGCCCATTCTCTAGAAGGTGTGTGTATTTATTCCCATCTTACCCCCAGGTTCTTCATGACCTTTTTTTTTTTTTTTTTTCTTAGATTCCATATATATATGTTAGCATATGGTATTTGTTTTTCTCTTTCTGACTTACTTCACTCTGTATAACAGACTCTAGGTCCATCCACCTCACTACAAATAACTCAATTTTGTTTCTTTTTATGGCTGAGTAATATTCCATTGTATATTTGTGCCACATCTTCTTTATCCATTCATCTGATGGTGGACACTTAGGTTGCTTCCATCTCCTGGCTATTGTAAATAGAGCTGCAATGAACATTTTGGTACATGACTCTTGTTGAATTATGGTTTTCTCAGGGTATATGCCCAGTAGTGGGATTGCTGGGTCATATGGTAGTTCTATTTGTAGTTTTTTAAGGAACCTCCATACTGTTCTCCATAGTGGCTGTACCAATTCACATTCCCACCAGCAGTGCGAGAGTGTTCCCTTTTCTCCACACCCTCTCCAGCATTTATTGTTTCTAGATTTTTTGATGATGGCCATTCTGACTGGTGTGAGATGATATGTAGTTTTGATTTGCGTTTCTCTAATGATTAATGATGTTGAGCATTCTTTCATGTGTTTGTTGGCAATCTGTATATCTTCTTTGGAGACTGACTGATATATTTTAAACATGTCCTAACAGTTAAAATTTTTCTGTTGTTCTATTTTATCATTTTTCTCTGCTTAGACTTTCACTGCCCTTTGATTTCACTTTTGCTCTTTGAATTGGCTTTTGTCTTGAAGAGTGGGTGACGTTATTTGAATTTTCTATATGGAATTTTTATTTTCATTTTGAAGATGCCATTTTTTGAAGTTAGACAACTCATTTTAAATTCCTTTCCTGTCCTTGTTTTAGCAATCATTTAAAATGAGAACCGTAGACATTAATAATCATGGTATTTGCATTTTTTCATCTACTTCATCAGGAAAGATGATAAAAGTAAGCATCAAGTACTTTATCCTGAACCAGTTGTATATCACTAGTGTCCCTGTTGGTTGGACATTGCAGTAAGGGTATTCCATACTGATGCCAACCTTTAAATCATTCATTCACCCACCTAGAGATGTACTTGGGTCACAGAATTCTCCATTTGGGTGATGGAGTCTGATTTGGACTGGGTTTTAGTCTCTTGAGCTAGACTGGGCCTTGGGATGAAAAAGGTAAACCACAGTGGATGATAGGAAGTAAAAAGGAGTTAAGTCCAGTGGGTCCCAGGCAGAGCAGACTTGGAAATAGATGGTCCAAAATAAAGCCCAGAAGTGACTGGCCAGCCTCAGAGGTCAGACTGGTCTGACTAAGCTCCAAGGAGAATAAACATGTTATTGAAAGGATCCCCTGTCCAAATTATGTTTGTTGTGCTCATTTCAAATAATGAGCTAAATAATCCAGACCCAGGAATGTGGTCTCCAGGCTCAAGTTTTCTTTTTAAATTCTTTTTTTGTTTTCTTTTCTAAAAGGAGATAATTTGAATTACCCATTTCCCTTTATTTTGACTCATGTAGCAGTAATAATTCCATTCCCTTTATTTTGACTCATGCAGCAGTATTTCTAGTTCCTAATCAAAATCCTATCCAGAAATAGAATCTTTAAGGGCACACTATCCAGCATAAAGCTATCTTTGCCAAAAAAAAAAAAAAAAAAATCCCTGCAAGATCGTCATATGTTTCATCTTCTTGTTTCTTTTAAAATAAAATTGAATGTGTGAAACTAGAGCCTTCTTTAACAAATAATTATGTGCTATCACATTAGTCTTTTGTGATTGTCTTTAAAATCATTGCATTGTCCCTTGCCATTGTTTGTATAACAGTGACATTATATGTATAATGCACAAAATGATATTAATCAGTGTGTAGAGAGGTCACCAACTTGGATTATTGGATTTGAGGACTCTTGTAGAGTACATCTTTCTGAAGGATTGGTGGATTGGGTCCAGATGGAAACGGTATAGGATGAGTGCTTACCCTTCAAAAGTATGTTTTCTCCTACAGAATGGAATCTCTATATTATTTAGTATAGTTAATGAAAAAGTTTTCAGTAGCCATTCTAATGACCAATGTATGCCATCACGTTTTTTTACATTTTAAAATTCTCTTTGAGATTATGTGGCCTTGATACAAAAATACACATGGAGTAAACAAACATTGGTCTAAAGTATCTGTGGTAAAGACAAATAAAACAAGAAGAAAATTCCTTATTTGTAACACAGGCTCTCCCAGCGGAAAGTTACAGCTAACAGCACAAGGCATACCAATTCAAGGATTTATTAGATGTTAGATCTCATCAGAAGTTTAGGTTTAAGAAATAACACTCAGGGATATAAAATGCATTAAGTTTTATCTGTGTTTCATGCCAAACCATTAAAAAAGCTGTTTACCTTGACCAAATTATTTTTATACCTTACAGAGTTTCTGTTACTGACATAGACCTTGGTTGGCACTGAGAAAAGATATAAGAATAAACGTGTGAATGACACTTGCTAGTGGGTTATGAAGATTTTTGTTTCCTCGGGATTACAGTATAAATCCTTTAATTTACTACTGTCCCATTAGTGTAAATATTGTTCCACTTCATGTTAAAAGTAGTAACTTTATAACTATATAATGCAATTAACACACTCACCTTTGTACTATTATTTCTATGTGCTGTACATTTACAAATGTTATAATCTGATGGGCAGTGTTCCTGTGTGTATGTGTGTGCATGTGTGTGTGAGTGTGTGTATTTAAAGAGTCAACTGTCTTTTAAATAAATTAGGAAAAGAAAAAATAGATATTTTAAAAAACGTTTACCCACACAGTTGCCATTTCTGGTTTTCTTCAATTCCTTCTAGTAGACCTGAATTTCCATTTGATTTCATTCCTCTTCAGCCTAAAGAACTTTCTTTACCATTTCTTGAAGTTCGGGTCTGCTGGTGACAAACTCTTTCAGCTTTTGTTTATCTAAAAATATCTTGAGTCCATTCTCCTTAGTAAAGGATATTTACCCTGAGTGTAGAATTCTTGTTTGCTAGTTTCCTTCTCTCCTTCCCTCGTCCTTTCCTCCCTTCCTCCCTCCCTCCCTTCCTCCCTCCCTCCATTTCTCCCTCCCTTCCTTCCTTCATTTTAATATCCTTCCTGTTATTGTACCCCTATATCTAACATGCCTTTTTCCCTGTCTGATCACTTTAATTTTATTTTTTAATCTTTGGTTTCCAACAGCTTGTCTATGATGTGTTTAGATGTAGTTTAAAAAAAAAAAGTTTTCTTCTTAGATTTTGCTGAGATTCTAGATTCTGCAAGTTGACGTTTTTCTCCAAGTTCAAGACATTTGGGGCCATCATTTCTTCAAATATGTTTTCTCTTCCCTTCTCTGTCTTCTCTTCCAACAGCATTCCAATTACACATGTGTTAGACCACTTAATATTTTCACAAAGGTCACAGAGGCTCGACTTATTTTTTCCCCAGCCTCTTGTCTCTCTTCTTCAGATTGAATAATCTTTGTAGAATTGCTTTTTTTTTTTTTGCGGTACGTGGGCCTCTCACTGTTGTGGCCTCTCTCCCGTTGCGGAGCACAGGCTCCGGACGCGCAGGCTCAGCGGCCATGGCTCACGGGCCCAGCCGCTCCGCGGCATGTGGGATCTTCCCGGACCGGGGCACGAACCCGTGTCCCCTGCATCGGCAGGCGGACTCTCAACCACTGCGCCACCAGGGAAGCCCTAGAATTGCTTTTGATGTCACTAGCCTCTTCTTCTATACTCCCCAATCTACTACTACTAAAGCAATCTTGTATATTTTTCATTTTAAACATACTTTAAGTTCCAGAATTTACATTATATTTGGTTCTTTCTAATAGTTCCTACTTTTTTGCTGATAATACTCATTTATTATCACCATTTTTTCCTTTAATTTCTTGATCATATTATTATAGCTAGCTTAAAGTCAGCATTTGGTAACCCCAACATTTGGATCTTCTATTGACTGCTTGCTGTCTTGGTTATTCAAATGGCTAATAATCTTTTATTGTATATTAAATACCTTGGATGATACATTATGGAGATTCTGGGCAACACCGCATTCTTTTAAAGGGTAATGAATTTTGTTCTAGCTAACAGTTAAACTACTGGTATATACTTTGGATCCTGTCAGGCTTGGTTTTATGTTTTGTTAGGGTTGAGTCAATTTCAGTTTTCTTCTTAGTCTTACGATGTAGCTCAGGCTAAAATATCTGGTTATTATGGCTGAAGCATGTCCTTTTTCAGGGCTCAGTTAAATGCCCAGGTGCTCAGTGAGATACCTCTAGTCTAGTTGGACCAGAGTGTGCTCTAACACTGTATTAACCCTCATACATGCATTCATTGCTCAGTCCCGCAGAAGCTAATTTTTGCAAGATACTTCAAGTCTCTTCCTATGCATGCACAACCCAGCCCCTAGCCAGGAATGCTAGGGTGAACTCTGCCCCTTACCTTCTTCGTGCAGCTCCCTCTTCTCCAGAACCCTGCACTGAACATTCTAGCCACTTCAATAGCCCAAACTCCGGTCTGTGCCTCTTCACTTCAACAACTTTGCTACTCTACTTTGGCCCCATCTGTTCAGTACTTGCACTTTGGTAGGGAAAGGGTTGCCAAGTCAAGAGCTGGAGCAAATATGTAGTTCGTCTTTTGTTTTTACCTACTCTCAAGAATTATCAGGTTTTATAACTATAAATGAAGACATGCAAGTCCAGTATCATTTATTCCATTGAGACCAAAAGTTAAAGAAATTTTGCACATTCCTTTATCCCTATCCTTCCAGTCAATCAGACATCAGAGACAGGTTTCAACATCCCCTGGTGTGGGGCAGATGAGTCTAGAACAAAGGGTGGCTCCTTTTTGAGATTCAAATTTCATTTTATTTTAAGTTCATAGAAGAATCAGTAGTTTTGAAAGCAAGTCCTTTTTATGATAAGTACCAAAGAACTGAGATCACATTTAAACCATAAATCATATGTTAGGTAAGACTACAAAATTGCTTTAAAGTTTAGTGTTTGAGCTAATCACCCCACCCAATTAAATTTTGACAAGTGAGTAGGAAGGGAATTTGAAGGGGATGTGTGACTGTGGTTTAGATGCTGGATGTTCGTTAAATAGGAATTTGGTGCATTATTGTTTTAGTTAATTCTTGAAAGATTGGGACAGTAGGATCCCTGGATAATCTGGGGATTACTAGGGCAGAATAGTTCTTTGCCCAGTTTCCTAGAAGTACCTTAGTAGTTTTCAAGACTTAGAGAAAAATCTTTGCATCCAGCATGACATCTAAATATCAATAGCAGATGGAAAGACTAGGTGAAAAGATTTGAGTATTTCCATAATACAGTGTACTCTGAGAACACCTGGGGAGAATTCCAAACTTCGTCCAAGTTTGAGAGAAGTGCTGAGGGCCAGTAAACAGAAACAAGGCTCTTGGTCTCAATAAGAGATGCCATTCGTGGGTGCTGCATAGTAGACAATCCACGCTAGCAGCAATGGAAGGGTTATGGATTTTGGGAGAAGAAATTGTGGGGAAAGAGATGATCCCCAAAGGCTATCAGGAAGTGTTCTCTCTAAGTGAAGACCAGCAATGACAGAGGATTATCATGTATTAGATTTGCTATCCAAGGGGAAGTTAAGGGGGGATTGTATATAGCCTGAAAGCCTCTCTTTGAAGCTGGAAGAGATTGAATTAACTTGAATTTGTAAGTTTTTTTCAACTATCAGTAGGAATGTTGGCACAAATGCTAAGTTAATATCAGTTAAAGAGAAATAAAAACACCATATGTTTTGTTGATCTGAAGACATAGCCTTGCTTTATACTTCCATTCCCACTACTCTCCCGAGATCTCTAAAGATGAGTTCACCAATGTAGGCAACATTTAGAAGTGCTTTTTAGGAGTCTATTTAGAAAGGCTTCCTTCTTAGATAATGACCACCATCACTCACAGAGGTGGGTCCAGCACCCTATTCCTTGGCCATAACAGGTGGTATCAGAAATAAGTGGTTCAAGCTGACCAATCCAATATCCTCTCTCCCAAAATTTGGAATTGGGATCCAATCATTAGGGTTTAACACAGGATGGCCTGTTTGGGTTGTGAGAAAGTGGAAAAATTGGGCAATCAGGAGAGCAAAGCGGGCAGCTTATCTGTTCCAGTTTCTTCATCTTTAAAGTAGATATAATAATTATGGTATCTACTTTGAAGTTGTTGGGGGTGGTGGTTAAATATTAATGAACGTAAAGAGCTTGGAAAAGAGCCTGAACATACATTAAACACTCAGTAAAGACTTAGAAATTATGTTTATTATGAGTGAATTATTTTTCAACTCCATTGAGGTATAGTTGAAACACAAAAAGTGACACATATTTAAAGCACGTGGCTTGGTCAGATTTGACATGTGTGTGAACCCATTAAACAATCACTGTAATCAAGATAACAGACATCCCCATCACTCCAAAAGTCTCCTCATCCCTTGGTAATCCAACCTTCTCTCCACTCACATTCTCAGACAAATACAAATACTCTTTTTGTTATTCTCTATAGATTAGTTTGCATTTTCTAGAATTAAATCTAAATGGAATCATATACTATGGTTTGTGGTTTTTTTTTTTTTTTTGGTTTGTTTTGCTAGATTTTTGAATTCAGCACAATGATCTTGAGATTCATCTATATTGTTGTGTCAGTAGTGCACTTTTACTGCATTCCATTGTATGGGCATACCACAATTTGTTTACGTGTTCACCTGTTGATGGGTGTTTGAGTAGTTTCCTTTTACAGCTATTACAAATAAAACTGTTGTAAACACTTATGTATCAATACAAGTCTGTGGTTTTACTTTTTGTTTGGTTTTAGTATTTATCAAATTAAAAAATTTTAAGGGGAAAATGAGAAAACCCCTCAATAAATAAAATTGTGATTAGAAAATACAGTTTTAAAAATAGCGTTTATTAGCTTGCAAATTAATTTTACCCTACAATATACAACTTTACTTTTAAGAGACTAGTTGACATCCAAATGGAGTTTACAACTGTCTAATCTTTATACTTGACTACTGTGAGGTCTTTGTTGAACTACCATCTGCTAGGAAACCTTCTAAGAGGAAAAAGGTGGCTTATAAAATTGAAGACAATAAGACCAGACACTGCCCCTTAACCCCTCAAAATTGTATCACAGAAATGAAGAGGCATATTGTCTTCCCAGAAATGTGCACTATTGTTTTTTTAAAAGATAATTGAACTTTTCAAACAGAACATTTAGTGCAATTTATTTTAAAAGTAAATTGCAGAAATAGCAACTTTGCTTTCTCACTGGAAACCTAGATATTTTGAAATATTTGGATGATAGCGATTACAGCCATATAGAACATTGCTTACTGAGTTTGTATTACAAATTACTTAAAAATTATTTATTAATGAGAAGGGATTGATTTATTGGATTCTTACATTACAGTACCTTTTTCTAAATTCTTAATAATTATTTTAAATAATTATGTAAGCTACTGGATATTATTGGTGGAGGTATGATAATGCTTAAAACAAAGTCCTCTTTAATCAGTACATTATGTCATTCAAATGTACTCTTGAAATGTTAACATCTGGAAATTTCTGTCTCTTTTGGGGAGAGACATTTCTTGACTACATGCAGTTATTTCCCTCCTATTTGAGTCTCGTCATTGTCAAGTTCTTTGTCATATTCTTGGCTGTGTCTTGGCTTTTTTAGTTCCAAGATCTCCTTTGGAGATGGTGGTCATTATTAAGTAGGATGGACAACCGTGATTTCTTTCATACAGTACCTGGTTTTCTACCTACATCAGTGAGGAATACTGTTTTTTTTTGTAATCCCTGGAGAGAAAGAAAAAAATATGTTATCTTGATCAGTCTTTTCTCCAGACCACCTCTCATGGGTCAGTCTTAAAGCAGGACATTTAAATAAATTGAACTTCAAATACAATCCCAGTTTAATAGGACTTTTGGATTCAAAGGGAAATTCTAACATTTGATCAGCTATTCACAAATGATGTCTTTGTATCCTTTAAAGAACTATAAAGCAAATAAAAAGTTGTAAGCTGTTTTATTTGATGTTATCTGAGATAAAATAATTCTTTGAAGAGCTGTAGAGACTAATTGGAAAAGAATATCAGTATATCCCTAAATTATGAACTTAATAAAGTTAAAACCACACAAGACCTACATAGGTAAGCCACAGTGATCTAAGAATACACAATTGTTAATGTTGTACAAGTTCTAAGGGGAAAAAATGAGTTTTCTTGGAGAAGAGATGAGAAAGTTTTAGTGGACAGAGATTAAAAAGAAGGAATGATTGAAAAAGGGAAAGGAGTAGGGTACAGATAATAAAAGGGGAAATTCTCCTTCCACAAATTAGATGGAATTTATCCAGCTTCTCTGCAGGGTATCTACTTCCTCAGAGTTGGAGGTAGTGACAACCAACGCAGTTTCCAATCCAAACTCATGGCTTCCAGCTCAAGCTCATGGGTGTCAGTTTATCCTTTTTATCCTCTGCTTTACATACCTTCTTGTCTTCCTGATAACCTGCTCCACCCACTTGAAACTCCAGCATCAGAAGCAAAACTACAACTTTATAGAGACTAATCGACTTCGCAAATTGTGTAAGATCAAATCCCTGTAACAGATCCCTTACTATATAAACCTGCCGGTGGTTCTGCTTTTCTGATTGAACTCTGACTGATAAAGTGCTCCATTCACATTGCGCCATGTAAATGGTGCCAACTGCTATAGTCCTGTAGTGTACTGCCTAGGGGCCGAATCAGCAGCTCTGAAAGTCTGTATTCCCATAGCTTAAGTGGCTTATTAAAGACTAGAATCACTTGTTTCTCATGTATTGCTCCAGTAATAGGTGGGAAAATTGACTTTGTAGCCAAATACTTTTGAAAAACACTGAACTCATTCCTCACCACTGTACTGAGGTCCTACCACCTTCACACAGTAAAGGCTCTGTAAATCCACGCACTAAAGTAATTTGTTCAGTCCATCCTTCTCCAAACTTATTTGACCGTGGAATCATTTTCCAAGTAGCTCCTGTTAACATAACCCTGCAACCAGTGGTTACGAAACACACTTTGAGAAATATTGGAATACATTCTGATAAGCTCAGTCATTTAACATTTGACTCTCATCATTTCTAAGTGCTATCTAAGAACAGAATTAATGTAACTTAAAATCCCACTTAGGCAGTCAAAATTCAGTGCATCCAGGGGATGTGACCATAAGAATGCAATGGAGAACGATGCCTGCTGATATGCAATGTAACTCCTTCCAGCCCTTTTCAGGAGATCTTGCACCACAGGAGAAAGGCTCGTGGCAGAAAATGCATGCCGGTGTAGGAA
This sequence comes from Monodon monoceros, assembly GCF_005190385.1. Classification (NCBI taxonomy): domain Eukaryota; kingdom Metazoa; phylum Chordata; class Mammalia; order Artiodactyla; family Monodontidae; genus Monodon; species Monodon monoceros. The sequence goes on from NW_021703780.1 coordinate 82,617,564, forward strand.
AGGCACAGTGCACTGCACCGTGACAACAAAAAGAGGTCATAGAGGGAATACTTCTTCTCCTCTCTCCATTCTTTTTCCCTCTTAGTGTTGAGTTAGAAGATGAATATGTGAATGGCAAAAAAAGGCAATGAGATAATGAACAGAAGGCATGGAATATTGAAAGCTGGAACCAGGTTAGCCTTGAGTGAAATGGAGGAAGGTCAGGCTCAGAGCAGACCACACACTTCATTTGTATCTTAACTCAGCTGTTTACATGTAGATGAGACATTTCCATGGCACCCTAGTTGCTGCAAGGCCAGCAAGGCAAAACTGTAAAATAGACGAGGTTAGTTTTTGATGCACTTGTTTTCTCTCGGTGAAGCAAGCAAGTGGTTCGCAAAAGGAGTCCTTCGGGTGGCTGGAATGACTAGGGAACGTCACTGGCATATCAAGGACAGGAACCTTGGGTGCTGAACATCCTGTTATGTAAGGAGGATCCCGCACGATAAAGAAATGACCTCCCCAAAATGAGTTGCCTCTCTGTTGAGATACATGGAAAGTACTTCATCTGGGTCTATTTCCTTTCCTATTTCAGCGATTTCACTATGTGTGTATCTCAACTAGGTGTGGAGATCCACACCTAGCTGATTAGCTGATAAAAGTTATTGCAGGAAGATTGAATAAGACTCAACTTTCAAGTGTTCATTTACATTTCAAAAGAGGAAATAATCAACTACAAAGAGTCTCTAACTAATTGATGCTGCGAGAGGGAAAAATATATTACAATATTTTATTGGAATAGTAATGTAGTCCTCTTATAGGGAGAGCAATTTTGAGACACTTCCTTCCTTTGCAATTTGCTCATTTCCAATTCTACTCTCTCTTTATCCTTCTATTCACAGTACTCCCTTTCCAAGAAATCATTTGTGAGTGGCTGATATTACACCTGTACGACATCAGCCTATAACCTTTGTAAATACATGTTTATGAAAACAAACAGCCAGTACTTGGAGAGAACTGGTAGGTATATCACATTATAAAACATGTCTCTGTCTAAGTAAAGGAAGTCTTGTCTGAACTATTAAACTCTCTATGAAAAATAGGTAATGAGACAAAGTGGCAGTTTCTGATTTTTCCTTCTTGCCTACACATGACCAAAACAAAAATATTTCATATTCTTGCTTGGTTATTGGTGTAATAGTCCCTTTATGCATTATTATTTTGTATCTTGGACTAAGAGCTCCAAAGGTAGAAGAATAGGAGTAGCTGATGAGTTATAGCACTAGCCCTGTGTATCTAAGGAAGCTCTGCACTCTGAGATGTGCCATTATCTCCACCCTAAAGATAAAACCTGAGGCTCAGAAGGCTGAAATATCTACTGCGTTTAATGCTGAGAACTAGTGGAAGTCAGAATTGACCCCAGGTCATCTTAGTGTCTAAACTTATACTTTATTACTATACCCTACAGTGTACAGGTGTTTTTAGTTTGCCTTATAGGCTGTCCTACATGAGTATGCATGTTCTAGATAGCTTTGAATATAACCAGTTATTTAAGGGAAGGATATGTAATTTAAGGGAAGGATATGCAATCTAAGGGAAGTACATGTAATCCCTACCATCAGGGAGGTTTCACTCTAGTTGGAGGGATGTCACATGTACAGTGACACATACATATGGAAAGGTAGAGACTAAAACATGGCATGATATTAATTAGTGCCAGCTGAGATGCACATTCAGTAACTGTAGGATCTTAGCAGGGAAGAACTCACTGGGAACTGAGATAATCGTTTCCATAGTGTCGTGGTTAACATGTTCATCTCACTGAGTGGAGGTAGTCAAGGAAGAAAACAAGGCAGGTTTTCAGACCTGAAGTGTTACTAATAATAGCCATAATGTATTCATTAAAAAAAGTGTGATGAGCATTTATTATGTGTAGACCTGAACTAGGCTCTGGGAATACAGTGATGAAAGGGGTGGAAAGAGACCTTGCCTGTCTTGTGACCCCTTTCTCTCCAGGCCCCAACATTTCTTATGCCTACAGAATGACCTGGGCATCCTGTTGAAATGTAATTTTTGATTCAGGAGGTCTGGAATAGACCTGAGATTCTGTATTTCCAGCAAGGTCCCAGGTAATGGACATGCTGCTGCTCTACAAACCATACTTTCGAGTAGTCAGACTCTAGAGGACAGGGTGGATGAGTGAATGGTGAGCATATAACTTTAGCAAAAATAACTGAAGGTCCACCAAGAGCATGTAACCATCTACTCTAGCTTTCAGGTCCTGTCTCCACAAGAAGACCAGGCTACCATTGCTGCCTTGTCATAGCCTGCATAGGCCTAAAGTATGGGATCAGTCCTTTGGTTTACTTTCTTCTAGATCTATATAGAGATTTTCCTTTCTGTTGAATTGTTTTCCCTCACCTATTTACAGTCCAGTTGATTGTAGCACATTTTTTTCCTTTTTTTTGTATATCACCTTTTCACTCTTACTTTCCTGGTAACTTTCTCCGTATCCTAGCAAAATTGATTTGATTTCAGCACAACCCTGATATTCTTGGGATCAGTACAGTTGAAGAGCATTTCTGAATTCTGTGAATTTGTAATCTTATTTCTAATGTGTGCTCTCTCTCCTCCCTCCCTCTTTCTTCTTTTCCATCTCCCTCCCTCCCTCCCTTCCATACCTTCTGTTGTTTTTTTCTGTCATTCTGTGTTTCTTATCTACCCTCAGACTGGAACATTTTCAAATTAGTGGGGATTCTTAATATAGCCCCAAAATGATGAGTTTCACATCCCAGATATGCCACTTATTAGTTATCTGACTTTGGATAAGTTATTCAACCACTCTGTTTTGCACTCTCCTCATCTTTTAACTGGGGATTAATAACAGTATGTATCTCACAGTGTCCTTGTGGGTTAAATGATTATTAAATGTTAAGTCCTTAGAACAATTACTAGAACTTAGTAAATACTATATAAATGTTGGTGGCTATTGTTATATAAACTTCTCTTTCTCCTTGTGGGGCAACAAACTTTCTTTTGATTTGACAGTACAGACGTCCATGGCCCTTAGTCACGAAGTTCATTGCAGTTGTTGTCTCTCATGTTCTGAGGAGACACTTGGAAGGGCTAAAGAGTTGTGCCAGAGTTTTTATCCTCTATTCCTTCTTCCTCCATGTCTTATCAAATTTTGAACAGTTTTTCCATTTCATATATATTTTCTTTCATTTATTCTCATTATTCAGTTACCCCATAAATATGTATTTCATGTACATGTAGTTTATGTCATGATGGCAAGACAGTTACGGATGAAAAGCTGTTTTACTAATTTTTGGCATCACTGTACATATTTGATGATGATGACTGCCACTAATACTAGTATTAGCCCATCAAGTATATTACAAAGGACTTCTGATTCTAGCCATAATGGAATAAGAAGAACCAGATTTACCCTTCCACTTTAAACAGCTGAAAAAAAATTTAGACAAACATAAGGAACAACAGTTAGATACTGAACAACAGGAAGTGCAGGACAGTGATCCTTGACAGAAAGAAACCAAACAAGATGAGCCTAATGATTGTCCTAGCTTGCTTCTTAGAAGGATTTTAAAAGTTCCTTGCAGGGTGAGGAAACCTAAACAGAGCCTGGAAATCTCTCAGAGTTTAAGAGACAGAGTTCAGAGATGAAGAAAGCCAAAACAAATAGAATGCCTATGGCAGAGTCCTGGGGAGAAGAGAGCTACACACAGAGTGAATGATTCCTGTCAAGAATTCAGCTAAATATGGCTCAGTGCCTACCTGTGAGAAAACCATGAGAGTCCAGGAAGAATTATCAGAAAGAAACGGGCAGAACAATACCTGGAGCTCACACAGGGCCAGAAAGAGTTTATGTTCCCACCAGGCAGAGTAAAAAGACCTAAAACATTGAGCGTCGAGTAAGTCTTCAGCATAACAAAGTGTAGAGGCAAGCCAAAAAAGAATCAAGTTGTTTCCAAATAACTTAGTTGTGTCCGAGAACAAAAATGAAAAATATTTCCAGAAATAAAGAATCGTCCAGCATGTAAAAGACAATGTCTGACATCCAATAAAAAATTATCAGGCACGCAAAGGAGCAAGAAAAGACAATTGATAATAAATAGGAAAAAATCAATCATTAGAAATAGACCCAGAATTGCCACAAATAACAGAAATAGTAGACAAGAACATCGAGACAGCTAGTAAATCTATACTCTCTTGTTCTAAAAGGTAGAGGAAAGCATGCACATAAAAAGAGACAGGGAAGGTCTAAAAAAGAACCAATTTGAACTTTTAGAGATGAAAAAAATTATACTGAATGGGATTAAAAGTATATTAAACACTGAAGAAGAAAAGATTAATGACCCTGAGGACATAGCAATAGATATTATCAAAAATAAAACACAGAGAAAAAAATAACTGGGGAGAAAACAACAGAGCATCATTTGAGTTGTGGAACAATTTAATCAGTATAATTTATGTAGAACTGAGGCTCAGAAAAAGTGGAAAAAGTAGGGAGACAGAAGAAAATATATATTTGAAGAAATATGGCTAGAAATCCAATTTTCTGGAAATTTCCAAATTTGATTAAAAGTATAAACCCATGTGTTAAAGAAGTTCAGTGAATTTCAAGCACAAGAAACAGAAAGAAAAGTACACCAAAGCACATCAAGTTACTTAAAACTAGTGTTACGAGAAAAATCTTAAAAGTGTCTGGGAGAAAAGACACATTACAAATAGGGTACAATAGATAAATGACAGCAGACAACAGACATCTAAAATAATGCAAGAGGGAAAACAGTGGTGCAACTATTTTAAATATTGAGAGGGGAAAAAATCAACCTCAAATTCTATTCCTAGCAAAAATCTCTTTCAAAAATAAAGGTGAAATAAAGAGTTTTTTCAGACATGAAAAGCTGAGAGAATTCAAGACTGACAGACCATCATTACAAATATGCAAAGCAGCAATGTGCTAAGCATTTTATGTGCTTTTCCTCATCTAATACTTTTCCAAAACTTAAAGATATATACTATTGACATCCTTACTTCATGGAGTAGGGAATTAAGCTTGTGAGATCTCAAAGAAACACAGCCATGGTGTAGCCAGACGATAGAGCTTGCAATAATGTACTTCAAGCCAATATGAAAAGGCTATATATTGTATGATTCCAACTATATGACATTCTTGAAAAGGCAAAACTGTAGAGACAGTAAAAAGATCAGCAGTTGTAAGGGGATGGGACTGGAAACATCAACAGGTAGACCACAGAGGATTTTTAGGTCAGTGAAAGTACTCTGTATTATACTATAATGATAAATACGTGTTCTTATATATTTGTCCAAAGTCGTAGAATGTACAACACTAAGAGTGAACCCTAATGTAAACTATAGATTTTGGATGATTATGTGTCAGTGTAAGTTCATCATTTGCAACAAATATACCACTCTGGAGGGGGATGTTGGTAATAAGGAAGGCTATGCATGTATGGGGGCAGAGGTTATATAGGAAATATCTGTACGTTCTCCTCAGTTTTATATATATATATATTTTTTAATTTTACTTTTTGACTGCGTTGGGTCTTCGTTGCTGCGTGCGGGCTTTCTCTAGTTGCAGTGAGCAGGGGCTACTCTTCATTTTGGTGCACAGGCTTCTCATTGCAGTGGCCTCTCTTGTGGAGCATGGTCTCTAGGCACGCGGGCTCAGTAGTTGCGACACGCAGGTCCCAGAGGGCACGGGCTTCAGTAATTGTGGCACATGGGCTCAGTAGTTGTGGCTCACGGGCTCTAGAGTGCAGGCTCAGTAGTTGTTGTGCACGGGCTTAGTTGCTCTGCGGCATGTGGGATCTTCCCGGACCAGGGATTGAAGCCGTGTCCCCTGCATTGGCAGGTGGGTTCCCAGCCGCTGCATCACCAGGGAAGTCCCCTCCTCAGTATTAATGTGAACCTAAACCTGCTCTAAAAAATTTCTTTGTATTTGTTTCACTAGTCTAAGTCCCAGTCTATAGCTAGGGAATAGTGCTTTTTGGCATTTGGAAGGAGGTGGGTCTGTCTCAATTGAAATCATTTGTCCAAGAAATATTTTTGACAGTTAAGCTATTAATGTTATTATCATTTTAAAGAGGGATCATACTTACTAATGATGTTTTGTTGCAAGAAAAATTTAAAGAAATTATGTTCTTAGTTATATTTTAGACAGAAAAGGTCCAGTGCAAATTTTAGGCAACACACACACAATTTTAGATAATCAATTACTTCATATATTCAATCATAGTCATTCATCTTTAATAATAATAGCAGTAAACTTTCTGAAGTAATTAGAATTAAAGCAGAAAAAGACTTATAAAAGTCTTTAAGCTTTTCAGTAGCTTAATAAAAGTGAAGGATTAACCTTATATCTTTGATAAGTTATTAAATTTTAAAGGCTCTATTAACATTTGCCTTTATTTTTTCATTCAAAAAATTCTAAAAATGCTATTTGTGAGCAAGTTAATGGTTAAGCTGTTTTATTGTTATTTTGCTCAATTTTTCTAAAGACTATTGAATTGGGAGTACTTGAGATTTCTAACTCAGTTTATGTCTGGCTGTATTAATCAACTGGTAGTAACTTGATTCTACACACTGAATCTCGGTAAAGATTTGTGCAAAATTATTGTTGAAGTATTACATCATAGAAAAAAGCCATGGGCTTATACCACTGAAAATGTAACTTCCATGCGAAGAGTTTTCTGTTTTAATGACAAATTTTCGAGTGATTCTGATATGCTGGAGAAAGTAGAAAACACTGCCTATGAGAAAAAAATATGAAATTTAGCATGTTTCATAAAAGCCATTTGTAGATGTATTATCTGACATACAAGGAAAATCACATGATTGAAAGAATTCTAAAGATTTTACTTTATTTAAAATTTTGAAGGAACAAGTAAGATTATTTGCTTACTTGAAGGTTCTCAAAAATTCATTGGAGTAAAAGGTTTAATCGAATAACAAGACATATTTTGAGTAGAGACTTTCATCTTTGTATTTTGTAAATTATCAAAAAACACCTAGATATACTTCATACACCTATGAAGTATTGGTGGAACCGGAAATAATTTTATATGCAATATAAAGTCACTAGATATTTACGTTTTAAAAATTCAGGAAAAACATAGTCTAAGTTTACATAAGAAGACAGCTATAATGCTTGATTCCAAGGTGAAAAAGGACTGCTAACTCTGTTGAAACAGAATGAATAACCTCTAAATAACTATATAAATTTCTTAATAATAACTGATCATAACCCTAATTCAGAAAGAATATATAAACTTTACGAGAAACTTAAAAAGTGATCCAAGGAATAACTAATAATATTAACATGTTTAAATGTGTTTTTATATTTTAAAAAGTCAAATCATTTTAAAATCTTAATGATGAACTAATCTAAATCTTTCAAAACCCACATACCTTTTTCTATAATTAGTTATAGAACTTTGAGAACTTATCAGTAATCTGATGTACATGAAAAGTGAAATGAACAATTAACATTAAATAGCATATTCAGACAAGCTATCTTTATCTTCATGGTATATCTATATTTGTCTTTATATAATACCATTGAATACAGCATTTAGATTTCCTAAGGTCTTTTATAGGTAAGAGAGAATACCAGAAGATAATCAAAGGAGGGGAAAAACCCAGTATTCATTGTTTTTCTGTATTACAGCATTTGTTTATTTATTAATGCAATCATTATTTCATGTATAATATTTTCAGACCATTTAAAAACAGTTGTTTATATGCTGTACTTGATAATTATGACTGATACTATGCTATTTGAGTCAGTACTGCTTGTTTAAAACTAGGTCAATTATAAATGAAGGATGTTTTGGGTTTTTAATTAAATATAAAAATAATAGTAGATTATAGTGAGTGGTTGATTTAATGCTATAATTTTCTCACATCTCAATAAAACATTCCAAATACAATAAAAAATCAGTTAAATTTGTATCGAAAATTCTATAAAAAGACATTGTGTAGAATCTGAATGATTGGAGTGATAGAAAATGAATTACAGGCAATTCATTATATATGCTTTCATACACTTGAAAGTGGAAATAAAACAATTCCTTTTAGATTAGGCTGCGTTAAAATTTTACATATCTTAATTTAGTTCTATTTCTATTGATAACAATATGCATAACTATCCTATGGGGATATGAAACTTGGGAAAATTAAGATCCCCAAACTGAAGCTTTTTTCCTCTTAGACAAAGCACAGATACTTCAAAGCATGAACTCTGAAGATTGTTTAAATGTACGTAGGATATCTCATCCTACATGTTGGGAATAGCTTCTGTAGTCTTATGTTTATTTCCATTGCTCTTCTATATTTTTTTCTCTCCATTGCATGATTTTCTGCTCCTGTGAACCCTCCTACTTGGCCCAATCAAAACTTCGTCCCATGAAGTAATTGGTCCTGGTGGATGGGTGATCTAATATTGTGGACGGCTAGAGCTTATGTGCAGCTTATCTCATTGTGGTACTCCAGGGAGAGAAATGTGTGTTTTCTGTTTCCTTCTTATCAGAATGAGACTTGGGGCCACCTGCTATCAGACCCTAGATTTTACCTCAACCACAAATCCAATTTATTCAATCTATTTTAGACTTAAGCATTCCACATAGCCCTTGACGCCTTACTGGACTTTATGATAGATAAGGTAGAAAATTCAAGGTGCTGTTGATGAAAGTAAAACAACAAAGTCTGCACACACACATCTTGCCAGAGAAGTGCCTTTAACTATTTTAAAATATAAAATTCACTTAAACTTTTCCAAGCTGCTTGTATATATAAATGGTAGAATAAAGCGCCCTTGTTTTTGTTTCTAAAAAATTGTCAGATAATTTGCATCCCTGCCCTTTATCTTTACTGTTATTGAAGCCTTAGCGGAATAAAGTTCCATTTGCTTCTACTCACAGAAGACTGTCATATTCAGATAATGGCACAATGTAGAATTTATCAAGTGCCAGGAGATTATAAAAGTTAATGGAACAAAATGGTATTAGTGTGAGATTTGGGGAAAATCTCATGAGATTTGGTACAGTAACTTCACAATTAAATTACTATTTCACTACTGTCTGTGCAGACAAAGCGAAGTGTGGCACTTGTGAATTCAGTATTGATAGATCTTAGGAATGATCTAGAAATGCAAAGCTCCTTTGTTTAGGTCAGTGTGAATCTTTTCAGAGAGTCGCTTTCTCTTCTCTGTACAAATATTCCAAATGAAGGACACAGTGATGTAAGCCAACTAAACAGACATTTTAGGATGGCTTTTCTTTAATTCAAAACACACAGTGATCAAAAGAGAAAAGATGTGTTTGGGGAGGGAAGGGCTTTGACCAGGAGCTCACTTCAGACTGGTGTTTTGTTTTCTCTTCACTAAAACTCTCTCATGAATAGTCTGACTCTTGTAGAAGGTCTCCATGGTGTTGAAATGACTCTATTTCCCTCCTTAGCACTACAGGCTAGCTGGCCTTCCCTAGGTTAAGCTTCTTCTGAATGCCTCATAGGCACTGCCCTGCAGTCCCCATCCTGGTGGCAAGCGAGACACAGCTGCTGTCTTCATGTTCCTCTTAGGTGTCCAGGTATCATCTCAGATCTAGTATCCTCCAAACTGAGCTCATTACCTTCTCTGGGAAGAAGTTACATAAAATATTTCATCACAAGGATTCAAGTGAGGATTAAATGAGACCACGAGGGTTTTAGCACAGCGCTTGGCACTGTGTAAGCTCCTAGTTGTTGCTATGATGAGCAATAATATTCTTGGATATGGTGGGTCCTTCTGTGTTCTCTATTGTATCCATGTTATTATCTTTCCTTGACTTCTCAGCCTCAAAAACTGGGAGTCATTTTTCTTCCTGTGTCATCCTCACTCCGCCTGTACTCCTGGGTCACAAATTTCTCTACACTCTATCCTTTGGGAATTTCTTTTCTCACGTCACTGTGCTTCAGACACTGCTCAACCAGCAGTCCCCACTCCCTCCTTGTACACACAGAGCGTGTTTCCCACTTTGGAGACTGAAATGCCATACATAGGCATTCCTTGGAGATATTTCATGTTTGGTTCTAGACGACTCCGGTAAAGCCAATATCACATGAAAGCGAGTCACATGAATTTTTTGGTTGCCCAGTTCATATAAAAGTTATGTTTACAGTATACTCTAGCCTATTAAGTGTGCAATAACCTTATGTCAAAAAAACGATGTATTGTACATACCTTAAAAAATATTTTATTGGTAAAAAATGCTAACCACCATCTGAGCTTTCAGAGAGTCATCAGAGTAATGTCAAAGATCACAGATTACAGATCACCATAACAAGTATAATAATCAAGAAAAAGTCTGCAATATGGCGAGAATTACCAAAATGTGACCCAGAGACACAAACTGAACAAATGCTGCTGGAAAAATTGCACTGACAGACTTGCTTGATACAGGGTTGCCACAAACCTTCAACCTGTAAAGAAAAAAAACAATGCAGTATCTGCAGAGCGTGGTAAAGCGAAGAATGGTAAAACGAGGTCCACCTGTACTCACATTCCCACTGGGCCTAGAACAAGAGTCATGGGACCCAATCCTGCCTCTGAGATGTGCGGGAGATTTCTAGGAAAGGTATTCTTCTCTTTAAAAATTAAATTTAAAAATAAGTACAATAAAAAACAAATAAAATAAAATAATGTAAAATACCTGAATCATGAGAAACTATATAAAAAAAGACCTGTAAGTAGAAACCTAATTTTAAAAAGACTTATAAGTAGAAACTTCCATTGTTTTTCTCACTGGAAGTCGTCATATCTGTTGGGTTGGCCAAAATGTTCCTTCAGTTTTTAAGTAAAAATAAAAGACGCATTTTTCATTTTCACCAAGAACTTTGGTGAAATTTGGAAATTTCACTTTGGAAAGCAGTTTAGAAGTTCCTCAAAATGCTAACATTGAGTTACCCGATAATCCAGCAATTCCACTCCTGGGTGTCTACCCAAGAGAAATGACAACAGCGTATATGCCCACACAAAAACTTATGTTGATGTCCACCCGGAACTGCCACAGTCATCCTGATACTAGGCAAGAAATACTATACAGGATGACTGGGGGATAGATGGATGCCATCTGGGTCTTGACTTTTTTTTTTTTTTTTTTTTTTTGCAATACGCGGGCCTCTCACTGTTGTGGCCTCTCCTGTTGCGGAGCACAGGCTCCGGACGCGCAGGCTCAACAGCCATGGCTCACGGGCCCAGCCGCTCCGCGGCATGTGGGATCTTTCCGGACCTGGGTACGAACCCATGTCCCCTGCGTCGGCAGGCGGACTCTCAACCACTGCGCCACCAGGGAAGCCCTTGACTTTTTTTTTTTTGACATCTTTGTTAGAGTATAATTGCTTTACACTGGTGTGTTAGTTTCTGCTGTATAACAGAGTGAATCAGCTATACATATACATATATCCCCATATCTCCTTCCTCTTGCTTCTCCCTCCCACCCTCGCTATCCCACCCCTCTAGGTGGTCAAAAAGCACTGAGCTGATCTCCCTGTGCTATGTGGCTGCTTCCCACTAGCTATCTGTTTTACATATGGTAGTGTATATATGTCATGCCACTTTCTCACTTTGTCCCGGCTTACCGTTCCCCCTCCCTGTGTCCTCAAGTCCATTCTCTACGTCTGCATCTTTGTTCCTGTCCTGCCCCTAGGTTCTTCAGAACCATTTTCTTTTTTAGATTCCATGTACATGTGTTAGCATACAGTATTTATTTTTCTCTTTCTGACTTACTTCACTCGGTATGACAGTCTCTAGGTCCATCCACCTCACTGCAAATAACTCAATTTCGTTCCTTTTTATGGCTGAGTAATATTCCATTGTATATGTGCCACATCTTCTTTATCCATTCATCTCTTGTTGGACAATTAGGTTGACTTTCTTTAATTTGTCAAACTTTTGTATAGAGCCTGGAGTCTAAATTGGTTTTCTCACTGGTCTGCTTGTTTCTTCTTTCATCCTTCCAAACTACCCTGCACATCGCTGCTAAATAGTGCGCTTCACCCCCCGCGCCCCTGCTTTTTTATGTCTCAGTCCTTTTAAACATCTTTAACAGTTTTCAGTTTCCGTAGTAGTGATATCCAAGTAGAGGGATGTGGGCAGGATAACCCAGTGGAGCACATGAATAAACTATTAGAAATTGTATATCAATGAGAAATTAAACATAACTAATATTTTATATATCAACTGTCAATGGCTTTCTCACTGGATCATTTATCTGATGGTCACCTATCACTCAAGGTGGGAATTGTACACGGTGGGGTCTATAGACGAGGCACCCTCACTGGTTCACTTGCTTTCAGAATATTTTGAGCTACTGAAGGATATTGGAGTTTTGTTAAGTAGATTTATAGATTATATAATTTAGTTTTTTCTAAACTATAAAAAGCGACATCGAGAGATCTCTAAGCCACAGTACTTGACGGTAGTATCGTTATGTAAGCATCCTTCTGCTCTTTGGGGTACAAGCTCTTTGTCAGCCTCACTGTAAGGCATCAATAATAATAAACAATAATACACATATTCAATATGAATTAGTCCAAAAAATTCAGAATTATTAAGTAGACAATTTAAAATGTGGATTTACATTCAGTATTATTAATGATGACATGACCTCTTGGGAGGAGAATGCCTTGAGATATTCGCCCATGACAGAAGCATATGTATGCAATATATAAATGACTTCATGTGCATTGGGGGTATAAGCTCGAATCTGTATTTCACTAATGCTGATTTCAATGAAAATAAATTGAATACCTGTGACCTATAGGATAATATATTCCTTTTGCTACTTAGCTAAATCCTGCTCCTACTTCAAAAATGATTATAAATAAGTGCTCCTATCTACTGCATGCTTAATTGTATGCCTGGCAGTGGGGTAAGCTCTATGCATGATACCGTTTATTTTGTTCAATATCCCTTGTAAACAACCTTGTAAATTATTTTTCTCCCATTTTTATAGATGAAGAAACAGATTTGAAAAGTCTCAGAGTTCTCCTGCTAATGAATTAAAGAACTGAGATTGAGGTTACATTTTAGCCTTAAATACTACTTTAAACTATCTCTTTTATCTTATCACGACTTTTGTGTCCCCCTGGAAGTGGCAACAAATCAACCAACAAACGTAAATAGATAAGGGAATTCCCTGGTGGTCCAGTGGTTGAGACTCCAGGCTTCCAATGCAAGGGGCGTGGGTTCGATCCCTGGTTGGGGAACTAAGTTCCCACATGCTGGACAGTGTGGCCAAAAAAAAAAAAAGTAAATAAAACTAAGTATATAGTGTGTATTAGAGAGCATGCTAGGTATTTTTAACATTTTCTAATTTAACATTTTCAGTAACCCTGTCAGCCAGCTGGCATTCTTCCCTGTGTATTTCTGATGAAGAGACTGCAGTGCCTTCTATCCCACTGTAATCTTTCTTCCTTCTGAAATTTTTGCACAAACAGTATGTACCATTTCTTTGGAACTTAATAGTATCCTTCCTTGTGACATATTTTTAGTACCTGATTTTACTCATCAGAACCAGTGTGATATAATGGAGATAATTGGATTTGGTTCCAGGCTGACTTAGAATCTAATCTTGGTGCCTTACCCATAAATGAATCACTTTAGGTAAAAAAAACCACAGTTCCTTCATGTTTAGAATGGGCATAAAAGACATTCTTCAGATAAGTAAACACCTAACCCAGTGAACACACATAAACATTCCATTACAGTTATTTTCTTACCTGGTGGGTATATCTCACTTCCAACTAGAGTGCAAATTCCTTGAGGGTGAAGTGTGGATGTTTCACTGTTTTGTTTCTTTCAGAATATTATGTACATGGTAAATACAGTACATGTTTTTTTCTTTTTTTTGAGATATTTATTTATCGGAGTATAATTGCTTTACAGTGTTGTGTTAGTTTCTGCTGTACAATGAAATGAATCAGCTGTATGTATACCTATCTCCCCTCCCTCTTGGAACTCCCTCCCACCCCTGCCTCATCCCACCCATCCAGGTCTTCACAGACCATCAAGCTGAACTTCCTGTGCTATACAGCAGGTTCCTGCTAGCTATCTATTTTACACATGGTGGTGTATACATGTCAATCCTGATTTCCAAATTCGTCCCACCCTCCCCTTTCCCTCCTGTGTACACATGTCCGTTGTCTACATCTACGTCTCTATTCCTGCCCTGCAGTAGGTTCATCTGTACCATTTTTCTAGATTCCACATATATGCATTAATGTACGATATTTGCTTTTCTCTTTCTGGCTTACTTCACTCTGTATGACAGACTCTAGGTCTATCCACATCTCTACAAATGACCCAGTTTCGTTTCTTTTTATGGCTGAGTAATATTCCATTGCATATATGTACCACATCTTTATCCATTCCTCTCTTGATGGACATTTAGGTTGCTTCCATGACCTGGCTATTGTAAATAGTGTTGCAGTGAACATTGTGGTACATGACTCTTTTTGAATTTTGGTTTTCTCAGGGTATATGCCCAGTAGTGGGATTGCTGGGTCATATGGTAGTTCTATTTTTAGTTTTTCAAGGAACCTCCATACTGTTCTCCATAGTGAATGTATCAATTTACATGTCCACCAACAGTGCAAAGAGGGTTCCCTTTTCTCCACACCCTCTTCAGCATTTATTTGTAGGTCTTTTTTTTTTTTGCAGTATGTGGGCCTCTCACTGTTGTGGCCTCTCCCATTGCGGAGCACAGGCTCCGGACGCGCAGGCTCAGCGGCCATGGCTCACGGGCACAGCCACTCTGCGGCATGTGGAATCCTCCCAGACCAGGGCACGAACTTGTGTCCCGTGCATCGGCAGGAGGACTCTCAACCACTGCGCCACCAGGGAAGCCCCCTATTTGTAGGTCTTTTGATGACGGCCATTCTAACCGGTGTGAGGTGATACCTCATTGCAGTTTTGATTTGCATTTCTCTAATAATTAGTGATGTTGGCCATCTTTTCACGTACCTCTTGGTTACTGTTGCTAGCTCCTGGATTCCTCAAATCTCCAAACATTGTTTTGTTTTGTTGTGCTTGAGGATGATTGCGGTAAGCAGAACAAAATATGTATGCTCAGCTTCTGTCCCTTTGACCAGTACGTGATCATAGTTCTCAAGGTTTTCATCAAAATTTTATCTATGTATTTTTTTCTTAATACCGCACAAAATATTTCTATGAGAGAAAGAGCTCAGTTAGAATTGACCATTCTGAGATTTAATAACTAAAGTAGCTGGTCTGAAATAAAGACTGTGGGACTGTCCAGTGTCATAATCCTGAGTGGCATTGACATACTGAAGGTATCTTGAACTTGTGCCCACTCCAGTCTGGGTAATTTTTCATCAATACCCTAGGCTTATACCATGCTTGTGAAGTACAGCAGTTAAATTCACTTTACCAATGAGAAAATAGCTTTACTATCACATCAGCAAAGAGTAAAGGGGCTTATTCTGATGTTTTAAAAATTAAGAGTATTAGTCTTCAAACCCCTCAAATAATAAATTTGAAATGTGCCGGTAGTCTCAAATTTATCTTCCCACTATGTTCTTATACCTATATCAAAACAGGGATTTCCACCTTGGAAAACCAAAGAGAATTATATGGCTAGAGGGTATCATAATCTAGGCACTCTTCTCATATAATTACAGTTTCAGGCTGTAGTTAGGAATTGGCATCACCAGCAAGACCAAAAGTTCTTCCTAAGAAGGGAGGCTTAAATTTTAAATAATTAGATCCCCAATCACTGTCTTTAATATTTAAACGAAGCACTGTGCAAAATAGCACTCAGCACTGAGAAAACATGTGAGCTTTGACATCTTCCAGGCTTACAATTTGATTCAGTTACATATTTTAACTTGAGAATTGTGATAATATTTTTTTTAATGTCTAAGAACTGCGTGGTAAGTTATGTAAAAGAAGAAAAATAAGTAGAGCCTGAGTTTTTGAAGGCAAGGCCAGTTTGATGCCTTTCTGAATATTATCCGAGTTTCTTGGGAAACTTGAGTGTTTCAAGTACACTTCCGACTAGCAATTGCAAGACAGGAGTTATCAGTGTAATGATGTGCTGCGTATTTCTAAAGTTATGCAATAGTTTAGTTCCTTTCTGGAGTTTTCCATGTAATACAGAGTTCCCATTTCCCACTCAAAGATGTATCTGTCAATCAGGGAGATTTGTGGGAAACTTTTGGGAGTCAAAGCTTCAGGAAACTAACATTTTCTGGCTCTCTTGATTGGTATGGACATCTCCTGCTTATGAACAACTTTTGTTCTTTATCAGTCTTGTAAAGTATAAAAAACCCACAGCAGTATAATGTCTGAGATAGAACTTGGAAGAAGAATTCAGTAGTTGAGTTTACTAGCAACGTTTTTTTTTTTTTTTCTGTGTTGTCCGTACCTAATGAATCCTTTCTTCAGAAAGAATCATCATCTTTCCTTTGGAATGTTTTGTTGCAGGAGTTGAACATGGTGGACGGTTTTGTTGTTCTTGTTGGGTGTGTGTGTGTGTGTGTGTGTGTGTGTGTGTGTGTGTGTATTTGTGAGAGGGAGAGAGAGAGAAGTTCATTTCATTGAGTAGATTCCTTACCAAAAGATAAAAGTTCATCTCTTTCTAGCTATTCCCAGACCACCATCAGTGAATCAAATATTCTTCCTTATGTTACAGAAAATTAGAATGACTTAATAATATCTAAATTTAACAGGGAGTTTTAGATCTCATGCTCTTAGGTATTTAATTTAAAAATAATTGCTCTGGTATTCCAGGATTTAGAACCATAAAGAGAGTACCAGCTCCTCTTTGAGTCGTGGCTTCCTGCTCTAACTGTGGGCCAGCAGTGTTGGAATGCAGTTACCCTGTTAAGTGCTTGTTTTCCCTATTGTAGATTCTGCACCGTGGCTACATTTCAGCTGCTGGTTTTCCCCAAGGAAAATGCAGCAAGCAAAGAATATGAATAAATAAATGCTCACCATCTTGCATGTCCAAAGTTTATTATAAGTTCTTGCAATGATGATAGACATCTTGTAAGCTTTATTTAGCGAGATTTTTTTCCTCACTTGGCATAACCATATGCTATAACTGATATTTGAAGGTGCCTCTATTCCTGCTAGGATATGGACTGGAATGCTAACTTAAATAATGATTGTGCATTTCATAAACTGATCTTAAAACTGTGATTCCCTGAATGGAATTCCGCTGGTCACACACTCAGTGAAAACTTGAATAAATAAAATTCAAAACTGTAACATTTATCATGTTATCTTCTATTTAATAATTACTTTTGTTTTTATATTTTTTCTCCATAGGTTAATTTGTACATCGAACCTCTGCTTTTTGTTTTTATTTAAAATTCAATTTCATTGCATTTCTCTAGTTCCTTTGAAATATATTAATTTGTAGATATCACAAAATTATAGTTAAAATATTAAACCCTTTTGATTGTGTATGTTCCAGTATGCCAAGATTAGAGTCATGTATTTTTATTATTCAGTGATCAACATTTATAATGTATTTGTTATATGATCAATTTTATAAAGCAGTGTGTTTTTTTAAATTTAATTTTTACTTTGTATTGGACTATAGTTGATTTACAATGTTGTGTTAGTTTCAGGTGTACAGCAAAGTAGTTCAGTTATACATAGACATATATCCATTCTTTTTCAGATTCTTTGCCCATATAGGTTATTACAGAATATTGAGTAGAGTTCTCTGTTAAACCAGTGTGTTTTAATGGGGGGAAATTTGACTTTAACATTTGGACAAGCCTATGTTAGAATCCCAGTTCTGTAGCTCCCTCACAGTCATTACATTTTTATCTTGGCCAAGATATATGAACTCTCTGAGCCCCTCCTTTTTCAGTCATAACTGGATATAAATATCCCAGTATCTACTCCTTTTCTTTTTAATGTTAGAAATTCCCTTTTTTATATTCAAAAAGAAAAAAGGGGAATGATGGGATATAGAAACAGAAGACCCATGTTCTAGTCCGGGTTTTTGTCTAGTATTCTAGATCTTTGTGCAGAAAAGAGTTAATAGCAAACCTGAGACTGCTACCCTTAAAAAGCTCTGCTTGAGATGTTGGCCTTTGGCTGTTGTGTGGGAACTTGGATTTGGGGAGGGTTCCCACCACCCTAACTGATAAAAGAGTGGCTGGCTTTGCCTAGATTGTTTGTATAAACACAATGCGGTTTATGCTGAGCAGCTGCTTTCCTTCAAGGACTCTGGAGTTTTGGTATGTGCTCAGCAGAGGATGCCTAGGTAACAAGCCCCCCAACAAAAACCCTGTGTACTGCATCTCTAATGAACTTCCCCAGAAGACCACATTTCACAGGTGTTGTCACAGTTGGGGGAATGAAACATACATTGTGCGATTTCACAGGAGAGAGCTCTTGGAAGCTTGGCTTAGTTTCCTCCACATTTTACCTATGTGCCTTTTCCTTTGCCGATTTTGCTTTGGTTCTCCTCCCTGTATAAAACGTAGTCGTGCATATGACTGTATGCTCGTGTATAGTCCTGTAAGTCCTCCTAGCAAATCACTGAACTTAGGGTGGTTAGTGGACCCCTGACACAGTGATCTGGAATGAGTTAATACACCTCACTGAGTCTGTTCCCTCTTCTGTGAAATGTTGATGATCCTGACATCTCCCTTGCAGGGTGGCTGCCAAGTTAACATGTGATTGTATGTGTTGATTGTATGTCTCTGCAAAGTGTCATACATATGTGAGTTGTTGCCATTCCTGTTATTATTATTATTTTATTTGAATCATTGTCTTTTAAGTTAGACCTCTTTCAGGTGCTTTGGGATATGCTTCCTTGATGCAGTTGGGGCTGGGGGAGGCAAGGCATCCAAGTCACTTCCTTTTCTCAGCTTGGCCCTGCTATGATTCCATAATTAGCCCATAAGAGACCAAGAAGAGCTGAAAGGACTTGCATATACTGAGACTGCTTCTACCCAGCTAGAATTTAGAACTGTGTAGCAACCCCTATTTCTTTTCTTTTTTTTGGCCTGCTGAGCATGCAGCTAATTCCCTCTTCATTTCCATCTATCACTATCCTGATACTTTTTATAAGGAGGGTAAGACTGCTTAATCTCAGGGAAGGTAGGTTCCTATCCCAGCCCAGAGGATAAATCCTGGTTAGTCAAAACAAATCATGATAAAACAGTCTCATTTCCCTTGATCACTGATTGGTTTATGACTATGTTCTGATTTATGAGATGGAAGAATAAGACTGCTAGGGAGTATTTCCCTTCCTCCATAAGAAGACAAAGCCTCATGAGGCAGCAGCCCTTTCCCTCTTGCCTCTTTCTTGCCAAGAACATGAATGTGATGACTGGAAGCACAGTGGCCATTTTGAGTCCATGAGGACACAAGCTATTCAAGTAAGGATGTCAGAGCAGATGGACAGAAAGACCTTTGCCTTTAATGGTGGCATGAAACATCGCAGTGTTTCCTCATTGAGACACAGTGTCCAACATGAGATAAGGACCCCAATAAGAGAAACTTTAAAAATATTGCTTTATTAGTATTGGATACATACAATATTTATAATGTATCAGTAGTATATAAGGTCTGTAAATCAATGAATGTGGCATATTTGAAGCAAACATTTGCATAAATGGTTATTAGAACCTTGCTGTAAAACTGCCCTTGTTCAAAATCCCCAAAACAGGCTTCTTATTGGATTATTACAAAGAAACTAACATTTTTAAAGCAATAGTAGCAAAGCATATTCTGAAATATAGCCTTTAATAGAAATGCTTTATTCTGTATATACCATTTCGAGTTGTAAAATACTATTACTGTTACTATTACCATCGAGTGTTTGGGGATCAGTTGTTTGAGGCAGAAAGAGTAATGACAGAAAGCACTTTTTTTCTTTACAAAAACTGGGAAGAAGATCACATGGTATCTATAACAGGAAACTTTAGGTGACTCACTTCAAACTCATCTCTTCAGTAGCTTCGGTAAACACCTGCTGTCATGTTTGACACTGCTTGTTAATAAGTGGAAAATTTTTAAAGAATCTATATCTTAGCATAAATGCTTAGCTGGCTTAGAATTCGTGAATAATTGATGATAATTTTGAGTGAGGTGCATTGATGGTGTGCACCGGTGTAGTTGGCTTTATACCATCCATCCTCTTGCCAAAGGATTTATGTGAGTGTCCTGTTAACTTCCGAGGAACCAAATGGCACTTTTCTTTCACTAAATTGATTGATTAATGGATGAATGTAAGCTACATTTTCTGAAGAAAGCCCAAATGTCCTGTGGGTGTTTTATAAACTCTGCCTTAGAATGTAAGAGGGAGTTTATGAGATACACACCCTTTCTTTCCAGAAACATCCTCTTTAGGCAGAGGTAAACGACCAGTGGCTGAGGTCAGCACTGCAGGAGGTCCCTGCTGGTGACCTGGGTGCTTCCAACATAAACGTGCTTGTGTTTTTCTTCTCTGTCTGTTTCATTTTCAATTTTTCTCCCTTTCCCTTTATCTTTGCCCAGTGTTTGTGTACTGTGGCAGTTAGGAGTAAAGAGGTGGCTGATTTCCATTACGTGGTAGTTCAACTCATTCAGCACGTGGCAAACAGGAGTAGTAGGTACTGAAAGTTAGCAGTGGGTGTAAAATGCTCTGAAAAGTTACAAGTGCCAAACAAGAGGGAACTGGAGATGTTACCTTTTTTTAAAATATAAATTATTTTATTTATTTTTGCTACATTGGGCCTTCGTTGCTGCACGCAGGCTTTCTCTAGTTGCGGCGAATGGGGGCTACTCTTCGTTGTGGTGCGTGGGCTTCTCACTACAGTGGCTTCTTTGGTTGCGGAGCACAGGCTCTAGGTGTGCGGGCTTCAGTAGTCGTGGCACATGGGCTCAGTAGATGTGGCTCACGGGCTCTAGAGTGCAGAGTTTCGTATTTGAAGCCAATTCCCCATTGCTTTTTTAAAATAAGCCTTTTATTCTAGGATAATGTTAGTTTTACAGAAAAATTGGAATGATAGTAGGGAGTTCCTGAATATCCCACACTTAGTTTCCCTTTCTCTTAACATCTTATATTGTCTGGTATATTTGCCACAATTAATGACCAGTATTGGTGCCTTATTATAACTGAAGTTCATACTTTATGTAGATTTCTTACTTTTTACCCAGTGTCCTTTTTATGGTCTAGAATCCTATCCAGGACACCACGTAACATTTACTTGTCATGTCTCCTTAGGCTCCTCTTGGCTGAGACTCTCTCAGACTTTCTTTGGTTTGGATGACCTTGAGAAATTTATGGAGCCCTGGTTAGGTATTTTGTTAGAATGCCCCTCAACTGGAACTTCTCTTATGTTTTTCTTTTCTTTTTTTCTTTTTTTCTTTTTTTTTTTTGCGGTACGCGGGCCTCTCACTGCTGTGGCCTCTCCCGTTGCGGAGCACAGGCTCCGGACGCGCAGGCTCAGCGGCCATGGCTCACGGGCCCAGCCGCTCCGCGGCATGTGGGATCTTCCAGGACCGGGGCACGAACCCGTGTCCCCTGCATCGGCTGGCGGACTCTCAACCACTGCGCCACCAGGGAAGCCCTTTCTTATGTTTTTCTTATGAATAGACTGACCTTATAGGTTTTGGGAGGAAGGCCACAGAGGTAAAGTCTGGTGCTCATTGCATCATAGCAAGGTATGCACTCTCAATATGGCTTACCACTGTTGAGGTTAAGTTTGATTACCTGGGTGAGGTAATGTTTGTCAAGTTTCCACTATAACGTTATTCTTTTTCTTTCCCCTTTCTTCACTGTACTCTTTGGAAGGAAGTCACAATGCCCAATCCACACTTAAAGGGTGGGGAGTTATACTCCACCTCCTGGAAGGTAGAGTATCTATATAAATTATTCAAAATTCTTATGCATATGGGATCTGTGTCTTCTCCCTCATCTATCTATTCATTCATTTATTTATATGGATGCATGGATATTTATTTTATGCTTAACATAGAAGCCAATAATGGTTTACTTTGATGCTCATATTGTCCCATATTTGGCCTTTGGGAACTTTTACAGCTGGCTTCTGTGTGCCTTGGACATACCTCCACGATTGTGGGTGTTTTGAGCACTTCCTTACTTCCCGGCACTATAAGGTGCTCCTGGCTCATCTGGTATACTTGCTGCCTCAGCCGTAGCATTAGCCATTTCTCCAAGGATTTCTGGTTCCTTTTACTAGAGAATGATGCCAGAAACCAAGGTCTGGGTATGAGGTCTTCTTGTTGTTACTGGTATATCTTTGCTTCTAGGCCATCTCAGCTTAGAGAACAAGGAAATATGTGTGTACACTTACTCCTGTGTATACTTATAAGTATCTCTACATGTAATAATCTATATCTATATTAAATTAAACATGAGTTCACATGGATGTCTCCAACTCTAATCCATTATTACATGGATCATACTAACTTTCTCCCCTTGTTTATCTATAACTTCCCACTCCAACAGTGAGAAATCTGGTTCCCAAAGTTTGCCATCCATTTTCTTAATTGTTCAGTTCCAGCATACATGTAGAGTGGTTTCAGAAGCGATAACCTGTATTCCCATAGGAAACAACTTTATCAAGTATAGGTCAGTGCTTATGTACAGTTCCTTTTGCCTTTGGTCTTATAGAATTCAGTGATTTCAGATGTTACTTAGAGCATTACCTCTCTACCTGCCCCCTTTTGGTGAAGTTGTTTCATTTAATTGTAATGCAGTCAGATCGTTTTGTCACATTATGCATTTCATCCTTTGATTTTCCACTCTCCTAAATTAGTAGTTTTTTTAAATTCACACATTAAAGTTCATTCTTTGTTTTTGCTGTAAATTTCTATGGATTTTGACAAACGCAGCATGTCATGTATCTACCATTACAGTATCATACAGAATAGTTTCATGGCACTAAAAAAAAATTCCCTTTGCTTTATCTACCCCCTAACCCCATCTTCTCCAGAACCTCTGGCAACCACTGATCTGTTTTTACTATGTCTATTGTTTTTTTTCTATTTCAGAATGTGATATAATTGGAATCATACTGTGTGGCCCTTTCAGACCGGCTTTTTTAATAGCAATAGCATTTAATATTAATCTGCGTATTTGCATGGTTTGATAGATCATTCTTTTTTTTTTTTTTTTTTTTTTTTTTTGTGGTACGCGGGCCTCTTACTGTTGTGGCCTCTCCCGTTGCAGAGCACAGGCTCTGGACGCACAGGCTCAGTGGCCATGGCTCACGGGCCCAGCCGCTCCGCGGCATGTGGGATCTTCCCAGACCGGGGCACGAACCCATGTCCCCTGCATCGGCAGGCGGACTCTCAACCACTGCACCACCAGGGAAGCCCGATCATTCTTTTTTATCGTAGAATAGTATTCTATTATATGGATGTAAGCACATTGATTATCCATTCACCTACTGAATCTTGGTTTTGGTGGTTTTGAAGAAAGCTTCCATAAATATTGCAATTTTTTCTTGTGCAAGTTTTTATGTGGATATAAGTTTTCAAATCAGTTGGATGAATATCAAGAAGCACAATTACTGCATCCTATGGTAAGACCGTTTAGCTTTGCTATAAAGTGCCAAACTGTCACTGAGAGTGGCTGTATCATTTTGCATCTCATCAGCAATGGAGTTCCTGTTGCTCTGCATCCTTACCAACAATTGTATTGTAAGTTTTTGTTTTTTTTTAATTTAAGCCATTCTAATAGCTGTGTAGTTTCTTATTATTGTTTTAATTTGCATCTCCATAATGAAAAATGATGTCCATATTTTCATATGCTTATTTTCCATGTGTATATCTTCTGTGGTAAGGTAACTTTTCAGGTCTTTTGCTCATTCTTAAATAGGGCTTTTTGCTTTTGGTGTTGTATATTAAAAAAAAAAACCATCATCAAACCTAAAGTTATTTAGATTTTCTCTTATGTTCTCTTATAAAAGTTTTATAGTTTTCTATTTTGCATTGAGGCGTATGATACAATTTGAGAATTTTAATTAAGGTCTGTGTCTAGGTTTATTCATTTGTACAATTTTTCAACACTATTTGCTGATAAGTCTACATTTCTCCATTGATTGCCTTTGCTGCTTTGTGAGATATCAATTGATTATATTTGTGTGAGTCTATCTCTGGGCTCTCGATTCTATTCTGTTGACCTATGTGTCTGTTCTTTCACCAAACCCATCATATCTTGATTATTGTAGTTTTATACTAAGTCTTGAAATCAAATAGTTTGAGTCTTCCAAGTTTGTTCTTCTTCAATACTGTATTGACTACTCCAAAACTTTTGCTTTTCCATATACATTTTAGAATTAGTACAGATATCTACAAAGTATCTTGCTGTTTTTTTTTTTGTTTTTTTTTTTTGTGGTACGCGGGCCTCTCACTGTTGTGGCCTCTCCCGTTGCGGAGCGCAGGCTCAGCGGCCATGGCTCACGGGCCCAGCCGCTCTGCGGCATGTGGGATCTTCCCGGACCGGGGCACGAACCTGTGTCCCCTGCATCGGCAGGCGGACTCTTAACCACTGCGCCACCAGGGAAGCCCCTTGCTGTTGTTTTGAATGGAATTATGTTGAACCTGTAGATCAAGCTGGGAAGAATTGACATTGAGTCTTCTAATTCACGAACATCGAGCTTCTTCCCATTTATTTTCATCTTTGATTATTTCGTTGTAATTTTCCACATACAGAAGACTTGTACATATTTCAGATTGATACTTCATTATTTTATTTTTTAGTGCTATTATAAATGTAAATTATATTGTTACAATTCCTTATTCTCATTGTTTGGTAGACATTGCTTTTATCTAAGAAAGCAATTAAGTTTTGTATATTAATCTTATATTCTACAACCTTGCTCTACTTATATCATTCATTCCAGGAGTTTTTGGTAGAATCTTTGGGGATTTTCTAGATAAATAGTCATGTCATCTGTGAATAAAATCAGTTTTATTTCTTCTCTTCATGACTTTTTAACAAAACAGTATCAAGAAGTCCTAGAATATAATGGAAGGAAACAAAAGGTTCTTTTTCAATTCTCTCTTAGGTTTCCTATGGAGTCTTTTTTTTCAAAAACTATCAGCACAAGTACATTTAAACTTTCCTCTGTACTAGGTATATTGAAAGAAGAGGGAAAAAAATGTCTTATATATTTATTTAAGGGAAAAAATTTCTCAAACAGAAATTTCTAGGGAGGAAATGAAAACTTAGGGAAGATGTTGTAACTCTCCCCGAGTTGATTGAATTTTCCAAGTCCTCCCTTTGATAGACTAATAACTATCTTTTTTATGATATGATATTTAATTCTAAAATTCTTGCAAAACATGTATTCCAGTCTTTCTTTGCAGGAACACAATTGGACATCATAAATGTACCATTGGTATGTTGTGTACTTGTAATCCAGTCATAGAATATCCCTTTTTCAAGGGCAAAGTAATAATCTATGGTGTGTTACACTTAAGCTTTGAGCTGCTGATTTCTCTCAGGAATACACAGATAGATCTTGCAATGAAATTAATGCATAACCATTAGGCAAAGACACGTGCTGGTTACACACTGATGATACATTGATTACGGACCTTAGCAGAAGAGAAATGGAGATCACCACCCGACACATGAATTGAGCCATTAGGTGGATTGCCCTATGTTAACATAAGACGCACGAACACTGACCTGCCACGTAAGGAAATTAATTTACTAGCGAACCAGACTAAGGTAACTCAGGCAAGTAAATACATCATCAGTCTGAACTTCTGACTGTAAGCAGTGGCAGTACAAGAATTCCTTACTGTGGTGCAAATACCTTAGCAAGTTAGATTTCATATAAGCAAGGTTGCATTTATCTGTTTAACATAAATATGTGCACTGTATGCGAGGCATTGTGACAGATCAAGGGAGGGCGGTCAAAAGATAGAAATAAATCAACTTGGCTTTGACCTTCTTAATTGTATTAATTAGATTCTGAGTTCAAGGCATAGTGATTTTTTGGAACTGACTTATATAGAAGAGGATGGTTATTTTGTAGGAGTGTCCTGCATAGTAAGAGGAAGGGTGGAGAATGACTTCAGGATGGCTGTGGAGCCTTGGGCTCTGAAGGACGCAGCAAGCTCTCTTCCTCTGCCTCTCATCTCTGTCTCTCTTTTTTAAAAATATGTTTTCTATTGAAGTATAGTTGCTTTACAATATTATGTAGGTTACAGGTATATAATATAGTGATTCACAATTTTTAAAGGTTATACTCCATTTATAGTTATTATAAAATATTAGCTATATTCCCTATGTTGTACAGTATATCCTTGTAGCTTATTTTATACCTAATAGTTTATACCTCTTACTCCCTACCCCTACATTGCCCCTGCCCCTTTCTCTCTCCCCACTGGTGACCAGTAGTTTGTTCTCTAGGTCTGTAAGTCTGCTTCTTTTTGTTATATTCACTAGTTTGTTGTATTTTTTAGATTCCACATGTAAGTGATATCATACAGTATTTATCTTATTCTGTCTGGTTTATTTCACTTAGTGTAAGGCCCTCCAAATCCATCCATGTTGCTGCAGGTGTCAGAATTTCATTCTTTTTTTATGGCTGAGTAATATTCCTATATATATTAGGTGTGTATATATGTATATATATATACACACACACACACACACCACATCTTCTTTAACCATCCATCTGTTAATGGACACTTAGGTTGCTTCCATATCTTGGCAATTATAAATAGTGCTGCTATGAACATTGAGGTGCATGTATCTTTTTGAATTGGTGTTTTCATTTTATTTGGATATATATCTAGGAGTAGAATTGCTGGGTCATTTGGTAACTCTATTTTTAGTTTTATGAGGAACCTCCATACTGTTTTCCAAAGTGGCTGCACCAGTTTACACTCCCACCAACATCATACGAGGGTTCCCTTTTCTCCACACCCTCACCAACATTTGTCTGACTCTCTTCTTTACGTTTAGTTTATGCTTCTCTTTAGCATCTGACCTTTTCTACTCCCTGGGCACATATTAGAAAACAGTTTTTCATTTATTCCTCCAACAAATATTTACTGAGTGCTCGTCATTCCAAGCATTGTTCTAAGTACCTAAACACAGGTAGTAATGAAGAGATTAGAAACACCTGTCCTCCTAGAGTTTATACCCTAGTGTGTGGAGATAGACACTCAGCAATAAACATCAAAAATAAGAAAAATGTTAGGGAGTGATAAGTTCCAAAGGTAAAAATAATGAGAATAGCCTGAGGAGGACTCCCTGTACTGGGAATAAGGAAGAGAGGTTGCAGTTTTAGACAGAATGTCAGACGAGGCCTCCTTAATAGGATAGCATTGCACAGAAAGATTGAAGGAAGTGCAACATTTGGCCATGCATGTATATAGGGGAAGAGTCATGGGCAGAGGGAATCGTTAGGGTAAAGGTCTCTAGGTGGAATGTGTCAAGGGTATTGCAGAACAGCATGGAAGCCAGCATGCCTGGAACAGAGACCGTGAGGATAAAGAGGTTAGAGGAAAGATGTAACAGGGCCACAGGTCATGTAGAACTTTGCAGACTATTATAAGAACTGGGGTTTTCCCCCCAGAAACATAAGTGTTTTCAGGAGATGAATAATCTGATTCATTTTCAAGGTTAGTTCTTACTTTCTGAGCTACGTGGAGACAGATGAGTGAAGCAATCAATCTTTCCCCTATTCCTTCTTTTTAGTCTCTGTTACAGAGGAGAGAGCTCACTTGCCCATCCGAGGCCAGTCATTGCTTTCTGAGGAGCTGTGGTTTGGTCCATGAGCTTGGTTCCTGGAGTGTACTTCCTTTTTTTCTTCTTTCTTTTTTATAGGTTATATGATACAGTACCTTACATGAAGAACAGTGTGTTTGCAAATTTAAATGCTATCTGTATGTATAGTGGCATATATTCTTATCAGAGATAAATTAAAGTTTCTGTTTATCAGTTTCAAAATGCATCTATATAGATTGCTAAAACTGACAGAATGAGGCATAAAATAGTCAAGTGTTCTACATTATCAGGGAGCCTCCTTTTAACAGTCTTTCCCCCTTTGTAAAAAGTTTTGAAAACTGTCTGTTAAAAGGGCAACATTTCAGGTTAACCACCAATTCTTTTTTTTTTTTTTTTTTTTTTTTGCGGTACGCGGGCCTCTCACTATTGTGGCCTCTCCCGTTGTGGAGCACAGGCTCCAGACGCGCAGGCTCAGCGGCCATGGCTCACGGGCCCAGCCGCTCCGCGGCATGTGGGATCTTCCCAGACTGGGGCACGAACCCGTATCCCCTGCATCGGCAGGCGGACTCTCAACCACTGCGCCACCAGGGAAGCCCATTTCTTATAGTCTATATTAATAAAAGTAGATATGTGTAGATATGAATATGTGTAGATTATGTAATGTGCACACTGAGTGTTTCAAACAAGCATACACAGGTCTCATCCCTGCGTATGCAGCGTGGGTGGGATGGCACGGGAAAGGTGAGGGGCTGGCGTAGGAGAACGGTTTTCAGAAATTGGGGAGCAGTTGGAGGGGAGAATGTAAGGAAGCTGGCAACCCGTTAGTTGTTCACGAAGTGTCAGTTACGATCTAATGGCTTAAAATGTGTTCATAAATATTTTGTCACCCAGGTTATAGCTAAATGTAGTACGAAGGGTATCGCTAAATTCTAAAGGGAGGTTGAGAGGAGGGGAAATCACTTTTTAAGTGGGTCATTAAGGCACTTGAGCTGAAAAGGCAGTTGGGATTTGGCCATGTGGAGATGGGAGTGAAGGTAGGGGTGGGAGAAGAGGTCACATAATGTGGAAGAATGTGCCCTCCCTCGGGCGGGCGGGGCTAGGGAAAGCATTGCAGACAGTATCTTCTGCACAAATTGTGCATGAGTTTACTCAAGAGGCTGCCGAGCTGCTCAACAGTAATGGGTAATTGCCTCTGCAAATGCATCCTCCTTTCACTTATGCACCCCAACAAACACTTGCAGGGAAAGGGATTAGGAACAAATAATGCGAAACACATTATTTTTATGAACATGATTGTTGCATGGAGCTGTTGCATAGCAGTCTTCTATGAGAAAGTCTATAGACACGTGATCAAAGAAGTAGGAAAATTTCCACTTAACCTTCTTCTCTTTGGATACTTATCCTGAGCACCAATACTGGGCATGCACTATGGTCCAAATCCCAAAAATGGTGGAGGCACTGGTGTCTTATAAGCCAGAGAGAAATCCACTGGATAATTAAAATTTCCAGAATGTTAAACTTGTTCCCCAGAGTTATTACTTTAAAATATAGTTCAGTTTATTTGTTCTCACTTTTTTTGACCTCCCAAAGATTCTGTTCTAAAGCTGCTCTTTTTTTTTTTTTTTTTTTTTTTGCCATACATATATAAATAAATAAATAACATTTTCTTCCATCGAATTGCATTGAAATTCTAAAGAACAACTACCTTTTTGGTCCTTCTCTTTTGAACAAAATATACAAGAAGTTTGACCTCAGGATTTGCTACAAACATTATATAGCGAGTCCAGTGTTTCTCTTTTTTAAAACAGTAGTAAAGGTTTATATGGTCTGAGTTTTTTCTTAATGTGTATTTAAATAAATTATGATATTGGAAATATCATGAGTCCATTATTATATGATGAACTAAGGATTATATACGAAAGACAATCCCACATATAGTATTTTTTCATCCAAATTCAAAATTTCAAACCAATTATAAGACTGTTTTATCATGTGGCATACTAGCTGTTCGTTCATTCATTAAAATGAAAAGTGTCTTCCTTATTAAATATATGCTCTAGAGAGAGAAGATAGAAAACAAATGTGAAATATGTAAATTAATTAGCAAGGTAATTTTAAATATTGAGACATGCTGGAAAGAAAATAATGTGGGTTAACGAAATCAGGAATACTCTGCAATGGATAGACTAATTTAGGTTGGGGAGTTAGGAGCAGCATTTCTAAGGGGATGACATTGGTTGGGTTGAACAGTGGTGAGGAGCCAGTTTTCCAAAAATATAGTTGAAGCACATTTCAGACAAAAGAAATAGTCAAGACAGCTCCTAAAGTTGGAATGAGTTTGGTGTGGTGAAGGGTCAGAAAGAAGACTTGAGTAGAATAGTCATGGAACTCATAGTGTATATCTAAAATATATCCTATTTCAGGTATTGTGATTACTTTGTGAGTGTAAAATCATTTGAATGATTTTGCAGATTTGAATTTCATGGCTAAAAAAAAATATTACCTATATAAAAGAGGAAAATACGGGGAGATTGGCCAGGTGTAGTTCATATTATCTGTTCCCCTAACACAAAAACAAAGAGAAGGATTCTAAGAATAAGTAAGTTGACACTCAGGGGATAAAAGAGAACATAAAAAAATTTCTGAACCTGGATAGAGCATGTCTTCTTTTTTTTTTTTTTTTTTTTTTTGCAGTACGCAGGCCTCTCACTATTGTGGCCTCTCCCGTTGCAGAGCACAGGCTCCGGACGCGCAGGCCCAGCGGCCATGGCTCACGGGCCCAGCCGCTCCGCGGCATGTGGGATCTTCCCGGACCAGGGCACGAACCTGCGTCCCCTGCGTCGGCAGGCAGACTCTCAACCACGGCACCACCAGGGAAGCCCAGAGCTTGTCTTCTTAAATGATAAGTAATCAGGGGGAAAAAAGTATAGCCTTGTTACAAGGTTCTATAGTAGAAAAGATGGAGACTGTGGTATTTGAGGCAGGGAATGGAAATATACTTCAAAAATGTTTTAAAAGTGAAAGAAATATTTCTTCCATTTCCAGGGAAATAGAGTAGGTATACTTTCTCTATTCCTTCTGCTAAGTTCAGCGAACACCCCTGGACATTATACATTTTTAAAACCCTAAGAAGAAAGGTGGGAAAAAGAGGAAAGACTGGCTAGAGATAGGGGGGTTGTGGAACAGCATGGTTGTGAGTTTCCAGGTTTTGTTTTTCCCTCATATATCCTACACTTGGAACTGAGGACCTGGCCCCTGGCAATGCTTCATAGGCACAGATACACACACCCCAACAAAAGCCTGCTCTCTCTAGCCAAATAACCAGGGAAGGGGAAACACAGGAAGACAAAAACTGTTAGACAATAACCACTGTACTGTAGATGACCATAGAAAATCTGTGGGTCCATCTCCCTGCCATGCCAGCAAAGGATCAGTAGGAAGTCTAGACTTTCTCACTCACCAGGCTGTGATAAGGCTCCCAAACGGAATTATGGGAGATTAGAAATTATTTCATCTGAACAACAGACAGGAAATAGACAAAAAAAAAAAAAAAAAAAAAGAACAGAACCTCAAGGACCCTTGAGGCTATGATGAAAGATCTAGTATTCATGTCTTTGGAGTCCTGGAAGGAGAGTTGAAAGATGGCAGGAATGAAAAAGTAGTCAAAGAAATAGCGATGCCAATTTCAAAGACATGAATCTACAGATTCAGGAAGCTGAGAAAACCTCAGAAAAGAAACCCTAATAATAAATGCAGACAAAGAAATATAGCCAAACTTCTAAAAACTAAAGGAAAAAAAATCTGAAAACAATGAGAGAAATGACGTAATTCAAATGTAAGCAGATTTCTCTGGAGAAACCATAGAGGCCAAAAGGGAGCAGCACAACATTTTTCAAGTGCTGAAAGGAAAGAACTGTAAACCTACAATCCTAAATACAGTAAAAGTATTCTATAGGAATGAAGAAGTCAAAACATCCTCAGATAAAGGAAAATTGTCTTTATGTATTTTTTTAAGTATTTATTTATTTATTTTATTTTATTTTTGGCTGCTTTGGGTTTTAGTCATGGCACGTGGGATCTTTCATTGTGGCACATGGGCTTCTCTCTAGTTGTGGCGTGAGGGCTCCACAGCGCTCAGGCTCTGTAGTTTGCGGCATGCAGGCTCTCTAGTTGAGGCATGAGAGCATAGTTGCCCCATGGCATGTGGGTTCTTAGCTCCCCGACCAGGGATTGAACCCATGTCCCCTGAAAGAAGGCAGATTCTTTACCACTTGACCACCAGGGAAGTCCCAAGGAAAAGGGTCTTTAAAAAGAAATAAAACAATAGACAAAGCAACCTTGGAGTATTGAGAGGGACAGAAGAACAAGGTAAACAAAATTATGGATAAATAGAATAGATTTTCCACCTCCTTTTGAGTTTTTAAAATTGTGCTTGACAGTCGAGCAAAACTATTAACACTATCTGATGTGATTATACATGTACATAAAGGAAATATTTACAAAAATTATGTTACTAACCATTTTTTAGATATAGATAAGAGTATTTTAAAATTTTTTTCAAAATTGAAAGAAAGGAGAATAGCTACAACAATTTTGAAGAAGAATGAGCCTACCCCATTTAAAGACCTATTATATAAGCGTAGAAATCAAAACTGTGTGGTGTTGGTGGAAGAATAGATACACAAATCGATGGAACAGAATAGATAACACAGAAATAAACCCACACAAAGATAATTGCTTTTTGACAAAGAGGCAAAAGCAATTCAATGGAAGACAGTCTTCTCAACAAATGGTACTAGAACCACTGGATAGCCATAGGTTAAAAAAAACCTACTACTTGAGTTGCACACATTATACTAAAATTATCTAAAAATGGATCATGAACTTAAATGTAAACATATATTTAAAGTCAGACAAAGAGTTCTTAGATTTAACACCAAAATACGATCCGTAAATTGATAAATTGGACCTCATCAAAACAAAAACTTTTCTCTTTAAAGCCCCTGTTAAAAAATAAATATTAAGCTACCTACTGAGAGAACATATCTGACAAAGCACTAGTTTCTAAACTGTATAAAGATCTCACAAAACTCAGCATTAAATAAATAGTCCACTCAAAAATGTGCAAAAGACATGAACAGACATTTCAATGAAGAGGATGTAAAGATGGCAAGTCATCACATGTAAAGGTGTTCATTAGTCACTCGGGAAATACTAGTCCACAATGAGATATCACTATACTATAGACCTGTCAGAAGGACTAAAATAAAACACAGTGACAGCACTAAATGTTGTGGATGACCTGGGAAGTCAGGTCAGCCTCACATTGCTGCGGGGATGTAAAATTGTACAGCCACTTGCAGCTAACTCTGAAAGACAGTTTGGAACTTTCTTAACTAAGCATACAACTACAGTATTACTCAGCAGTCACATTCTAGGGCATTTATCACAGAGAAGTGAAGACTTACGTTCACCCAAATACATATACGTCAATATTTATAGCAGCTTTATTCATTATAACGAAAAACTGAATACAAGCCAGACGTCTTCAGTGGGTGAGTGGTTAAAGAAACCATGGTACATTTATACCATGGAATACAACTCAGCAATAAAAAAGACCAACCTGAGTGAATCTCCAGGGATTATTCTAAGTGGTAAAAGCCAATAGAAAAAGGTTACATAAAAATTATAGAAATGGGGAACAGACTAGTGGTTGCCAGTGGTTAGGGTGAGAGGGTGGGAGTAGGAGGTATGTGTGGCTGCAGAAGGGCAAAATGAAGGATCCTTTTGATGATGGAAGTGTTCTGTATCTTGACTATATCAATATACATATGCTGATTCTGACTATAGTTTTGCAAGATTCTAACAGTAGAGGAACCCAAGTTAAAGGTATACCTCTCTGTATTACATCTGATAATTGCAGGTGAATCTACAATTGTCTCAAAATAAAAAGTTTGATTAGAAAGTTAACAGAAGAAAAATTTATGGAGTATTGGCTTTATACTAAAAATTCAGGGGAGAAAAAAGACGTATTTAAAAAAAAAGGTTAAAGATGAGCTCAAATGAAGATAAAATTGGAAACCGTATGAAGAATGTCAGAAAGATAAGAAATAGCATAAAGACTAGAAAATGTAGCCATAGAATTAAAATCATCAACAGAAGGAGTAAGTAGTAGAATCAACACTTCATTAAGTAAAACCAGGAATGTGGAGAATCATGATGAAAATTGTGGGACTTCCCTAATGGCTCAGTAGTTAAGGATCCACCTGCCAATGAGGGGAAACGGGTTCGATCCCTGGTCCGGGAAGATCCCATATGCCACGGAGCAGCTAAGCCTGTGCGCCACAACTATTGAGCCTGCCCTCTAGAGCCCGAGAGCCACAACTGCTGAGCCCGTGTGCCACAACTACCGAAGCCCATGCACCTAGAGCCCGTGCTCTGCAACAAGAGAAGCCACCGCAATGAGAAGCCCGCACACCACAACGAAGATTAGCTCCCGCTCGCCACGACTAGAGAAAGCCTGCGCGCAGCAACGAAGACACAACACAGCAAAAAAATAAAAATAAAATAAAATAAAAATTCTTCAAAAAAAAAGAAAATGGTGGTGGCCACGAGAATGTGCCTTTTGGATATCCAACTACAGCGGGGAGCATAACTGACCAAGAGCCCCAGCTGCTGGGTGGGCCTCCAGCCTTCTTTCCTTCTCCTTATTGGGGGGTCAACCTTGCTTTGTGGTCTGACTGCCTTCCCAGTCTTACCTAGCTCCCTCTCCATTTTCTTTTAACACAGGTGTTTTCCTTCATACAATCCTTGGATTTGTAACCAATCTTGGCTTCTGCTTTTTGGAGGACCTGAACTAACACAAAAATCTACCAAGAATTTGAGGCCTTAGATTCAGTATAGGGCTGAGGTACAATAAAGGGCTCAGTAAAGACAGAGACTAAACACAAGAGATGAATTGAAAATTTATAATAGGAAATAAGTCATCCATCCCTGGCTAATGCAAAGAATACCAGCAACCAGCTATCAGTCCCTCAAGCAGGAGACCTTTGGTTCTTTTCTGGATCTACTGAGCCACCAGGGAAGTCCCTAAACGTATCTTTAAAAGAGAGGAGAGAGAGAAATAGAGGGCAAGAAGTGATTAAATAAATAATACAAAATAATTTTCCAGAACTGACAAATTAAAAGTGCCCACTGAGGGCTTCCCTGGTGACGCAGTGGTTGAGAGTCCGCCTGCCGATGCAGGGGACACGGGTTCATGCCCTGGTCCGGGAAGATCCCACATGCCGCGGAGCGGCTGGGCCCGTGAGCCATGGCCGCTGAGCCTGTGCGTTGGGAGCCTGTGCTCCGCAACGGGAGAGGCCACAACAGTGAGAGGCCCGCGTACCGCCAAAAAAAAAAAAAAAAAAACAAAAAGTGCACACTGAGTGCTCAGTGTATGGAATGGTGGTGCGCTGGGGGGAGGGGAGTGGTAAACACCGCACATGTTGTGAAATTCCAGCAAACAAGTATTAGAATATCTTTAAATCTTTCCTATGAAACAGTAGAATCAGTATCAATTTATTAATGCTAAAAATATCCAAACAGGAGATTATGTATAAAAAATGGAAAGCTGCATGAAAACAGAGCAGAGATTCTTCAGATGCATAGATGGTTTGTGAATCATTTGCCTTGTTTCATACAGTTTTGTATAAATGTGCATTGTTTTGGTGAGAGGCAGAGCTTTCCGAAATTTCCGTGACAAGTTCATGATATAAAGGAACAGATGCATGAGTGGATAGATGATAGATAAGCAAATAGACGTGCATGGGTGGGTGGATGGCTGGATGGATGGCTGGATGGCTGGACCGATGGATAGATAGATAGGCAGGCAGATAGAGTGAAGAAGCCACAGTTAGAGAGGAAACTTGAGTATTCCTTACATCCTGTCTAAGACTTGCATTATTTGCTTTTTACTTTTTAACTCAATTATATGATTTGGGCTTTCCTGGACATTACTAAAGTGAGAAAAAATACTTTTAAGACCTCAATTATCTAAAGAGCCTTATCTGACAACATCTTCTATTCAGAACACATTCACAAATTCTAAAGCTAAAATTGGAGAGTTTTAGAGCTGAATGAAATATATGATAATACTAATATAAACTGGCATTGTGTTTATGATAGTGTTTTTGAATCACGTTCACAGCCACAATTTCATTTGTTCCTTCAACAGTCTTTTGAGTTCTGGAATCCATGTTTTCTTATTACATTTGATTTACAATTCTTCACATGTTCTAAGAAAAACTCAACAGAAAAGTACTCAGCAAGCAATGACAAAAAAAGATATAAATTTGTCATACTCATTACAAAGAAGTTTAAGTCAGCGTTAATCGATGGGAATAGACCTGAAATGATGTGTTTTTTATGTTATGTGAATCTGAATTACTAACACTTGATTGAAGATCTAACAGTAATTATTCAATCAACAACATTGATAGAAGCAGATTTAATTTTAACCAGTTTCTCAAGAAGTGAGATTGTTCCCTTAATTTTTTTTTTTTGTAATACACATTGTTTTTTTATGGATTAAAAAGTAGCACATGTTCTTTTCGGAAACTTGGAAATTATCACACAAAAGGACATTAAAACCACCCATAATCCTAAATTCAGAAATAACAAATATTAAGATTTTAGCATATATTTTTCCAATCTTTTTCTATGCCTAGAAAACAAAATCGTCAAATTGTGTATACATTAACCAACTTTAATAAATTTAAACAGGTTGATAAGAATTCCGAAATATGCTATACACTTACCCATTAAATAAACAGATAATCGAACATATTTTAAACTTTCCTTGATAACGCTGAGTCCTCGTCCCAATTGTTCTTTAATGACACTCTCCAGATCTATTGGGAGGTGTGTCAGCCCCTGGCTCTGGTGCTCCACAGTCCCTCACTACTCTTACTTTTAAAAAACCTGTCCATAATTCTGGTTTTGATGGGTTGTTTTCTCATGAATGGTCAGGAATTAACTGATATTTCTTTCTGCTTTAAGAATAGTAACTCTGGGTAGCGTGTGTCTGTTTCTAATTTAATGTGTCTAATTTGCTGTGGAGTGAGAAACCAAATAGCTAAGTTTATTAATAATCCTGACTCCACCCAGAGCAGTAAGTATAGCTAGTGTTTTTGTTTTTATTTTTTTTTACGAAGTACATTTTGGTTTGTTGAAGGTAATACACAGTCAGGCATAAAATTTGCCTGTGCTTAAATTTATACTCATAGCTAGCATTTTTTTGAGCACTTAGTTCATTCCAGGAAATTTCTGTGATAAATGGTTTTAATCTTCAAAATAACTGACTGGGAAACTCAGGATTAGCAGAGATTAATTCATTTGTACAAATTTATACAAAGACATTGACTTTTTAAAAAACTTTATTGAAGTATAGTTGATTTACAATGTTGTGTTAATTTCTATTGTACGATGAAGTGATTCAGTTATACATACATATATATATATTCTTTTTCATATTCTGTTCCATTATGGTTTATCACAGGATATTGAATATAGTTCCCTGTGCTATACAGTAGGACTTTGTTCTTCATCCATTGTATATATAATAGTTTGCATCTGCTAATCTGAAACTCCCAATCCATTCTCCCCCCACCCTTGTCAACCACTAGTCTGTTTTCTATACCTGTGAGTCTGTTTCTGTTTCGTAGATAAGTTCATTTATGCAAAGACAGTGGCTTTTTAAATTTTTTTTAATTAAAAATTTTTTTTAATTTTGGGTCTTCGTTGCTGCACGTGGGCTTTCTCTAGTTGCGGTGAGCGGGAGCTACTCTTTGTTGCGGTGTGCAGGCTTCTCAATGCGGTGGCTTCTCTTGTTGCAGAGCACGGGCTCCAGGCGCGTGGGCTTCAGTAGTTGTGGCACGCAGGCTCAGTAGTTGTGGCTCATGGGCTTAGTTGCTTCACGGCATGTGGGATCTTCCTGGACCAGGGCTCGAACCCGTGTCCCCTACATTGGCAGGTGGATTCTTAACCACTGCGCCACCAGGGAAGCCCAAGACAGTGGCTGTTGAAGCAGGATTAATAGCGCCTGAAATCTGGAGAAGGAAATTTTTATTCTGGGGATTTTAAGCCTACGTGATTGGTAGGATGTTTGTGCTATAAAGAACTAGGAGTATGCACCTCTAGTGGAAGGCAAGGTGATTTTAGAGTGTGCACTAAGGCATTTTATGTACAAGGATATGGACGTAAAAATAAACAATGTTGAATTACATAGTGAGCCTAAATCAGCTTCAGTTTTTCTGATTCTGTCAAGGAGAAAGTCTCGATCAGTGGTAATATGTTTTTAACTCCTTATTAAAACTTGCTGTGATATATTTTTGACAAAAAGAGAGCAAGCCTCAGATATAAAGCTTTCAGTCGGTAGTAGTATCTAGCTAGAATTTACCGACAATTTGCTTTCATTATTTATTTGTTAGGTTTATGCCTATTTATAAAAAATGATAATGATTTTCCCTTTATGGATGTGATGTTTTTCTCAGAAGTTGAGGGTTTTTGTTTTTTTTTTTTGAGTCAAGTAACAAAAGATGTTTACAGATATGGCAGAAAAAACTATGAAGGTGGCGTATAAATTATTAAATACGAAAATATGTCTCTAGGAGAAAAATTAATTTTAAAAATTAGAGTATAATCCATGAAGGGGATAGGGTTTTACATGCCTGGAGGACTTGGTTGTAAGAGATGATGAAATGCCCTAAATGAAAAGGACACTGATTCTCCTTCTTGACTGCCTTCTGTTTCCTTGCCTTGCTTCTCTTAGGTCTAAGAACTGGAAGGTCTGGCACATTCATGGTGTGCTAGAGTTAGTTCGTACCAGCTCCCGAGAGCTGACTGTTAAATTTTCAATGATTTTGTGAGCCATTGTTAAACATAGCCATTATTAAAAATTAAATTATACCAACTTAACATTAAATAAATTATAAACAAAGGTAATAAATACTCAAAAGTCATCACTTCCTAATTATTTCACTACTTTCTTTGCTCTTGAGTTTTTTTTACATCTGCTGTATCTCTAGGTTGGAAATACGATCTCATGGTGTGCTACCCTACATCTCTTCCCAGTTCTGTGTTCAGTAACTTCATGTTGGCAATTCACAGCTAACCAGGTGGGAATATTTACACTGTGGAAATGGGCAAAATCAACAAGTTGGGGCCTTTTGCTTCTCTAGAGGTGGTTATTAAACAACTACCAGCACACCACTGGGTATAAGAGTAAAAGGAACTGAACTTCCATATCCCTAGCCAAGTGACTCCTGGTGCAATGTTTCTAATTGGTAGTGAAGACCTCCTTGAAAAGGAATAGATGGTAAGGAATTGAGAACACAGCTACAAGGGATGGCAGGTAAGAGTTGTTAATCATATTATAACTGAG
Organism: Monodon monoceros; assembly: GCF_005190385.1. Classification (NCBI taxonomy): domain Eukaryota; kingdom Metazoa; phylum Chordata; class Mammalia; order Artiodactyla; family Monodontidae; genus Monodon; species Monodon monoceros. The sequence goes on from NW_021703780.1 coordinate 82,656,738, forward strand.
CATTTTGTGGGTGAGAAATCCCACCTCCTGCTAGAGAATATATCTTCTAATTTGTTTTTCTTGTGAAACTGAATCCAGCTTCCTTTTGTTTCGATTATTAGTTTTTAATTGAAATGTATTTATTTCAGTCATATCTTGGCAAGGAATCATATGCTTCAAAAGTTTGATTACTTTCTTCAGTGATGCGAACTTATTCTTAAAATCCTTAAAATGTAAAATACGCCAAAGTAGAGTGATGAAAATGTCAGTTGTCGTAACAGAATTTATGGCTTTGGTTTTAATACTAAGAGTGTTTTGAAAATATCTTGTCTCTTATCTTGTGCACATAGTGGCTCTTATTCAGCTGAGAAAGAGGTTAAGTGAGAAATGAGTTGGCTCGCAAAGGATACATTTTTTCCACCCACTCCCAACCCGAACACACATATACACTCATACTCTGATGTTAATTTGATTTGAAAAAATATCAGGAAACATCATCATCAATTTCTCCTCTTGCGAAAGTGATTATTCTTGCTTGACTGCCCTCTGCTGGAAATCCTGAAATATACACTTTGCCTCTACTTCCAGGGACTAGTTGCAGGCGGTATGCAACTTTAACATAATGTGTGCAGTGTTTTCAAGGCATGTTAGGTTCAGGAACCCAGGTACACAAGATTAGAAATTAAACTGAGTTAAGCATTAAATGCAGTGGTCAAGTGTTGATTTAATTAGCCATGAAAAATAGCCAGGTTTTGAATGGATCAAAGAAAACAATTATACATAATGGGTGAACTGAAAACAATCGACTACTACGGAGGGAGAGGAATGCTTTAATTAAACTAAAAGATATACCTAATGTTAAATGAAGTGGTTACAAAAGCTCCACAAATAAATCTGCTTAACTGCTGAGTATAATATGAAAGATCAGAAGGAGTGTTTAAATGTACTTAATAAAAAAAAAATGCAACCTTATTAAAATTGTATTGCTATTATTTAAAATGATAGTGAGCCTTTTCTGTGTTCTGTAAGCTAAGCTACCACATTTAAGAATATTCCTTTACTTGTTTAAAATATTTAGGTTCCTCATTTATTATTAATTATGGTACAAAGATAGTGCTTGTGTGTACTTAAGAAGAGTATATTTCTTGTGATATTTAAAGAAAATTCTTTCAGAGAGAATAATGACTGTGGCATATCAGACCTTATAATGTACTAGTTTAGCATATACTTATCTCTATATGTGTCAGGCTTTCCGGAGTTAGAAGAGTAGAAATCCACTGTCAAATAGGTTGAGTTGGTGGTGAATTGGCACTTTGGGACTCACGCTTCAATGGTATTACTCTGGAATATTTTTACTATAAAGATCAAATCCTTCATCTGTGGAATTTGAGCTAGTAAATGAAACAGACTTCTATCAGTGTATTTGCTGTTCAGTGTCTGAGCCTTTATTTCCTGCCCCATATTATTTTTATGTCATTAAGAAATGAACAAGGAGGTTAGAGAGGAAGGGACAGAGGAGAGGATGACCAAAAGTCAAAGAATTAATAGAAAGGAGAAGAGCAAAAATCCCTTCTCTCCCCACACTATTTTGTTTCCTTCTTGTCCCTCACGTGGATTAGACTGTAAAGTTATGCTTGTAAAGAGCCAAGTTTCCCAATTCAAGGTAGGCATTCTGCATCATTGAACATTATGACTCACTTATACAATAAGGACAAGACCTTTTTGGTAACGATGCTAATCAAGTGGTTATAGATGTTAATTCTTTTGCAGTAAAAGCTGATACTGTACAAGTCAGTCATTTTTCCTATTGTAAAAATGACAGTTATGTACTTTACATTGAGGCTGCCGAGGGAAAGAAGGAGATTATAGAAACTCCTTCACTTCCCCAGACTAAATGCGCTCTATTCCACCACCCCGGTCAGCGGTGGCACACCCAGCACGTTTCCCATACTAATTTGAAAGGAATATCAGAAGGCAGAATAAGATGGTTGACCTGGAATTTGATTTAACTTTTTGAATGTCATAAGATGAACTCTTTAATCATGGATGTTCTGAATTGACTAAAACAATCCAAGACTTTTCAGAGTAAGATGTGATAAAACAATAATATAAATGGAAAAAAATCCAGATTTGGGGAAAGCATGTACATTCTAAACTTCGTTGAAATTATACATTCACATTTCAGGGTGAGAATATTAAAATATTATTTAGTCTAATGTCATTCTAAATGAAGAAGTAAACCCTACTGTATGCAAAGGAGAAAGATTAGTAAAAGATAAATGTAATGAATAGCTACAATGTTTTGCATTTTAAAATGTTCTGTCACTGTGCTAATCATTTTACCACCATTATATCATTTAAATTTTAAAAACTCTGCTCTGAGTTTTTACTCTGAGGTGGGTACTTAATCATGTCCATATTACAGATAAGAAGAGTCAGGCTGGGAGGCCCAAGGTCACAGAGACGCTTAGTGCTACAACTGGGAGTCTAATTCTGGTTTTTCTGACTCTAAGGGCAAAGTCCTTAAACACATAACGCATCAGCGATATCATTCTTTTTTTGAAAACCTTTGTCTCCTTACAAGTCACTATCCTGGTGATAAGACAAGGAACAGGCAGAGCTCTCGTGTTTTCGTACTTGGGAAATGAGGATGCTTGGGTTCTCTTAACTAAAGGCAACTGCACATTACATTTTTGATTGCCAGTTTTCAAAGAATTACACACAATGCTGAAACCCTGTGGAAGACAGTTTTCATCCTCTTTGGGTAAATTTCCATTGTCTACAGGCCATCATCTTTGTTCATGTTTCCAGAAGCCTATTCTGGGGAAATGATCTGATAGACAGGCTGCTCCCAGAGCAGCACGCCCCTTTCCCCATTCCCGTCTCTCTGCAGCATCTGCATTGGGCATGAGCCCGGATCCATATTTACGAGACATATGTAGACACTTTTCCCTTTCTTGGCAAACGCATAAATAGAATCCTAATGTCTACATGTAGGTACTATATAAATACAAAGTTGTGCATACTCTGTGGATGTCATGCATCATTTATCCATGTATTTTTAGCATCACCAACACATTTACATATGCTGTCATGTTTCAAACTGCACCTCAATATAATGCCTTTTTCAACTTGAACTCGGCAGCAGGCAACATCATTCTTATAACATTTTCACCACAAATGAAGATCAAAAAGCAAGAAAGTAAATCCAAAGATAGAAGACACATTTTAAATGGGTAACACTTTCCTAATATGTTCTGAAGGTACTACAGAATATCTAGAGGAGAGGACTGAATCTTTTGCTCTGTAATTAGATTCATGCACTCATCTTAATGTATCTATTATGCCAGGATTTCCTGAGATGAATGTTTACACCTTGGCCATTGTCTAAGGGGATATAGATAAGTAAACCATCATTTCCAGTTCTGTGTTAAAGGCCTGTGAAGTACAGCAGCAAAAAGGGAAGGATTCTTTAAATATGACTGAAGACGTTAAAGAATCTTCACTTGGGGGTATAATATCTGAATTGACTCTTGGAGGATGAGTAGACCTTTGGACTTTCTTTTGTGTCAATCATTAGAGGAGGTAAAAATCAGTTGACCTAACAGATCAAGTCTAAGATCAAACGTAAGAAATTAATTGACCTGAGAAATAAAGTCCATGATGTTTGGATTTCTCAACAGGGATCGATCTTACATTTCAGAAAACTAGAAGGGAGCAGATGATTTACTTTTCCTTCTTTTATTAGAGCCCTTGACATGTCTATCTTTGACCTTATATTTCTGTGTACTGTGGATATGGCAACTCAGTTTAAGAGGTTTTTGGTAGAACCATACCAATAATTTTTCAAGCCTTTTACTTGAGAAGCAGAACATTTTATTAAGTGAAAAATTTCATGGAATACTAAGTGTGAAACAGATAAAGGCAGACAGCTAGTCTGGTTGAAGTAAGGGACAGGAAGAAAAGACCACCTACATGGTGCTGTTTGAGATTTCCTGAATTGGTTAAAAAAAAAAAAAGTGTGTGTGTGTGTGTGTGTGTGTGAGATTTCCCTAAGTTCCTAAATTGCTTTAATTGCTCATAACTTGTATCTAAAGAACTCTGACTCTAACCCAGTGTGTTTACCCGGTTCTGTGGAGTTTGGGTGACCCAGGAAAGATCTGTGTTTGTCTGTCCTTCATCCGTTCCTTCCAATGGCTACATAAGGAACAAGTGTTATGTGTTCGATTCAAGAGTGGTTTTCAAAGTGTCCTGTGAGCAGTAATCCCACAGGAAACATGTTAGATGCAGATTCCTGGACCGTCTCCAATGATATTGATACCTATAGGCCTAGGGTAGAGCTCAGGTATCTCTGTGGATGTCAGTTGCCCTCCAGGCAATTCTGATGAAGTGGCCTATCAGATGTATGGGCTACAGTGTAGACCACAGTGGAGAAGAAAGAGGATTGAAAGAATAATAAATTGAAAGGAAAAGCAGAGCAGGAAAGAGAGAAAAGTAGAGCATATGTTAATTGCAGAATGCCAATAAAAATTGCCTAGTGGGCCACATGGTGAAACTGAAGACAGTTTGCTACCTCTGCTTTAGAACAATAATTAAAAGAAACCTGTAAGGGCCCTAAGGTATGTTTTTCCAAATTGCAAGCGTTTAGTCAAGCTGCATGCATCTCTTTCTCTCTCCCTCTTTTAATCTTCCCCTCCTCCTACTTATTTCTCTAGCTCTCTTTTAAAAGAAAGTACTGAGTTTTATAAAGAAAACTCTGCAAAGTTTTTGGTAAACATATTCCAGAGCTTTAGTGCTACATGGGCCTTGCTAAATGTTTTCATGTGGCAGCAATCATAGAATATATCTGTATATGTTTGATAAATTCCTGTTTTGTCTCTTAATGTTATTTTGTAAGCATTTCTGTCTTGTTATCTATCTTTTTCTAGTATCTACCATAGTACTATAAAGGTATGAGGATTAAAATATTTAGTGCATGTAAAATTCATTAAAAGGAATGGCACATACTTACTCTTCCATAAATTACAGCCTTGTTATTTGCCCTTTTCTAAGCTCAGAATTATCTTTTTATAGAGACCCAGAAGAAATTACTGGGTATGAACATTTTTTTTGTATAAACATTTGAAGGTCTTAGTACAAGGTTTTTTTTTTTTTTTGATATTTGATACATTGCTTTTCAAAGAGTCATTTTCACTTTCAATGCCACTAGCATTGTTTGAGAGTGTCTGTTTCACTGACCCTCATTAGCATGTGTAATTTATCATTTTTTTAAAAGCTGGTATTTTTTAATTGCATTATATGTATGTGTGTTTGTGAAAGAGAGGGGAGGATTTACCTGTAACCTAATTTCCGTATAGTTTTTGAGATTTTAATACTTTCTTATTGTTTTACCTGGGCCATTTCATGTAGTATGAGCTGCAAATATATGTCTAGCATTTTTTCTCTTTAGTTTGGCTCTGGGTTTTAAAAAACTTAGAAATGTTTTTCATCTTCTTGAGGTCTTATCTATTGCTATCTCAATCCTTCCTCCCCCTTTCGTTCCTAATACCTGTCATTTCTATCACTCCTATATTGCAAAGTATACAATGTTTATGACTAATTCCTGTGTTCATTTCTGTTTTATTTCTACAGTTAAACCTATTCAGTGCCCACTAGTGTCTCTGCCATAGTTCCTCAGTTATCTCTTTGTTAGAGGAAATTTGTCCTCTGGTAGTTTCATCAAGAAAGGCTCATGGGAAACATCATCTCTGAGTTCTTCAGTGGTCAAAGCTGTGTGTGTACATGTGTGTTTTAAGAGCCTTATTCCTGGAGGGATATAAAATCTTTGCATCACCCTTTACTTCCTTGAGTGTTTTGTAGATGTTGTTCGACCCTCTTCTGGTATCAACCAGAAAGTTGAAAGTTAAAAGTTCCAACGTGAAGAAGCCAACTGCATTTAATTTCCCATTATTCTGATCTTCTTTGTGGGACTCTAATAATACTCTAAGATGAAAGATGTTTCATCTTCTTTCCCTACATCCTATAGCTATTTTTTTTTTAAACTAAGCTTCGTTTTGTCTTAGTTTTGTTTGTTTTCTCTTTCTGAATCTCCTACCGTGTTTTCCACAGTAGCTGTTTCCACTTGTTTTCCTTCCAATTTTATGCTCATTTCTCTGGTAATTTGCAGGGGGCAGCAAATTGGTATTAAATTGAACTTTTCATTTTGAGATCATTGTGGATTCATAGGCAGCTGTGAGAAATAATGAAGAGAGAACGCATGGAACCTTTACCCAGAAATCCCCCTATGATAACATCTTGTAAAACTATGACACAATACAGTACCACACTATAATATGATACTATGCCCAGGACAATGACATGGATACAGTTAAGTTACAGGAAGTTTCCATCAACACAAAGTTCCTTCATGTTGCCCTTTTATTGCCATACCCACTTCATTCTTTACTCCATGCTCCCTAACAATCATGACCCTAGCAACCACTGATATCTATTTGCTCTCTCTACTGTTGTCATTTCTAGAATGTTATATAAATGAAAGCATACAGTATGTAACCTGTTAAGGTTGACTTTTTGGACTCAGCTTTATTCCCTGGCGATTCATCCAGGTTGCTGCTTTGTCAATTGTTTGTCCCTTTTTATTGCTGGGTAGTATTTCCTGGGATGTGGGTATCAGGATATTTCACCATCCATCTGCTGAAGAACATCTGAGTTGTTTCCAGTTTTTGGCTGTTACAAATAAAGCTGCTAAAAGTATTTATGTACAGTTTTTGTGTGAACATAAAATTTCATTTCTGTGGAATAAATGCCCAGGAGTACAATTGCTGGGTCTTATGGTAATTACATGTTTCATTTCTTAGGAAGCTGCCAAACCATTTTCCAGAGTGGCTGTACCAGTTTACATTCCAACTAACAATGTATGAAGGACCCGGTTTCTCTATATCTTCACGAGCATTGGGTGTTGCCAGTATTTTTTATTGTAACCTGTCTGATAGGTATGTAGTTATACCTCATTGTGGTTTTATTTTGCATTTTCCCAATAGATGAGATTAAACATCCTTTCATGTGCTTATTTTCCATTTGTACATCCTTTTCACTGTAATTTCTGTTTATGTCCTTTATCCATTTAAAAAATTGTATCATTTGATTATTTTCCCTATCTGCATCTGTTTCGACTAAACATGAATTCATATTAATGAATATTTTTATGTGTAACTATTTGTATCTATATTAGACTAAACATGGGTTCATAGAAATGTGCCCACCTCTAATTCATTTCCACATATGTCAATAGAGCCTCCTCCCTTTCCTTATCTCTAAAATCCCCTTCAAACAGTAAGAAACCTGACTTCTACCATTTGTCATCCATTTACTTTATTATTAATTCCAGTAAACATTTATAAGGTATCAGAATTATTAACCAGTGCCCCTGTAGGAAATAACTTTATCAACTAAACCATAGTGCTTATTTATAGTTTCTCTTGTCTTTCATCTTAAAGAATCCACTCAGTTACAGTTACCTAGATCAGCACATTCTGCTCAACCCTTAAAGTTACCTAGATCAGTACCTTCTGCTCAGCCCCTTCAGTGAGTTGTTTTGTACATTTGTAATGCATTTGTTTTGTTACAGCCTTCATTGATTTGTAGATGTGCTTTATCAAGCTGAGGAAGTTCCCCTACATTGCTAGTTTTTATCATGAATGGATGTTGGATTTTGTCATGTGGGTATGGTTTTATTCTCCAAGTGTTTTGAGATTTTCCTTTTTCTATTATTTATTTCTATATGTTTTGATTCCATTTTAGTCAGAAAACACGCTATCTATGGTTTAAATTTTTAAAAATTTGTTGACATCTGTTTCATGAGAGAGAATGTGGCCTATTTTGGTAAATGTATATATTTCACGAGCTCTTGAAAAGACAGTGTATTCTGATATTAGTGGATTGAGTGTTCAACAAATGTGAACTAGATCTTGTTGATTGTTGGTGTTGTTGATTTCTCCTATATCCTTGCTGATTTTCTGTCTTGTTCTATCAATTGTTGAGAGAAAGAGAGAGATGTTGTAATTTCAGACTATAATTTTGGATATGTCTATTTTTTCTTTCAGTTTTATCAATTTTTGCCTTGTTGTTTGGTGCATATAACTTTTGTGTTTCCCCTTCATTCCTAAGGATATTTTCACTGGATATTTTTATACAATTCTCAGTTAACAGTTCTCGTCTTTCAGTTCTTAAAAATGTGGTACCACATCTTTCTGGCCTTAGTTTCTGGTGATAAATCCGCTGTACATTTGAACTGTTTTTCTCCTATAGGTAAGGTATTGTTTTCTTGTTGCTGCTTTCAATTCTTTTCTTTGTTTTTCATTTTTAGTTTGACTCTGATATGCCTTGGTGGGTACTTTTTGGGGGTTTGTCCTTTGGGCCTTTATTAAGCATATTTTTTTTTAAAGAGTTTTTTTCCAAATTTTTATTTTTTGGCCACAGCATGTGGGACCTTAGTTCCCTGACCAGGGATCGAACCCATGTCCCCTGCAGTAGAAGTGTGGAGTCGTAACCACTGGACCACCAGGGAAGTCCTCCAGCTAAGCTTCTTTAAGGTTCATGTCTTTTGCCAAATTGGGAACTTGGTTCATTATTTCTTTGAATACCTCTTCAGCCCCACTCTCTTTCTCTTATGCTTATGAGATTCTGATGACAAATATGTTAGGTCTTTTGTTATAGCCCCACAGGTCCTTTAGGCTCTGTTCTTTTTTTTTTTTCCCAGTCAGTTTTCAGATTGGTTAGCTTCTGTTGTTCTGTCTTCAGGTTCACTAATTCTTTCCTCTTTTCCTTTCATTCTTCTGTTGAGCCTATCCACTGAGTTCTTTAATTTTAAATTATTTATTTCAGTTATTATACTTCTCAAGTTCAGAATTTTTCATTTGGTCCTTCTCTGTATCTTTTATTTCTTTGCTGAGAGTTTTCTACTTTTTAAAATTGTTTCGTCTGTGTTAATAATTGCTTACTGAAGCATTTTTATGATGATTGTTTAAGATCTTTGCCAGATAATTCTAACACTGCTGTCATCTCAGTGTTTGTGTTTATTGATTGCCCTTTTTTAAAGAAGAGCTTTTTCTTGTTCTTGGTATCATGAGTGATGATTTTTTCATTGAAACCTGAACATTTGAATTATTAGGTGACTCTGGATCTTTTTTAAACCTTTTATTTTAGGTAGTCTCTTCTGACACCATTCCAATAGGGGAAGGAGGAGGGGTGCCTCCTTACTGCTAGGGGTGTGGAAGTCCAGGTTCCTCTCATTGTGTCTGTTGACATTCAAGATGGGAAGAGCTTCTCATTGCTGCTAGGTGGTAGTAGGATTTCTAGTTTCTCACTAGACCTCTGATGGTAAAACCCTGGTTGGGAGGGTGCCTTGTTATTGATCTCTATATGTGGCCTCCACTGATACCACAAGGTAGGAGAAGCATTATTGATGCCCAAGAGGCATGAAACTCCTGACTCTGTTCTGTGATACTACCCCAGCAGGGACACTGAGTTGCTTCTAACTTGGCCTTTGCTGTCATGGCTGGGGCAAGGGCCACAGTTTTTTCGTATGTTATTTGGCTGGAGTATAGTGGCCATTATTTAAATGTTTCTTGTCCCCTTTCCTGATCTTTGGCTAGAGAGAGCAGGCTTTGGTTGGGTCCTAGTTTCGCCTGCACGCTTTGGCATTTCTGGATTGCTGGCTTTTCCAATATTCAGTCTGATATATATGAGGCAAAATTAAACGAACAAAAAATCAACCAGGGAACACAGCACTGTGTTATTCCTTGGGTCCCAAGATCCTTAATGAGCCGGCCATCTTAGCTTCAACTTTCAGAATCTTCCTATGATTGTTTTATAGATAGATAGATAGATCTCCAGAGTTTTTAGCTGTGCTTAGTGGGAGGAATATTGAAAAGTACATCTACTTCATCTTGCTGTAAGTGAGGTCCCTCCTAAATTTCTGTTTTTGTATTCTACTTCTATTCTATGCTCTATTCATACACATCCCATTTTATACCCTCTTTTTTTCTCCCTCATTGTTTTCCCTAAATTCTTGCATTTATTCAGTGTTCTTGCATTCTTCTTTGTGGTGTTCCTAGTGGTGGTTGCTACCTCACGTTCTCAGAATACTCCATGGTATTTTCAGCTGTAATTTTTTTTCTGCTTTGTGACAATATTTTATGGTAAATGTGTTTTTTAAATCTATTAACAGTTTGCCGTTCTTTGCTGCAGCTTTCACGTTATATCCTTGTGCTGATGCATGTCTAGAACTTTCTTATTACTCATCTGAGTGAGTTGGCTATTTGCAGATTTGTGGTGGTGGAAGTGTTCAGAATGGGCAAGAGCAGGGGAAGTCCTCCAGGTTCACAGACTGAAAGCTGTCTCCTTCTTTACTACCACAGGGACAAATATGCAGATATGGCACTCCTAAAAATATGGTATTGATGTGATTATTTGTATAGGCCCACCTCGTCTGCTTCTGTAAATTGAACCAAGTCAAAGAGTTTTCTCAGTTGCCAACCCTGTCTACTACATTTTCTGACCCCTTATTGCCAATGCCGGATATAATTCTTTCACCACAGGGAGACGCTCTCACCTTCAGGAAGTGTATCATTCCTGACTCTTTCTGATACCCACTGTTGCTGGGCCCTCTCAATCATCTCATTTTTTAAAATTTTCCTCACTTTTTCCCTATCTAAGCTGTTTCAGCAGATCATATACGTGTCTCTGTGTTACATCTATACCTTAGCTTCATTGTAAATGGAGTTTACAGACTTTTTCCCCCGACTTCTTGTTGCTGTTATATGATTTCCAAGAGGAGAACGTGAAAAAAAGGCTGACTTAGGGAGGTTTTTTTTTTTTTTTTCTGTGGTACACGGGCCTCTCACTGTTGCGACCTCTCCCGTTGCGGAGCACAGGCTCCGGACGCGCAGGCTCAGCGGCCGTGGCTCACGGGCCCAGCCGCTCCGCGGCATGTGGGATCTTCCCGGACTGGGGCACGAACCCGTGTCCCCTGCATCGGCAGGCGAACTCCCAACCACTGCGCCACCAGGGAAGCCCCGGGAGGTATTTTCATAGTGCAAAATGTTAATCTGCGTTTATTGAGTACCTAATGTTTCAGCCTTTCATTTTCATACTTCAGAAGAATCAAAAGAAGACATATTGGAAGATGAGACAGCAAAGAACATGTTGATAGGGTTTGTTCGGAGGTAACAATTTTCAGTTGGCAATTTAGCCTTCATGAAAATACTTTCTAGAAAATCCACAGAAATGTCTTTTGAGTTACCTAAGCATTATCTCCGATTCATCCTTTGACTAGTTGGTGATTTCAGGTGAAGTGCTTTCAAAATTTCTGTGTGAAGCATTTATTATATGTCAGAATGAAGTTATAAATGCCCAATACACTAATTGCTATTACTTCTCATGAACTCCAACATAACGCTTATGTTGGAAGCTTGCACTGGTATGCTTATTTTAGAGTTTCTGTTTGATAAGGAAAGAAACGTTCTACATATATAATGGTGCTATGTAGTTTGACTGAATCCATCAGACACCTTGTCAAAGAAGGTTTTTTGTAGGTCCTTCTCTGACAAAATGGGACTTTGGCACACAGCAGGAGGTGCTGCTTATTTTTCATTACTGATTCTAGGATTCCTAATTCACTACCTCTTTGGGTGGGCAAAATAGGAGAGTTTATATGCGTTTTATTCATCCAGAGCCATGCTCTGGATCCAGCCCACAATAAAAATTTGAAAGCTATAGAAAATTATACAGGGTAAATAAAGGTCATCTACAGATTTTCCACTCAGACATGTCACACTGTTAACGTTCTAGAATATTTCCTTTCAGTCTTTTTCCATGCATTTTTACTTAATTGGCATCATGCTGTCCATGTAATTTTACTTCTTTGCTTTTATTTGGTTTAATATTAAATGTTATTCTATGTCATTAAAAATCTTCACAAATGTCATTCTAGTCATTGAATATTCTTATTCACTCTTGCTTAAGTAAATCAAAGTAGACCACAAGAAAGCAAAGGCATACCATTCTTGGACAGCAAGATGTATCAAAAAATGTCAATCATCCAAAAATTAGTATATTAATATATAAGTAAAACATCATCTGAATTAGAAGTTCAAAACTTCTTTCAAATGTTTTTGGAAAGAGTGGAAGGAAAAAGGTCAAACCATCTTAATATCCATGTGGAAGAGTACAAGTTCAGAATATCTAAAAATTGTGTTTAAAAAATTACATGAGGTGATTAACTTCTAGAAATTAAAATCTGTATTTTAGTATGATAATCAGAATCTTAAAATATTAGAAGAGGAAGAGACAACTATGTGGAAAAATATATCTGAGTATACTTAGAAAACTAAAATATGAAGAATATGACATTTTGATTCAGTAGAGAAAGAGTGGTTTATTTATTTATTAAATGTGCTTTCAAAACTGGCTCTCCACCTGGATAAAGAGCGGTCTTGGACCCCACCCCCAGCCCAAGCTCACACAGTATACAGAAATAAATTCCAGGTAGATAAAAAGGTTAAATGCTTTTTAATAAAACTAAAAACCTGGTAAGAGAATTTAAGTGAATGTTTTTATAACTTCAGGGTGAAGGAAAGCAATTTGAGCAAGACAGAAAACTCAGAGCCATAAAAGAAAAGAGACATTTAAATCCATAAAGTATTTTTGTATGTTAAACTATACTAAAACCAAATCAAAAGACAAATGAGAAGCTGGAAGAAAATGTTGCAACACATATGACAGGAAAAAAATTTTAGCTATAGTATTATAAAATACATACAATTACATAAGCAAAAGCATTGTGGCCCAATAGAAAAATGTGCGTAATAAGCAATTGACAGAAAAGGAAATTCAAAAGGCCAATAAACATGAAAGAATGAATTATTTCATTAATAACAATGTGATACTACTTATCACCCATCAGATTGGCAAAAGTGTAATAAGGTGCTGGTGAGTACAAGGAGGCAAGTCACTTTCACACACTACTGGTGGGAACGTTTATAGGTATAGACCTTAAAAAAGTAATACGGAAATATGCATTTCAAATTAAAAAATACATCCCCTTTGACCTAGCTACTCCACTCCTAAGAAACTTTTCCATTAAAATAAAAATCGCTCATGTGTAGTTATATGTGTAAGGATGTTTATTTCAGCATGGAATGGCAAAATAAAAACAAAAACCTGTTTACCCTGAATGCCAATAAATAGGAGAATGGTTAAAATAAAGTATGTTTCACTCATATTAGGAATATCATTCAGCTAATAGAAAAGAATGATTTAGAATTGTACCTGCTGACCCATGTCCATGATGTATGATGTTGAGTGAGAAAAGCCAGTTATTGAGAAATGTCTATAGAATGATCACATTTATATAAAAATAAGCAAAGACAAAAATGTTGCCTGTATGTGAATTGAATTTGTGCATTAACTTCTATGAGCCTGGAGAAAGGTGTAGAAAGGTACAAACACATTGGTAAATTGGCTAATCTTAATGGGGTCAGAATGAGGTAAGAAATACCAAGACAGTAGCAAAATAGAAACAGACTGATGGTATGTTTTCTAAAATTTAAAATATCAAGTCCTAATTTATTGTAACTTTGCCCAAGTTGCGTATACACGCAGAAGTACTGAAGGGTTCTCTATAAAAATGGAAACATGGATTGGGTGATGAAATTCTGGAAAATTTTCCTTTGGGTTGTCATTGTTATTCTCATAGCAGGTTTGAATTAAAGTCTTTAAAAATACCATTCATTTTTATGACCACACTCTATTTTACTTGTATCCAAAATGTGGGCTGTGAACAACTTTGTATGTAAATCATCCATATTTCATAGTATTTTCTTAGAAAACATTTCAAAAACATAAATATAAGGCTAAGATATACAACTACTTTGAAAGTTCTCAATATCTGTTGCCAAATGCTTTTAGAAATTATTCCTACCGTATACTATTCAGGTTTTAAGACAATAATACTTCCGAATTCTGCCTGCTTTTATTCCTCTATTAGTTTCTGAATTGATCATGCTATTTCTTACATTTTTTGTCTTACAATTTTTGGAGAGTGTTTTGTTTTTAAAATTCAAACTCTAGTGTGTACACACTTAAAAACAACTGTAGTAATTTTAAATATGCAATGCACTGAAAAAAAGAGCAGGCTCTATTAAGACTAATCAATAACCCACTGTTATGGAGAAACGTATTGCTAGCATTTTTTTCTCTATCATTCCCATCATATCATGCTGTTAATCCTTGTCAAGGGGAATTGGCAATATCTAAAAAATTACATGTGCATTTACTTTGTAAATATGGCAATCCCATTTCTAAGAATGTTTCTTAAAGTACACTGGTAAAAGTGTGAAATAAAGGACCTGTGCGGAAGGGGAGAGGGCCTCTGGAGTGTGGAGTTCTGGAGTTTGGAGCCATGTGGCTGACAGGGTCTTGGTGCTCTGGCTGGGTGTTAGGCCTGAGCCTCTGAGGTGGGAGAGCTGATATCAGGACATTGGACCACCAGAGACCTCCCGGCCCCATGAATATCAATCAGCGAGAGCTCTCCCAGAGATCTCCATCTCACTGCTAAGACCTAGCTCCACTCAAAGGCCAGCAAGCTCCAGTGCTGGGCGCCCCATGCCAAACAACTAGTAAGACAGGAGCACAACCCCACCCCTTAGCAGAGAGGCTGCCTAAAATCATAATACATTCACAGACACCCCAAAACACACCACCAGACGTGGACCTGCCCACCAGAAAGACAAGATCCAGCCACATCCACCAGAACACAGACACCAGTCCCCTCCACCAGGAAGCCTACACAAGCGACTAAACCATCCTTGCCCACTGGGGGCAGACACCCAAAACAACGGGAACTATGAACCTGCAGCCTGTGAAAAGGAGACCCCCCAAACACAGTAAGTTAAGCAAAATGAGAAGTTAGAGAAATACCCAGCAGATGAAGGAGCAAGGGAAAAACCCACCAGACCAAACAAGTGAAGAGGAAATAGGCAGTCTACCTGAAAAAGAATTCAGAGTAATGATAGTAAAGATGATCCAAAATCTTGGAAATAGAATGGAGAAAATACAAGAAATGTTTAACAAGGACCTAGAAGAACTAAAGAGCAAACAAACAGTGATGAACAAAACAATAAATGAAATTAAAAATTCTCTAGAAGGAATCAATAGCAGAATAACTGAAGCAGAAGAATGGATAAGTGACCTGGAAGATAAAATAGTGGAAATAATTACCACAGAGCAGAATAAAGAAAAAAGAATGAAAGGAATTGAGGACAGTCTCAGAGACCTCTGGGACAACATTAAATGCACCAACATTCAAATTATAGCGGTCGCAGAAGAAGAAAAAAAAAAAAGGACTAGGAAAATATTTGAAGAGATTATGGTTGAAAACTTCCCTAATATGGGAAAGGAAATAGTCAATCAAGTCCAGGAAGTGCAGAGAGTCCCATACAGGATAAATCCAAGGAGAAACACACCAAGACACATATTAATCAAACTATGAAGAATTAAATACAAAGAAAAAATATTAAAAGCAGCAAGGGGAAAGCAACAGATAACATACAAGGGAATCCCCATAAGGTTAAGAGCTAATCTTGCAGCAGAAACTCTGCAAGCCAGAAGGGAGTGGTAGGACATATTTAAAGTGATGAAAGAGAAGAACCTACAACCAAGATTACTCTACTCAGCAAGGATCTCATTCAGGTTCTACGGAGAAATTAAAACCTTTACAGACAAGCAAAAGCTAAGAGAATTCAGCACCAGCAAACCAGCTTTACAGCAAATGCTAAAGGAACTTCTCTAGGCAGGAAACACAAGAGAAAGAAAAGACCTACAATAACAAACCCAAAACAATTAAGAAAATGGTAATAGGAATACACATATTGATAATTACCTTAAATGTAAATGGATTAAATGCTGCAACCAACAGACATAGACTGGCTGAATGGGTACAAAAGCAAGACCCATATATATGCTGTCTATAAGAGACTCACTTCAGACCTAGGGACACATACAGACTGAAAGTGAGGGGACGGAAAAAGATATTCCATGCAAATGGAAATCATAAGAAAGCTGGAGTAGCAATTCTCATATCAGACAAAATAGAATTTAAATAAAGACTATTACAAGAGACAAAGAAGGACACTACATTATGATCAAGGGATCAATCCAAGAAGAAGATATAACAATTGCAAATATTTATGCACCCAACATAGGAGCACCTCGATACATAAGGCAAGTGCTAACAGCCATAAAAGCAGAAATTGACAGTAACACAATCATAGTAGGGGACTTTAACACCCCACTTTCACCAATGGACAGATCATCCAAAATGAAAATAAATAAGGAAACACAAGCTTTAAATGATACATTAAACAAGATGGACTTAATTGATATTTACAGGACATTCCATCCAAAAACAACAGAATACACTTTCTTCTCAAGTGCTCATGGAACATTCTCCAGGATAGATCATATCTTGGGTCACAAATCAAGCCTTGGTAAATTTAAGAAAACTGAAATCGTATTAAGTATCTTTTCCGACCACAACGCTATGAGAGTAGAAATCAATTGCAGGAAAAAAATCTGTAAAAAATTCAAACACATGGAGGCTAAAAAAGACACTATTAAATAACCAACAGATCACTGAAGAAATCAAAGAGGAAGTCAAAAAATACCTAGAAACAAATGACAATAAAAACACGACAAAAGACAAAAAAAAACCCACATGACAACCTAAAGCCTATGGGATGCAGCAAAAGCAGTTCTAAGAGGGAAGTTTATAGCAATACAATCCTACCTCAAGAAACAAGAAACATCTCAAATAAACAAGCTAACCCTACACCTAAAGCAGTTAGAGAAAGAAGTACAAAAAACCCTCAAAGTTAGCAGAATGAAAGAAATCAAGAAGGAAAGAAATCATAAAGGTCAGATCAGAAATAAATAAAAAACGAAGGAAACGATAGCAAAGATCAATAAAACTAAAAGCTGCTTCTTTGAGAAGACAAACAAAACATAAACCATTAGCCAGACTCATCAAGAAAAAAAGGGAGAAGACTCAAATCAATAGAACTAGAAATGAAAAAGGAGAAGTAACAACTGACACTGCAGAAATACAAAGGATCATGAGAGATTACTGCAAGCAAGTATATGCCAATAAAATGGACAACCTGGAAGAAATGGACAAATTCTTAGAAAAGCACAACCTTCTGAGACTGAACCAGGAAGAAATAGAAAATATAAACAGACCAATCACAAGCACTGAAATTGAAACTGTGATTAAAAATCTTCCAACAAACAAAAGGCCAAGACCAGACGGTTCACAGGTGAATTCTATCAAACATTTAGAGAAGAGCTAAAACCTATCCTTCTCAAACTCTTCCAAAATATAGCAGAGGGAGGAACACTACCAAACTCATTCTGCGAGGCCACCATCACCCTGATACCAAAACCAGACAAAGATGTCACAAAAAGAGAAAACTACAGGCCAATATCACTGATGAACATAGATGCGAAAATCCTCAACAAAATACTAGCAAACAGAATGCAACAGCACATTAAGCAGATCACACGCCATGATCAAATGGGATTTAGCTCAGGAATGCAAGGATTCTTCAATATACGCAAATCAATCAATGTGATACACCATATTAACAAGTTGAAGGATAAAAACCATATGATAATCTCAGTAGATGCAGAAAAAGCTTTTGACAAATTTCAGCCCCCGTTTATGATAAAAACTCTCCAGAAAGTAGGCATAGAGGGAACTTACCTCAACATAATAAAGGCCGTATATGACAAACCCACAGCCAACATCATTCTCAGTGGTGGAAAACTGAAACCCTTTCCACTAAGATCAGGAACAAGGCAAGGTTGCCCAACATCACCACTATTATTCAACATAGTTTTGGAAGTTTTAACCACAGCAATCAGAGAAGATAAAGAAATAACAGGAATCCAAACTGGAAAAGAAGAAGTAAAACTGTCACTGTTTGCAGATGACATGGTATTATACATAGAGAATCCTAAAGATGTTACCAGAAAACTACTAGAGCTAATCAGTGAATTTGGTAAAGTAGGAGGATACAAAATTAATGCACAGAAATCTCTTGCATTCCTATACACTGATGATGAAAAATGTGAAAGAGGTATTAAGGAAACACTCCCATTTACCATGACAGCAAAAAAGAATAAAATACCTAGGAATAAACCTACTTAAGGAGACAAAAGACCTGTATGCAGAAAACTGTAAGACACTGATGAAAGAAATTAAAGATGATACAAACAGATGAGAGATATACCACGTTCTTGGATTGGAAGAATCAACATTGTGAAAATGACTGTACTACCCAAAGCAATGTACAGATTCAATGCAATCCCTATCAAACTACCAATGGCATTTTTCACAGAACTTGAACAAAAAATTATACAATTTGTATGGAAACACAAAAGACCCTGAATAGCCAAAGCCATCCTGAGAAAGAGAAACAGAGGTGGAAGAATCAGGCTCTGTGACTTTAAACTATCCTAGAAAGCTACAGTAATCAAGACAGTATGGTACTGGCACAGAAGCAGAAATATAGATCACTGGAACAGGATAGAAAGCCCACTGATAAACCCACGCACCTATGGTCACCTTATTTTTGATGAAGGAGGCAAGAATACACAATGGAGAAAAGACAGCCTCTTCAATAAGTGGTGCTGGGAAAACTGGACAGCAACATGTAAAAGAATGAAATTAGAACACTCCCTAACACCATACACAAAAATAAACTCAAAATGGATTAAAGACCTAAATGTAAGGCCAGACACTATCAAACTCCTAGAGGAAAACATAGGCAGAACACTCTATGACATAAATCACAGCAAGAGCCTTTTTGACCCACCTCCTAGAGACATGGAAATAAAAACAAAAATAAACAAATGGGACCTAATGAAACTTAAAATCTTTTTCACAGCAAAGGAAATTTTAAACAAGACCAGAAGACAACCGTCAGTATGGGAGAAAATATTTGCAAACAGAGCAACTGACAAAGGATTAATCTCCAAAATATACAAGCAGCTCATGCAGCTCAATATCAAAAAAAAAAAACAAAAAAACAGCCCAATCCAAAAATGGGCAGAAGACCTAAATAGACATTTCTCCAAAGAAGACATACAAATTGCCAACAAACACGTGAAAGGATGCTCAACAGCACTAATCATTAGAGAAATGCAAATCAAAACTACCATGAGGTATCACCTCAGTCCTGTCAGAATGGCCATCATCAAAAAATCTACAAACAAT
The DNA here is from genome assembly GCF_005190385.1 of Monodon monoceros. Taxonomy (NCBI): domain Eukaryota; kingdom Metazoa; phylum Chordata; class Mammalia; order Artiodactyla; family Monodontidae; genus Monodon; species Monodon monoceros. Next base: position 82,676,050 of record NW_021703780.1, read on the forward strand.
AATTGCTGGACAGGGTGTGGAGAAAAGGGAACTCTCTTTCACTGTTGGTGGGAATGTAAATTGATGCAGCCACTATGGAGAACAGTATGGAGGTTCCTTAAAAAACTAAAAGTAGAACTACCATATGACCCAGCAATCCCACTACTGGGCATATACCCTGAGAAAACCATAATTCAAAAAGAGTCATATACCACAGTGTTCATTGCAGCTCCATTTACAATAGCCAGGACATGAAAGCAACCTAAGTGTACATCAACAGATAAATGGATAAAGAACATGTGGCACATATACACAGTGGAATATTACTCAGCCATAAAAAGAAACGAAGTTGAGTTATTTGTAGTGAGGTGGATGGACCTATAGTCTGTCATACAGAGTGAGGCAAGTCAGAAAGAGAAACACAAATGCCATATGCTAACACATATATATGGAATCTAAAAAAAAAAAAAAGGTTCTGAAGAACCTAGGGGCAGGACAGGAATAAAGACGCAGACATAGAGAATGGATTTGAGGACATGGGGAGGGGGAAATATAAGCTGGGATGAAGTGAGAGAGTGGCATTGACATATATACACTACCAAATGTAAAATAGCTAGTGGGAAGCAACCGCATAGCACAGAGAGACCAACTCAGTGCTTTGTGACCACCTAGAGGGCTGGGATTGGGAGGGTGGGAGGGAGACGCAAGGGGGGGCGGTTATGGGGATATATGTATACGTATAGCTGATTCACTTCGTTATGCAGCAGAAACTAACACAACAATGTAAAGCAATTATACTCCAGTAAAGATGTTAAAAGTGTGAAATATGTGCATAAGGTTTTTCATGAAGACATTGTATGTAATGACAAAAATTGTAAGTATCCCAAATATCTACCAGTAGATTCTTACAATAAGTAGGAAGAAGAAATAAAGAAAAGATATATACACAAGTGCAGAGTGATCTGTAGAATATCTTGTTAAGTGAACTCTGTACTCTTTAGGATAAGTATGTCCCAAATATTGTAGGGGGCATACTTATACTAAAAACATTTCATTGTTCGTTTGAAATACAAATTTAGCTGGGCATATTTTTATTTGCTAGATTTGATAGCCCTGTTTGGGAAGGCTCTGAGATGGAGTTCAGTGTGCAGGATGTTTGTAGCAGTGCCCTTGGTATAAACACCCATCAATGCAGGAATAGACTAAGCAGAGAGAGGTGATATTGCAGTGAAAGTCCAAATGACAACCTTAGATTTTCCCACAGTGAGCTCTAGAGCTGACGTGGTCCATTGGAGTGTCCTCCATTGGACCTAAATGACTGGGTTTTATAGCTTCTTCATCATCAGTCTTTGGATGTGATCAAGGCAGATCTCTGAAGGGGCCAACAGCTGAAGACCATTTGCCTATGCCTTTCCCAGCAGCTGACCAAAAAGTCCTTTTCCAAAAGAAAACCTGGGTGACTAACTTTTATATCCCTCACAGTGAAGAAAGCAAAGTGCCAAAAAGTGTGTAATGTATTCTCCCTTTGATTTTCCCCTATGAACTGGATTTCAGGGCAACCAAATAAAGACTGGTTGGTGAAGAAAAGAATGCAGGAAGAATTCTTCTTGAAAAAGAATTCCAACTAATGAATTCAGAATGAATGATAAAATTTTTAGAAATCATCATTTTGCAATCCTTAATGAAGTAATTCAGGCAGTGGTTATCAACAGGTGTCCAAACCATGAAGTGAAAGATTGACAGACAACTGGTTATTTGCCAGCTGCCAAAGAACCCCACTGCAGATAACTTTACTGGGCAAAATGTAACTTCACATTTGTGCTTTTAGGTTGTTGCCACATGAACTCATGTGTACCCACTGATGAATTTTAGAATTACTAAAGGGACAGCCCGATTTTATGTACCTCTGTTGGGAGACAATACGGAGTACATATTGTACATGAACTGAGTTGCACTCCAATCTAATCAAGTATCTGAACATAATGGAAGGATTGCAGGAAGTAAGGGGAGAGAGAAGCAAGTTAAATGGTGCCAAAAAGAAGAAATTGGACAAATACAGAATGTGGAACATTTTAAAAGAACTAGGATGAAACAGATCCTGCTTCTTCAAGTCTATAGCATTGGGAGGACAGGAGGTGGGGGGGAAGGGATTTAGACGATATTAACAATGGAATCAATTTGTCGATATTGTTTGCATGCTGAATCAAATGAAATAATTATAAAAAGACATTCTGGGGACAATTGGGGAAATACAAGTATGTGCCATATTAGATTATGTTAAGGAGTTGCCAGTTTTATTAGGAGTAAGGCTGACATTGTGATTATGTATAAAAATGTCCTCATGTTTTAGGAATACATAATGAATATTTAGGGATAAAATATCACGATACTTAAGGTTTGTTTTTGTAAAAAGTGATAGATGAAACACATATAGAAGATGTAAATAAGATGTAAATAATTATCAATCTCAATAATAGGTATAAAATAAAAAGTATATACTTAAAAGCTTTTGCACAGCAAAGGAAACCATAAACAAGACCAAAAGACAGCCCTCAGAATGGGAGAAAATATTTGCAAATGAAGCAACTGACAAAGGATTAATCTCCAAAATTTACAAGAAGCTCATGCAGCTCAATAACAAAAAAACAAACAACCCAATCCAAAAATGGGCAGGAGACCTAGATAGACGTTTCTCCAAAGAAGATACACAGACTGCCAACAAACACATGAAAGAATGCTCAACATCATTAATCATTAGAGAAATGCAAATCAAAGCTGCAATGAGATATCACCTCACAGCAGTCAGAATGGCCATCATCAAAAAATCTAGAAACAATAAATGCTGGAGAGGGTGTGGAGAACAGGGAACACTCTCACACTGCTGATGGGAATGTGAATTGGTACAGCCACTATGGAGAACACTACGGAGGTTCCTTAAAAAACTACAAATAGAATTACCATACGGCCCAGCAATCCCACTACTGGGCATATACCCTGAGAAAACCATAATTCAAAAAGAGTCATGCACCACAATGTTCATTGCAGCTCTATTTACAATAGCCAGGAGATGGAAGCAACCTAAATGTCCATCATCGGATGAATGGATAAAGAAGATGTGGCACATATACACAGTGCAATATTACTCAGCCATAAAAAGAAACGAAATTGAGTTATTTGTAGTGAGGTGGATGGACCTAGAGTCTGTCATACAGAGTGAACTAAGTCAGAAAGAGAAACACAAATGCCATATGCTAACACATATATATGGAATCTAAGAAAGAAAAGGTCATGAACCTAGGGGTGAGACGGGAATAAGTACACAGACCTACTAGAGAATGGACTTGAGGATATGGGGAGGGGGAAGGGTAAGCTGTGACAAAGTGAGAGAGTGGCATGGACATATATACACTACCAAACATAAAATAGATAGCTAGTGGGAAGCAGCTGCATAGCACAGGGAGATCAGCTCGGTGCTTTGTAACCGCCTGGAGGGGTGGGATAGGGAGGGTGGGATGGAGGGAGACGCAAGAGGGAAGAGATATGGGAACATATGTATATGTATAACTGATTCACTTTGTTATAAAGCAGAAACTAACACACCATTGTAAAGCAATTATACTCCAATAAAGATGTTAAAAAAAAAAGTGTATAAAGGCTCACTTTCTTTTTTTATTTTTTTATTGAAGTGTAGTTGATTTACAGTGTTATGTTAACTATTGCTGTACAGCAAAATGATTCAGTTATACATATATATATAATATATATTATATATATTATAATTATAATAATATATATATAATATATATTATATATATTATATATAATATATATTATATATATTATATATATACATACATTCTTTTTTAAAAATTCTTTTCCATTATGGTTTATCATAGGATATTAGTTCTCTGTGCTATATAATAGGACCTTGTTGTTTATCCATTCTATATATAAAAAATTTGCATTTGCTAAGCCCAGCCTCCCACTCCAACTCCCCAACCCCCTTCCCCTTGGCAACCACCTCTGTCCTCTATGTGCATGATTCTGTTTCTGTTTCATAGATAGGTTCATTTGTGTCATATTTTAGATTCCACATATAAGTGATATCGTATGGTATTTGTCTTTCTCTTTTTGACTTACTTCACTTAGTATGATAATCTCTAGGTACATCATGTTGCTGCAAATGGCATTATTTCATTCTTTTTTATGGTTGAGTAGTATTCCATTGTATATATGTACAACATCTTTATCCATTCATCTGTCGATGGACATTTAGGTTGTTTTCATGTCTTGGCTATTGTGAATAGTGCTGCTATGAGCATAGGGGTGCATGTATCTCTTTGCTGTGTAGTTTTGTCTGGGTATACTCCCAGGAGTGAGATTGCTGGATCTTATGGTAATTCTATTTTTAGTTTTCTGAGAAACCTCCATAGTGTTTTCCATAGTGGCTACACCAGCTTACATTCCCACTAACAGTGTAGGAGGGTTCCTAAAGGTTCACTTCTTTATTTTCTCTACTTTTGTATGCGTCTGAAAACTTAAATGATAAAAAGTAAAAAGGAAACCTTATCTGAGATTTCATTTTAATACAGATATTTCTTTTCACTTTCTTTTAAGTTTGATATATTACCTCTTCTTAGTTTTCTCTTTGAAGTGCTCTTTCATAATTCTACTCAAGCATATATTCCCTTAATAACTCAAAGAAATTAACTTCTTAAATACTCATAGGTTATATCAGTGGTTCTCAATTGGGAGCATTTTGGCAATATCTGGAGATATTTGTAGATGATACAAGTGTGGGGTACTATGGGCATTTAGCGAATAATTATTTAATTCATTAATTGGTGAATAAATGAAAACCAAAATAATCTGGCGCGGTAAACCAGGAAACCTTTGACAGATCATTGCTCTCCTCTGATAACCCTAAAACATTTTATCAGAATTTTTTCTCAAGGGGATGCAGTTTTGTTTGTTAGTCGGTAGATATTTGTACAGTAATTTGGAGTTTGAGAGGGTGAGGGTTTTGTGTTGTAATGACTATATCACAGATCAAAAATGGATTGAAATTCTGGGATTCTTCGCTCTGAAATTTTACTCTTAATTCCCACTTGAGCCGATTTTTAAAATTTCCATCACAGGTACTCAAATATGGCTCAAATACACAGCTCTTGGTTTAAATTATATAAATCTCTGAGCCCTTTCCTTTGCAGGCCTTGAGAAGGATTAATTTGAGAGAATATTAGAGGGAAAAGAGTATTTTAGTCATTCTCTGGTTTGGAAGGTGAAAGTTGTTGTTGTGTTTCATGTTGGTTTATTTTTTACTTCTGAATACGTGAAAATTGCTCCTTCCTCCCTTTTCCCACTCTTTTCAACCCCTGCCCCTCTTTTCCTTGCTTATTGTCTAATAGGTAACTTCCCTTGATAAATACTTTCTATAGGAAATTAGATGTAGGAAAAATCACAAAGTGTAAATCCCTACGTTTTCCAATAGTTTTCATTTGCATTGTTTACCTTTAAGTTTTATACTTCTCTGAAAATCATAAACCTACAAAATAATTAATTACATATGAAAAGATACACCACTCTGCCAGTACCTACCAGGGCTTAAATACACGTTACCCTTGTTGACCATTCTGCATGATTAAAAGTGTAGGTGTGTTCTTATAATTGTTTTCCTTTACAAAAAGGAAAAAAAAAAACCACCTGTGGTCCTCTCAAGCTTAACAGGTAAAAGCAAGAAGTCATATTGGGAAATAGCTTTCATTTTCATAAATGGTATAATTAACCATTTGAGGAATAAAACTATTGGCGGTGACCGCTTGTGTTCTTTGAAGTTTCCACGCCCACTTTCTGTATGAATTGGGGTGTTAAGTCCTAGTGTAAGTGCCAATTCTAACTTACAAATTACATTCTTCCCACTCAGAAATTCCTTCTGCAGTTTCAACAGGAGAAATTATTCTTCATTTTCCCTCCTGAAAACTGTTGTGTAATATTGCTGGCAGAGAGAAGATGTTTGATTCCACGGCAAAGGTAGCTGGATTTCAGTGGAAGTTCAAGTGGTATCTATATATAGAATGTAAAAAGCCTTAGGCTAACTGTAGATGAAAACGCTGTAAATAGGAAAGGCATTATTACTACGGAAGCATTATTTTAACTTTGCTACAAGTTACAACGAGCCTTTAAATCTGCCCAACAGTATTGCAGCGAGGCATGCTTTCTGCCTTCCATTCTTCACCTCCAACAATTTCTTTCTCTTGTATCAACACTACCTGTCAATTTTTATTAAGCCAAGTAATTTGAGGCATTTTGAATTTTTTTACACTACATGTCCTTGGTGGGGAGTGAAATGACAAAAAAAACCCTTGGTTAGAGCTGCAACATTTGAGTACCAGTAAATAAAGGAGCAGAAAGCGAGCCTTGCCCAGGGATATTAAAAAAAAAAAAGAAGGAAAAAATAATCTACTTCAGTCACACTGAATGTTAAACACAATTCAGTTGCTACCTGCTGACTTAATCAATCCTTTTCAGTTAAAAAATAGAAATTGGAGTGTAATATGTGTGATGAAAAATTTTAATAAAACACATTGGGATTTCTTTTTCTTAATGGAAAATGAAAGTGATCTGAAGGTGGCCAGTGCACCTTTTAAAACCTCCTGAAAAAGGAAAACTAAGTAGTATGAATGCATCAAAGTCTATTTGCAGTTCTATATAGTCATTATAATATAGAACTCTTTGGTGTTTACATCCTTAGAATCAGAGAGAGAAATATGGGTCACTGTGATGACCTGGGGCCAGCCCTTTGGTTGAGGTATTTTGACTTTGATCTCTGAGTAGATGAAATAGTTTTGTTCTCCTCTGGACACACAACCAGTCAGCTCACTCTCAAACTGGAAATAAGGGTGAAAGAGAAGAGCTTGAACGCATGTTACTGTAAAACCCTTTCCATTGTCACCAGCAAGGAGGAGCACTTGTACCTCTGACTTAGTAAGGGGCCAATAACAGCTATAAACAAAAATACAACATTTTAATCAGTAGGTTAAATGAGAAGCATCTTACTCCCTGTCAGAATAAAGAGCAAGCTTACTCTAAATTAACTTTCCTCTCTCATCTAAAGGTGATAGAATTCAGATTTGCTAGTTAAGAGTCCTAGAAAATCAAGAGCTTTTTTTCTAAGTAAGTGTTATCTGGTAGAAGTCCCTGTGATGATGGAAATGGTCTATATCTGTGCTGTCCCAGGAAGGCGGGCACTAGCCACTGGTGGCTCCTGAGCACTTCTGAAATCACGTTTATGTAATTTCCATTCATTTTAATGGCCCCGTGTGCTAAGTGGTCAGCATAAGGGATTACACAGTCTAGGCATCAGGGGAATGAGTTTGTCAAAATAGTAGGCATCTCCAACCCAGAGTGTATCCATCCTTTCTAAGGAAAGACTGGACGCATGCGCTATGATAGGCAAGATGATGTAGGAGAAGGAACAGGGGTGATGGAGTCCAGTCACCACAGTTCCAGTCCTGGCATTCTGCCCTTTGGACAAGTTTTCTTTGAGGCTGAAGTTCTGTAAAGTAAAAGTAATAATACTTTATTTGTTGTGAAGATTAACAGAGAAAATGTTCTTAGGACAACTGGCAAAAGTCCTGTCATATAAGAGGCGCTCATCAACTGTTAGTCCTTCCTCTTAATCATTAAAAATACATAGGTGATTGAAGACCTAGGCCTAAACTGGGCATAGCCATTAGCCAAAGAGTTTTAATTATTGTAGGTGTGGGTGGATTCCTGGGAAACCAGCCAAAATTTGTGTACGTAAACTCATTCAGAGGTTAGATGTATTCCACTCACTCATTCAATATATATCTTCGTGCCAGGTTGTACACAGCACTCTGCCAGGCACCGTGAGGCTGACGAGGAGACAGCAAGAGTACCGTCAGTTCTTGAGTTCTTAGGGCGTATAGTTCAGGGCAACCTGTGATTACGTGAGTTGGGAGGTTGCAGCCATGGTTTATCTATAGTGAAAATTTTGACTAATGACCTGACCTACGCGGTGAAGGATGTCAAAACCAGAGCTACCTGATTAGTGGCGCTAATTCAGTATATCCCCTATTTCTTCACTCTTGTCCATTATTGATTTTATGCTCCTAAAGGACAGCTATGTTGCCCTCACTTGATTTACATAGTGGCAGAGTTCACATTCTGTTTCTCAAAAAATTCCTATGGATGATGGTAAAGATTAACCAGCGTCAAGCGATGCTTGAAGAGCACTATTAATAGACTCTTTTCAGCTGTGCTTTTCCACCATGAGTTTTGAACTAGCGGTGTCATGCCCAGGACAAGTGAGGTAAGCTTTTGAACAAACATCCAAACTCAGGGTCACAAATCTGCGAGAGTTAGAATATTACAAATCTGCAAGAGTTAGAATATTTATTCGCTGTGGGGAATCACACTGGCTGCTTGCCTCCGTGCTTAGAGAGTAGGACCGTACACTACCATTGGCAAGAGAGTTTTGAAGCAGCCTGGAAAATGTGAGTGAAAATCTCAGCCTTATGCTATCAGGCCAACAATTTCAATTCACACCAGACATACAGTGACAGAAGCTCCACTGATGGTCAGGGTCCCTACTAGCACGGCCTCATCTCCCATCTCAGAGTCAACAGCTCTGCCTGACTCTGATTTCAAGAGGGGGGTTGGGTTATTGGCCACTATTCCTCCCAGCTGGTTTTCTTGAGGCCACTAGAGTCAGAAAACATGTGCTGTGGAGGTTATATGCCATTCATGAAGGGATTTGACTTAGTTTTTAAGTATATAAAATGAAAAAACTAAATCCACTTGAACTTTAATGCTTGAAAGATTTGATAAGTAATGAACGAACCGATGAAATCAGGATTGTGTATTGCCCTCCGATATCAACTGCTTGAACTAGAGGTACTGTGGGAATTGGACTGTGATTCATCTCATGTTAAGTTTTTGGCAGATGGAGAATGAGGACGTATCCGTTCAGCCCAGTGTAATTAAAAAATGATTTCGGAAATTTGGCCTAGCAATGGCTATTAATTGATTCAAATGCTAAATTCTCAAAGACCTGGTGTAGATGCACGAGGGAAGTTTCAGATACTGGATCTTCTTCTCTACCATGTAACAGATATAAGAGGGTAAATGGCAGTAGCTCGGAAGAAGATGTCCGAAAGCATTTTATAGTTAATGGAAAAAAATGACACACACAAAAATCCAGGCATGAGACAGTTGATTTCTCATTTGGGATGTATTTCAGGAAAAGATGGCATTGTGCCTTCCCCATCAGGACTTGGTAATCATTCCACTATTCATGAACAGATGCCTTGGTCAGATCCCCAAGTGTAAGTGAATTCATCAAAAGACCTAGGGAATTGGGGTATTAATTCTAAATCATTACGTATTATAGATTTTCTGGAAACAAGTAGGGGGACATGCTAAGGAAAGGAAATAGTAGAGACTGTATCTAACTCTTGGCCAGACGTTGGTCTCCTGAGATCACCAGAAGAGCTCTTTTTAGCATAAGAATTAAACTCTTAAAAAAAAAATTCAAGCAGTTATTGTCACAGTGTAGAAGGTCGATGTAAGAGACAAAGTAGAATCAAGAATGCCACATGCCGTACATGGAAACCCCTGGAAATAATCTTCTGGACAGAGGAGAGTGCACAAATCATTTTGTTCTTTGCATACTTTTGAAAAAAACTTTTCTGATCTAGTTTTTGTGAAGGAAGCTCTGTCCTGTAAAATGCTTTAAAGAATGGTGTTTGTAGTAGTAAGGAGTGCTAAATATATTGTGGCATATTTTTGAATTGGGGCTTAGTCGCTCCCTTTCCAGATTTTCATTTTTTCACTCAGACAATTTGGCACTGGTTGATGTGTGGGTGAATGTATTTTCTCACCTGCACAATTAACTTGAAGTTATTTTTGGAATCGTTTTCATTTTCAGCTATTATGCTGATACCATACTTGGGAAAAATGCTGTTGATTTTAAGTTAAGAGATGCTGAATAGCTAAGGGCAAAGTGTAACCACGGGGGCACGTGAAGAATTTCGAAATAGCGATTGAAATTGTTTTATTGAGGATAAAGGTTTTGGGTACACAGGTCATATAGATACACTTCTTCTTCTCTTATGGCTGTATTTATATAAATCCCATCCTAGCAGTCATACAGGGGCTGTATTCAGTGCTTCTGGCTACCTCTCCAATGACTGAATATCATCAAGATAGAGGAGTTACTTGAAGTGCCTATATGAAATTTTATTGTAGAACAGGACTAAAATGTATTATAAAATATATCTTCTTTCTATAATGACATCCCAACTTAACTTTTGCTACATTTGAGCCTGTTTCTGTTTGTTTGTTTTGTTACTGCTTTTTTGTTAGTTCCCACCCCCCAGGAACAATGAAGTGATGAATGCTTTTTTGGTCCAAACAGGAAGTGTAGTTCTTAGCAACCATGCAAATTAGTTGAGTAGCGGTATAGGACTCTGAGGATATACGTGGGTTAGACAAATGTTTGTTCAAATTATCATTCTAAAGCAGGGGTGAGCAGACTGTGACCCGCAGGGCTAACTCTGGCCCACCACTTGTTTTTTTAGATAAAGTTTTATTGGAACATAGTCAGGGCTCACTAGTTTATGTATTGTCTATGCCTGCTTTTGCACTATAATGGCAGAGTTGAGTAATTTTGACAGAGATATATGACCTTCAAAGCCTAAAATATTTACTCTATGGGCCCTTACAGAAGAAGTTATCCAACTCATGCTGTAAAAGATAGTTTTTGATGTGTTTCTTTTTATTTTGTCTTGGGTTTTTTTTCTTTTAAATGTAGTAATCACTAGAGGTTCATGAATACAAACGCTAGTCCAACCCACTTCTCTGCTACTATCTCTAAAATATAACTGGGAAAATCTACACACTCAGTTTCCAATTTTCTTTATACTTAAAGGCAGCCATATGACTCAGTTCTAGTCCTTGATATAGGATTGAAAGGTGGCTGTGGGATTCTGAGAACAACCATGGCCAGCACCACGTTCTTGCTTTGAGTCTGAACATGAAACCTTGAGTTGGGGCAGCTATGTTGATCTGTGTGGGAAAGGTCAAGGAAAAAGCAAAAGTATTAGTCCTGATTCTCTTTGATTTTTATTAATCACAATCATAAATTAGCCTATCTAATATGAAATGGTAATTTGAAATCTTACAAATCTCAAATTTTGGGGGGGCAGGAGAGTAAATGGGGAAGGAGAGTCACCACAAATTCAGTCTAAAGTAAAAATAGGTGGTCTGATGAAGTCTAAACGTACTGTACTAAATTATGACTGTACTCTCTAAATGGGACATAGTTCTCTTTCTCTCTTCCTAGCCCTTTTGTCCCCCCTTTCCTTCATCCACCTGTTTAACTTCAGGTTACTTTTGAGGTCTATGCTATAGTCTCCAAAGAATGCTACCAACAACTCCTTCCCTCGCTGGCCACTCATACATTGGAGTCTGTGTTCAATCTAGAGTGGTCTTGTGACTTGCTTTGACCAATTAAATGCAGTGTAAGTAACATTTTGGGACATCTGGGCTTTAAGAGGACTGGCAGAGTTTTCTGGAGGCCAAGAGAAGAGAGTGATTCAAAGAGGAAGGGGTAATCAACTGTGTCAAATGCGACTGACAGTTCAAGTAGGAAGAGGATCAGGAGCTGGTGCTTGGATGTAATAGGTGGATGTCATTCATGACCCAGATTGTAGCAATCTCTGTGGAGTGCTTGGAGCAATGTCCTAACTGAATTGCTTTCAAGAAGAATTTGGAAGAAAGAAATGACTACTAGTAACTCTTTCATTTCTTCCTGAAAATCCAAGAGCAACTGAAGGAGGGATGATGATATAGGGCAAGAACACGTTTTGAAGGTGGCAGAAGTGGTGTCAACTTATCTAAATCCTGTAATAAGAATTCTTGGGTTTAACCTATAGTTTAAAGATGGTATGGACTCACTGTAAAAACAGGATTCCTAAAAGCAATGTTAATGCTTGGCACGTAACATCTTGGCAAATTATCTTCCTTGTATTTCTGCATTTGTAACATGAATAAAAATGAGCATTTTATAGAGTAATTGCCCTTATAAAATTTCTTCACTTATGGTTTTAAATTTGATAGTTCTCATTGTTCCAGATTATTCTGTTTGAACTTGGTATAAGATACAAAAACTGATGTCGAGAAACATTAATAAATGAGATATTTTCCTCTATTTAACAAAGCAAAGTACCAAATAAAAAATAATTCTTATGATTTCCCCCAAATTTTAGAGGAACATGTGAGTTAAAAAATGGGAGGAGTGTATGTGGGAGATGAAAATATTATAAACGAAATTAGTAATTATTTATTTTTTACTATATTCAGCAAGATAGTCCATTAATAAATTTATATTATGTTGACCCTATTGTGCCATTACAATCTTTAAAAAATATGTTGCCATATTTTCTCATAGTCAGGCCATGTGTCGGGTAGAGTGGTGATAATTTAGAAAGGCTAAGAGCCATTGCAAAAAAAGAATCCCCTCACCTTTGCAGTTGAAACTATATATTTTAAATTCCATGTATAGAGAGTGGCATGGACATACATACACTACCGAATGTAAGATAGATAGCTAGTGCGAAGCAGCCACATAGCACAGGGAGATCAGCTCGTGGTTTGTGACTACCTAGAGGGGTGGGATAGGGAGGGTGGGAGGGGATATGGGGATATATGTACACATATAGCTGATTCACTTTGTTATACAGCGGAAAGTAACACACCAGTGTAAAGCAATTATACTCCAATAAAGATGTTTAAAAAAAATCAAGAAAAGAATAAGAAAAATAAATAAATAAATAAAATAAATAGGGAGAATGTGGGTAAATACTGCCAGTATATGGTAACTTTGCTGAGAATTCTTGTAGTGAAAAAAACATGTTTAATAATAAACCTTCTTCCATTTGTAAAAAAAAAAAAGGTCTTCCCTGGTGGCGCAGTGGTTGAGAGTCCGCCTGCCGATGCACGGGACGCGGGTTCGTGACCCGGTCCGGGAAGATCCCACATGCCGTGGAGCGGCTGGGCCCGTGAGCCATGGCCGCTGAGCCTGCGCATCCGGAGCCTGTGCTCCGCAACGGGAGAGGCCACAATAGCCAGAGGCCCGCGTACCGCAAAAAAAAAAAAAAGAATGGGACTTTTAATTATACCAATTAAAATTGCTCTTTACTTTTGTTACACAAAGGCAACCTTACTGACCTATCATGGCACATATCTATGGCAAGAATTTGAAACATTTTGTATAAAATAATGAAGTATTTTCACCTTTGAAGAGATCCCTAAAACAGTATTTACAAGGTTTATTGGTTAGTTCTTATTAGATGCCACATAGTCTCCTGTTGCATCAGGAGAGCCCTGCTGTTTATCTCTGTGAATGATAAGCCCATCTGCCCACAAATACCAAGCTTCCTGGGTCCAGCAATAGAAAGAAGTGGGTGCATCACCACCTAGGCTGGCCTGAGACAGATTGGAAATTGATACAATTTTTTGGAACTTTTTTCTTCTGTTTGAAAATATAAATAGAGGACTGAAAAATATTGAAGATCTTTTTTTTTAAGATTTTTTTTCATGTGGACCATTTTTAAAGTCTTTTGAATTTATTACAGTATTGCTTCTGTTTTATGTTTTGGTTTTTTGGCCACGAGCCATGTGGATCTTAGCTCCCCAACCAGGGATTGAACCCGCACCCCCTGCATTGGAACGGGAAGTCTTAACCACTGGACCGCCAGGGAAGTCCCTGAAGATCTTAATCACAATAATCCTCTGATTTTTGTACACTTACTCTGTGACAAATAACATACAAAGTGTTTTTCATCCTTTATCCCATTCGAAGTCTCACCATCCCATAGAGGGTAGGTGCTATTTTATCGCCATGAATTTGCAGCTCAGAGCGGTTAGGTAACTTAGCCAGGGTCACGGCAGGGAGTTGCAGCATATAGCTAGGGTTACCAGACTTCAAATCCCTTGTAAGTAAATAACGTGCATATGGCCTCCCCGGGGATAAAGGATTCACTAATGGCAGACATCTGGGGCTTTGCATCCTTATAAGACTCACTTTAGCCGGTGCTAGCTAGTAGACCATGGCTCTGCCCCCAGAGCAGTCCCACAGAGCTGCTCTGAAGAACGTTTGAAGGGAGACCAACAGGTTAAAATTGGAGGCTCTATCACAGTCACACCCGTGTTTGAATTCTGCCTCTACCACCAGCTTCGTGATTCTGACTAAAAGATTTGATTCCTAGTATCCCCATCTGTAGAGTGGAAATAATGACAGGATTTGCCTCATAGGGTTGGTAAGGGATGAAATGAGATGAAAGCTGTGATCATTTTGACTCAGGCCAGGTGATGATGGACCATACCAGGTGAATACAATTTAACTCATTGAGGATTCAACTAGCAGAAGCCCCAGGGGAGCATGGGATAGTCGACAAACTCAGGCTTTGGAGCCGGGCGCACTTTGATTTGCTTCCCAGAGCGAATTTTGCGAGTTTGGGGACCTCCACTGAGGATTTTTGCTCAGGAAAGGTAATTCCTGTCTCTTCCAAAGAGATGTGATTCAAGCAGGAACAGAGTAGGGACTGACGGGAATGTTTCTGATAAAAAAAAAAAAAAAGCTTGAATATCTGAATATGCTTCTGATAGATTCTCCCATACTATGTCCTTTTATGACTTGTACTGTGAAGCTTTGTGGTGAATTTTTATGTTCACTGTGCGCGGACGTTTTCTGGGTTCTCAGAGACTGGTATACCAGTTTTTAACTCAGAAAGCTCAACTTGCCATATTTGGCTTCAGGCAAGTCCATAGGACTCTCTGAGCCTCCATTTTCTCCCATTAAATTGGGACGTTAATATGAGATAGTATACGGAGAGTGCCTTGTGCAATGTTTAGCACTCAGTTGATTGCAACCATTGGTGGCTGTTTTACTCTTTTTCATCAAAGCCCTATCACTTGTTTAGTCATTCAGCATGTTCTTTGAGCACCTACTGCATGCCATAAGCAAGGAGAGCGTGGTCCCTTAATTAGTAGCACTTGCTTTCTAGAGGTGGAGAAAAATAAATATATAAGCCCATAAATAGAATGATATAATTACACAAGGTTTATGATAAGAGCTTCTAAAAAAATAAGGTGTGAAAGAATAATTTAGTGCCCTTCTCTAAAGAGACGAGACAGGTGGAAGTTTGAGGAATGGGAAGGGGTCAGCCAGGCAAAGAGCAGAGGGACCGCCAAGTGCAAAGGTCTGGAGGTGGGAGTGAGCTTCACTGTTCTGACTCTGAACAAAGCAAAAACCGTGAGACAGGGGCTGAACTCAGAGAAGTGGCTGCAGTGTGAGGTTTGCCGAGGAGTTGGATTTATTCTACTTACGTAGAATAAATAACTTAAAACTTAGGAGCTTTAAGCTGGGAAATGGTTCGATGCGATATTGTTTAAAGATGCCTTTGGTAGCTATGTGGAGGATGGATTAGAGGGAGACGTGTGCAAAAGTGCTGAGAGAGGAGGAGCTTGCAGGTGAGTGCAGATGAAGGATGTTGATGGTTTGGGTTCAGGCAGCAGCAACAGTCCTGGTCAGAAACCTTTGAGAGTCTTTGCAAGTTGAACCCACAGGACTCCCTGAGAGACTGGGCATGTGAATGTCAAGGAGCCGCAGCCACTTATATTCTGTTTATCATTGGTTTTCTGTATTAATTTTCTTTTTTAAAATTTTTATTAGAGTATACTTGAATTACAATGTTGCATTAGTTTCTGCCGTATTATTTTCTTTTTTAAATCATGCATGAAAATATTTATTTCGGCTGTTGGGGTTCTTTTTTTTTTTTTCTGTTTTTGATCCTCCCTTAAGTATTACGGGGCAAGGCCAGGACCTCACCTCTTTGTTTATAGTTTGAGAACCATCACCTAACTGCTTAGCAGTCTTGCAGAGGACCAAGAGTCTCTCAGAAACAGAGCTGTTCTCAGTCTCACCCTGGGAGAGTGAGATATATCATTCTCTGTTGCTGTTAAGCCTCTTTAATCCTGCCAACGGTATCTGTCTCTTCTCTCCATGCTACTCTTCTCCTCTCCCCAAGACACAGCCAAGGTGGGAGAGGGGTAGGGAACCCATCGCCTGCACCAGTTCTCCTCTCCCCAGCTGTCTCTCTTTTTGTCACTGTCCCCTCCTGTACTTCCCACTTTCCCATAAAAGACTTTGATCTCGTCCCTGTATGGCAGGAAAGTGACTTCGTGTCTTTAGCCCACAGTCTCTGGTTTGAATTCTCCCTCTAAAGTTGCGATACTGATATTGAAACCAAGCTTAAGAAATGCCAGCAAAACTTTATTTTCTCCCTAAAGTGCCTAGTTTTTGCATGTTAAAAGCACTTTGGTATTCAGGTTATTACCTCTGCTATAGTTATACAAAATCCACTCAGAAATGTATTTGATGTAGGCTTTATGTGACTCTCCCTGAAGCAGCTGAATGGTTAGGAAGTGTAATGGGTTCAAGGAGCCTGGAGTGGCAGAGACAGCCACGTAACAGCCCCAATATCATCATCCCAGTAAGTATGATTAAATAAGCTTCAGGTGAAGTATTAAGTGCCCCGGGCCAGGACTCAGCAGTCTGGTTTCTAGCATTGACCAGCCCAGAAAGAAGCAGGTTCTTCACTAAGAGGTTGCATTGCGTGGTATTTAAAGGCGTGAGTTTGGGAATCACATGACCTGGGTCTAACCCTCACTTGGTTCATCCCACCCGTCCTATCAGACACTGGGTGTTACTTCATCTCTCTAAGCCTGTTTTCTCTTCTTTACACTTCCTAATAATTACAATCCCCAGTTTACAAGGCACCTACCTAGCTTACAAGGATACTAGGCTCATCCAAGCCCATTTCCTTATCTTTAAAATGTGATATTTAACACTGAGGGTTAAACGTGATCATGCTTGCAAAGCACTGGGCATTGGTATTTCCTACATAGTAAGTGTGCAGTAAATGATATTGTCTACATTTATAACAGGGAAAAGGAATATCATCCATGGCTGATTCATAGTTTATTGAAAGACTGAAGTGGTATCATAAATTAAAAATGGCGTTATGTATTATAAAGGGTTAGGCCAGTATAAGGGATTCCTTTACAATGATTTCCAAGTATCTTTCAGTGACTAATAACCGTAATTGTAGAGTACTCAAGAAATCAAAGCCTTTAATGATCCTCAGCCGTGTTGAGTTGTTCTGTGACTGTTGCAGGAGCCCACAGGCCCTATGGGCAATAATTCATGTATTTATCCATTCAGCAAATACTTAATGAGCAGCTACTATATACAAGACATGATTCTAGCATTGTTCTAGGGATATGGGGCAGTGAGTAAACCAAAGCCAGAATATCTTAGGCCTTGGATATTGTAACCGTGAAAAGCCTATAGATAGCCAAATTAAGATTTCAAGTGGACAGCTAAATGTAGGATTCTGGGGTTGCAGAAAGAGGGAAGCCTGGCTTAGAAATATAAATTCAGGAATAATCAGAGTAGATAATATTTTGCAAAGTCAAACTGGGCATCATCTTAAAATTTAATTCTAATTTCCAAATCAAGAAAAAAAAAACAAAAAACGATTTTTTTTTTCTTAAAAGGAAAAAAAAAGCAAGGGATCATCTGTTTTATCCTTAAGTGTTGGGGGAGGGAGAGTTTGGGAAAGGAAGAAAAAGTCACTCAGGAGAACAAGTTAGAAGAAAATGATACTTGCTTATCTTGCTAATTTTTAATTTGGTTTGGAGTGGAAAAGAAAATTCCATAAACTTAGCTAATGCTTAATGAGTCCTTTATTTGGACTACGGTCTACTACATAAAATCATAAAACAATGAAAAAGTATTCCAAATTGTTATATATATATATATATATACACACACACACACACACACACAGACACACTCTTTAGTACATAATGTGATAAAGAAAATAGCAATCACCCTAAATCTCACCACTAAAAAATTGTCACCATTACAACATTGATAGATTTTCTCACAGTTCCTTTTTCATAAGCAATATATATAATTTTAGCCAAGATTTGAGTATTGCTATATTTTGAGTTTAGTATTCAATTTTTAGCTTACTCTTAGAAGATTCTCTAACCTTTCAGCGTTTGTTCTCTAATAATCTTTAGAAAAATTATTCTGAATGTTGGGGAAATGTTTGATGGAGGGGATGTACAGTGATCCATTAGCAATTCCTCAGCTGTTGAAAACTAAATTTGTCTCCACTTTTCAATTAATAGTGTGCATGTATATGTGAATGTGTATATATATATATATGTATGTGTTTATATACACATACATATATATATATGACTTCATCTAATTTTCTTAGAAAAAAATCCTAAAAGTGAAGTTACTGTATCAAAAGGTATAAGTATCTTAATATGCATGATCTAACTACCTTTGAGAAAGATGATATCAATTACACTTTCAACGTCGGAAAAAAGAGAGTTCATTTCCCAGTGCCCACATGAGAGTAGTTGGTTATTACTTGATGATGTATTAGACAAACTGTAACATCACAATCTTTTCTTTGCATTTTATATTATGAATAATGTTGAATGTGCTTTTGAATTCTGATTTTCTGAGCTTTTCTAGTATCTTAGCAAATATTCATAGTTTTATATCCTGGTTTCTAATAGTTTCATATTTTTTCTTACTGAATTATTTATAATTTCCAAAACAACGTTAAGTAACAATGGTCATAGTGGCCAATGTCTAGGAGCACAATGTCTGGAAGCAAAGCCATGGTACACAACAATTACAACAGAGCAACTTGGGAACAAATTACATAAGTTACAGAGCAGTTGTTAAAAGAAAAATATAAAATTACACATGTCTGTGGGTGGTTTAAATTTGTTTGTTCCTTGAAAAGAGAGATACTTACTCATGTTGGTTTTAACCTGCAATCATTTTTACTGATCTCAGTAGAGAATGAATGAGGTTTCTTGTATATTTTGGACTAAATAAAATCAAGGCTTTTCATCCAAAATGAATTCAAAATCCTCTTGCAGATGATATCCTACGATGTATTTCTCGCTCTTGCTGTAATATACAAAACCTGGTTTCCTCCACAGATCAACAGAGAAATTTCTCAAGTAACATATTCTTTTTTAACAATCCAAATGAAACATAGCAGAATCTTATTACTAGTTTTCTTCTCAGCAGCACATGTCCTTGTGATCCTTAACCAAACTATTCATTTGACCAGTTTAAGTGGATAGAAGATGTTTCTGAAGCTTTTTTTTTCACATTAAAAGAATATATTACACAAGAGCATTTATATGACTTGAAGTTATTCTTCCTAATTTTTGGAATCCTAAAAATGTCCTGTAAATTTGATACCCATCCCTTCAAATTTGACTTTTCACTTCATCAACAACACAGGGAGTGTGTGTGGTAGAAAATGTAAATGCTCAGTGCTCTGCTGAAACGCACATAAATATAGATTTGTTGGAATTACTACAGCTGTCTGTCAGCCTCGTGGCTTTTGGAGCCAGAATTCCCTAATTCCAAAAGTATGAGCATGTGACAATATGATTTATATTGCTTTGTGAAACTAGGGCCTCCATATACACAAGGTAATAGGCTGAAAAAAAAATGGACTTGAGCAAATGAGAAGTGTATCTTAATTCGTCTTTTAGAGATCATTTGAAAATGTGAGTCTTAGACTCATTCTGTTTTAGAGCTAGAAACATCTGAAGGACAATATATGAATCTTGCGGTTTTAGTCTCTGAGATATTTACAATGGAAATAGAGGCAGAAATATTTTTCCTTGGAGTCAGCAGCCAGCCCACTTTCACTCCCTCTCTGTCTTCTCCTTTTGCTGGTTGGCAAGCCACCCCCTCATATTCCACAACATTCCTGTTTTAGTTCTTAGAGGGAGACTTTGTAACAGGACACCCTAGCCGGCAAATTCCAGTTATATACTCCTAAGCGAATTGTTCAAATTCTCTGAACATAAGTTTTCCCATCTGTAATGCTGGTGGGGGGTGACAAAGGTACCAAGTTCATTGAGTTATAATGTGAATGAATTGTATGTAAGTCAAGAGCCTGATAAAATGCCAAGAGCCTGATATAATGCCAGGAGATATGATAGCAGTTCATAAAAGAACTTGATTATTATTTACTCTTGGATTTCTCCCAGGCTATAGACAAATAGAGGTTCATGCAATTAAAAGAAAACCACAACGAATATACCTATTGATAGCATTTTACCAAAATGTTCACAATTATAAAAACACTTTATGGATATCAGTTTTTTCTCATTAATGTGAAGTATACATTTCTAATATAGGGTAGTTTTTTTTTAGGGTAAGCAGAGTATATGATAATTTTATGTGGTAATAGTTACAACATTTTTTTAATAATATGGTTTTTATTTTAATATGTATTCAAAATATAGCTGGAACATCAAACCCTTGATTTCATGGTGGTAGTAAGTTTTCTTTGTAAATGCATTTAATTAAGAAAAGATCAGGTCAATTAAAAACAGCAGAAACCAATACAACATTGTAAAGCAATTTTGCTCCAATAAAGATGTTAAAAACAAAAAACAGTTAGACGTTGCATACAAACAAGGCAAGAATTTTGAATTTGGTACATGAGTCACTGTGATTTGGAAACCACTAATCTAGGGGAAAGTTAAAGGGAGTTAGAGATGATTGTCACTGAGAATTTCAAGAGAATATATAATCATTTATAATCAGAGAATTTATAATATATAATCATTTTTATTGCAGTTAAGGATTAATGTCAAAATATGGTCCACCAGGGTTTTAAACTATTAGTCTTATTCTTTTTCTTTAACTCTGTTGTTGCCTTCATTTCTAAGGCCAAATTCTTTTCCACTTCATACTGACAACTTATAGAATAGATGTTTTCTTTCTCCCCACAGTGAAAAAATTTATCTCCCATTACACGTTAGTAGAGTCCAAAAGAACACAGATTTTTCTGGATAGTCTTCATATTACATAATCCAAGGTAGGAAAGTAAAAATGAAGAGCTACAACTTATTTGCTAGATTAGGCAATAACTTGGGTAAATAATGAAGTTGGCAATGCTGAAGAAATTCTAGGCAATTCCAGAATGCAGGTTTCAATGTAGGCTCTTGCCTTACTCTCACGTAAGGCAGTCTCCAGTACTTTGGGTTAAACAATTCTCATTAATATTCTTTGGATGAAATATAGTCCCTAGTAATTTGGATAAACTAATTCAGTCACATGGTTTACTGTTTTCTCAAAATAATATGAACATGAAATGTAAGTACAAATCAGATTATTTTTTGAGAAAAAAAATTCTTCTTGCTAATGCCCAATTCTAATTTTTCAAAATTTCGTTCTAATTTTTTCTGGAATTTTTTTTTCCAAGTGAAAATAATCACTTTTTACAATCCAAAAACATGATTGAAAATGTGTTTAAGATTTAGTGTGAGGATCTGTTTCTCGCTGAAATACAGCTTTTAGCTTAGGTTTCCTTTTTGAAAAAGCTCAAAAGCAAATTTATTGGCAAAAATCTCCCTTTTGCCTAAGGCAAAAACAAGTGAAATTATGCCATATGAAAGAGAGTATTAAATATTTTATTTTGCTTTTTTTGAAAAAAAGTCATGAGCAAACATTTACAAGGTTCTTCTTTATACTGAAGTTTATTTTTATAAACCTTGGCTAAAGTATTTCTTGTTCTTCTCTTCCTAATCATATTTCTTGAGCATGTCTTTAGTACTCACTAAAATTCAACAGATAATTAGCCAGCCCCATTTCTCCAGGTTACATAAAAGTGTGACCCTGTACACTGCTAAAATCTCTTAGGTCCTTGTCTTCACGTATTATCCATTACCTCAGATCTGTTCTGCAGAGGTAATATGTATACTTACATAGAGTACCTTCTAGGGGAGTATGTGGCTATTGGCAAAATCTTGGTTCCTTTGTCATTTCACTTGTTATTCATTCTGGGGTAATAGAACTCGGCTTAAGGAATTTCCTACCGAAACACCATCTGAAAATATACATTCACTTTCATAAATTGAATTGGCCCTGTTGGTATTTTCTCCTACATTTCATATGTTAGGGTAAAGGAATTCATGTTGGAGTGCCTGCCACTTGCCATGTACTATCATGGGCACTTCTGTATGTTCTCTTAATTAAAATCTCACCAACAACTCACTGTTGTTTCAGGAGGCTCGTCACACATGGGTTTAAGTTGGCATATTTTTCGGAAAACTTAAAAAAAATACTTTAGCAAGACTGGTGGAGTATAGCATATAGTCTCTTAGGATAGTTTATTTCAAAATTAGAAACTGTATGCCTGCTGGACATTTTTCCTTCATCATCTTGATATTGGGCAGGACTACTAATTTATAGTCACAGACATCCAGTTCATAAATCATTTCCATTCTGCTACTAAACCTAGTTTAGGAAGGTGCAGAGAAAAAAGAGCCGGTTTGGGTAACGTTATTCTGCATAGTGATCTGTGAAATTCAAATGATGGTCTTAAGAGGTCAGATGCCCACCCCTCACCTTGCTCTGGGTAGACTCATCCAAGGTTTGGGACATAGAGAAAAAAACCATGTTTCATGGTTTTGCCTGAAGCAACCAAAGCAGAAAAAGCTGGAGATGAGAGGCCTGGTCAAATTTTTTTTCTAGAGAGTTGCTAAAGAGACCAAATACCCAAAGCCAGGAGTGGAGCCAAAAATGAAGATGAAAACAAGCACAAAAATGGACTGGAACGGGAACAGATGGAAAAGTGTCTGAGTTGATTTCTAGCACTTGAGTGTTACTGATACCCTCTTGTTGGCACTTAAACAAGACCTGGGCACCCACGTTTGACTGTCTGAATACATGAAAGCTGACCCTAGTTAATGTCTGGAAAAGTATCTGTTTTAAAGTGGCTCTAGGACTAGTGCTAAACATCACGGATTGGCAAACTATGACTCCCAGGCCGAATCTGGCTCACCACCTTTTGTGTATGTAAGCTTTATTGGAACGCAATCCCATGCATTCGTTTAGTGATCTTTCATGGCTGCATTCACCCTGTGATGGCACAATCAAGCACTTGTGACAGACTCTATGGCCACAAAGTCTGAAATATTTACAATAGAGTTCTTTATGTAAAATGTTTGCTGATTCCTGCTGTAAAGAAATCTCATAATAGAATACCAAATGTCTTCATTTTGGTCATCTGATCATAGAGAAGATGTACACATGTATGTGTGTATGTATAGAATATTGATGTGTGTGTATATATATGTGTATATAGGTGTGTGTGTGTGTGTGTGTGTATATATATATATATGTTAGTAGAAACTTCCTTACATTTGCTAACCTTCTTGACATAGAACAGGTATGTTTTCTATCAAATTTCACTTTTAGGATCTACATAAAATTTCTAGATTCTGACAAATAGCTTATAGTTTTCAAAATACAAGGTCTATGTCTGGAAGCAGTCTCAAATGTTTTTTTCATCAACTTTCAAAATAATTATATTGAAACATTCAAATGAGCTGTGAATGAATTTTTAATACTGTGTTAAGTATCTGAGTGATTAAAACTTTTACCGCTATTACGTTTAAGCTAATGTAGCATGCTAAATTATATATTATGTAATCATGGATGTTATATAGTTTCTTATTTTCCTCGCATCATTACCATCACTACCACAATGTTTGCTTATATTCTTTTTGGAGGATTTGTTGATATTTAGGGTCATGCAATTGAGAAATAACTCATTATCTGTGAATTTGAGACCAAGGAACATTGTACATCAAATTTAACCCATATAAGACATTCATGAACCTTGTATTGACCTGGACCCATGTAGATATCCTTCCATATGGCAGTTTTGATCTTGTCAAGATTCAGAGATAGCTGGTAGACATAGAAGACCAGATGGGAAGGAGCTATGCTGACTTGATAAAATTAATCTTCTTGGGATTCAGGCATAAGAATAAAACCATAATAAGGATTGTACATAGTTTGAGTTAGCTTAGATGTTATCTTATTAAGTGAGTATGATTCTATTTTGCTTTTGAATATGATGGAGGAATGGTACCAGATTTGCACTCCTATCATCAACAACCAGAATCTGAACAAAATTTAAGAAATGAAATCGATAAAATGCAGTAAAAGACTGCAATTTGTAAGAGAAGGTAAACAGAAAGCAAACCCTGTGATTGCCCTTGATTTCTATATGAGGCCATTTCTAGACAACAGTGTAAGGTGGGAAACATAAGGAAAGCACAACAGTTTTCCTTAGCTGAGGATACAGAGTTTGGAGTTCGGTGAACCTGAAGCAGCTGTAGTTTGATGGGCAGAGCATAGGCAAGAAGGAAACCATACTGAGAAAGAGACCCAGAAATCTGTAAAGGATTATTTTGAGTCTTTGCATTAATATGTAGCCGTTCACATGTAGGGTGAGAATCCATGAGGCCAGCAAACGAAAAACACTGGTAAAAGAATAACTGCCAGGTAGCTGTAAGTAGAACAATTCCCAGAACTCTCACAGCCTAGGAGACATTCAAGTTCCAACCAACTAAAGTGACACAACCTCATTAAACAATGGGATGTTTGGTAGATACCAAAGAAAAGATCACACCATAGTATTAGGCAGGCTACACAAGTCCTACATTAAAGGTTATTTTAGACTTGCCCTAGCAAACTATTAAAATAAGACCCAAAGGATAAAGCTTAACTGCTGGCTAGAAAAAGAAATTAAAATCCTTGACACTTTTTACAGAAATGAAAATCCAAACACTCAGCAATATTTAAAATTATTAGAATCTGATAAAAAAAAATTACTACACATAGTCTGGTAGAGGGAGCAGGAAAATGCAACCCATGACCAGAAGAAAAATGATTCAATAAAAACAGACACAGAAATGACAGAGGTGATAGAATTTGGAGATACTTATTATGAACATGTTACATGATTTAAAACATAAAAGTAGAGGAGCTTCAAGATGGTGGAAGAGTAAGACACGGAGATCACCTTCCTCCCCACAAACACATCAGAAATACTTCTACATGTGGAACAACCCCTACAGAACACATACTGAACGCTGGCAGAAGACCTCAGACCTCCCCAAAGGCAAGAAACTCCCCATGTACCTGGGTAGGGCAAAAGAAAAAAATAAAACGTAGAAGTAGAGAAATGGAAATTATCAAAGGACAACCAAATGTAAATTCTAAAGATGAAAATACAACAACAAATATAAAAAATTCACTGGATATGTTTAATAACAGACTGGACACTGCAGAAAGAAAATCAATAAGTTTGAAGACATAGCAATAGAATAGAAACTCTCCGAACTTAAGCACAAAGAAAAATAAATTGAAATAACAAATGGAGACCCAGTGAGTTGTAGAACAAATCAAGCAGTGTAACATGCATGCAGTTGGAGTTCAGAAGGAAAGGGAGGAACAGGAGGCAGGAAAAATGTTTGAAGAACTAATGGCCAACATTTGTCCATTTTTTCTTAGAAGTTTAAACCCAGAGAGCCAAGAAGCTCAATGAACTACAAGTAGGATTAACCCACAGAGGACTATACCCTGGCACAGCATAATCAAAATTTATATACAAATGATAAAGAGAAAAATCTTAAAGAGGAAAAGCCATATTAAATACAGGGAAGTAAAAATAAGAATCGCTACTAACTTCTCATCAGAAGCAATTCTAATCAGAAGACAATGAAACAGCATCATCAAAGTGCTGAAGGAAAAAATGTACAGTTAACCTAGAATTCTGTATCCAATGAAGATATTCTTTAAAAAATAAAAGTAATTTTTAGACAGATGAAATCTGAGAGAATTTGTTGCCAACAGACTTGTATTTCAAAAAATGTTAGAGGAGTCCAGAAATGGTATATATGTGGAGCAAATTAAAGACTTTGCTTTCTTGGTTTTTAAAATTCCTTGAAGATAATTGACCACTTAAAATAGCAATAATGTATTGAGAGAATATGTAGAACATGAGAGAATATGTAGAAGTAAAATTTATGATAACAAGAGCACACAGGATGATAGAAGAGAAATGGAAGATTTTTACATTGTGCATGATATAATACAGTATTATTTGAAGGTAGATGGTGACAAGTTAAAGATGCTATGGAACCCTAGACCAACCATTCAGAAACAAAGCCAGTAAGTACAGCTAAGAGGGCTGATAGGCTGATAGGGAAGACTAATTGGAATCTAAAAAAGAAAATCCAAAAGAAGGCAGGAAAGGAGTAAGAAGAGAACAAAGAACAGAACTGGCAAGCAGAAAATAGTGAAATGACAAAGTGCAGCATTGTATCATTAAATGCTCATGTAATTGAGGATCTTGCCGTGAGCCTGTATTTTGATGATCCAACATAATGCTTGGTACCAACCATTATTTTCTTTTGTGAGTGTTTCCTCAAAATATATTTTGTTGTAAATAAATTAATGGAAGGCACAATAATTGGATAATGAAGTTTTAATTTTCTTAGATTAATTTCATGAAATATGATTACCTTTTAAAAATATCATGAGAAACCAAATTTTACAAAACCAAAATCACTTAAGAGAAAGAATAAAAGTCTCAAAAAACTAAAACGCTTTTCCTATAGGAAAAGAATTGAAGAAAAATTTAAATATTTAGTTGCTGACTGTGAAAGGTAGAGACATGTATTCTGGTTGCAACATTGTCCCCAAGTAACCGTGTGACTTTATCCCTGTCATTTAAGCTTTCTGATACTTGGCATCCTCTTCTATAAAATCAGAGTAGGGTCTGTATTATTAAGGTGCTTTGGGACCAAAAATCAAATTAAGGCGCAGTTAATATATCAGTAATTATCTAATATTTTTTAAATGTACTCCTGCTTTCATTATCCTCTGTGGCTTCAGGAATTAGAAGAGGAGAGTCTCATAGAATGAGATATATTTAACCCTGGTGTCATTCAGAGACAGCTTTTGATACTCAAGACTCAGGCTTTTGAACTCAAACATCTTTTCTCCCTGAACTATTCTTCATCTGATCTTCCAGTATCTTTTTTACCTCTTCACTTGCCTCATGCTATTGGCATCCTTTTTTTTTTTTTTTTTTTTTGTGGTACGCGGGCCTCTCAGTGCCGCGGCCTCTCCCAATGCGGAGCACAGGCTCCAGACGCGCAGGCTCAGCGGCCATGGCTCACGGGCCCAGCCGCTCCGCGGCATGTGGGATCTTCGCGGACCGGGGCACGAACCCGCGTCCCCTGCATCGGCAGGCGGACTCCCAACCACTGCGCCAGCGGGGAAGCCCTGGCATGCATTTTTGACTTCCTCACTAGTCCCTGCTTGTGAATCCTTTCTACAACCTGTTTTCTACCAAGCTAAATGCAGTATTCTGGTAAACCAGGTAATCTGTTCCTTTTATAGTGGCAGAAATGAAGATGACACAGCCCTTAGTCCTGACGCTTTGACTGTTATTCACCCCTACTCTCTAATCATTCCTCTGGGCTTATCCTCTGCTAGGATATTAAAGAAAAAAAAAAAACAGATACAAAACATTGACAGTCAACAACAGGAACATAGAACACAAATATAAGGTCTATTTTCCAAAATGTGTTTAGAAATGACCCCCAGGAGATCTAAATATAAGGTACCTGAGAAGGAAGAGAAGGGATCCCGAAGCAAACAAGTTAGAGATATTGATACATGGTGGTAATTAAGACAAAACACATTTATTGACTGCAGGCCTTTTTAGAACCTTCCACGTGGTGATGAAGATTGTGAAAGGGCAATAAAATAGAAGTGCCACCATTTTATAATTTGTTATTATCACTTAAGTTTGGTGAGGCTATAGCCTCTTTGTATCATAGTCATCCCTCGGCTGTATAGTTCTTGAGGCCCAGAACGCTGTCTCATTCACCATCATATCTAAGAAGCATCGGGGTGGAGCGTGGTTAGCACTATGTACTGCCTTTGAATTTCCTCTATTCCACCTCCCCAGTAGGATTTCCATTCCTCTGAAGGCCGCCATTGATTTACCTAAAGTTGCACAAGTATGAACTGGAAAGCTGGTAGTACTGCCAAGCCAACAGAAGCGAGAATTCTGCAGAATTGTTTAGGCTAAAACGAAGACAGATTTATTGAGATTTAGGGTTTATATCCAAATGAGGTTTTTGCATTTTGTTTGTCAGATTCAGTCTGTCTTAGGTGGCTTAGCTTTGAGTCTTTCTAGAGATTAAGATTTTAAATCAGTGAACTAGTTCTTGCTTTGTGGATACGAATTTCATTTTAGAGAAAGATCTTGAATATTTCAGTTCAAAGCTTTCCTCCACCTCTTAGTTTGATGAGAAACATTCGTGTCCATTCACGAACAGAATCTACAGCTATTTTCTTCACTGTTTACTTCTAGACATTGGAAGTTTTTGGTTCTGGTGCTAAGTGGATAGGACAGTATATGTATAATGATGAGAATGGTTTTGCTTATGCTTTATAATGAAGGGAAATGTGTGTACCTGTGAAATATGTAACAGAAAGTCCTTGGATGTTTGCAAGCAAGAAGGACACTTCCAATAATAATTGGAATTATTATTTCCAATAACTTTAATGATCTCACGACCCATTCTATTCACTCTTCCTTTCAATTTCCTTTCACGTTAATGAGGGGAAGCTTTTAAAGGACTAATTCAACACTGATGAAATTAAAAGAAGCAGTTAAACTTCATGAATTGAATATGTAGAAACATATTAACCATTATGGACTTATCTTACCAAAGTGATCAGACAGACTTCTTTAAATGTGAAGTAGTTTGGGAGTCAAGTCCCAAACTTATATCACACATCCATCCTAGTTTAAACATATCAGACTGTCAACTGTCCCGTAATTTTATGTTTAATATTTTCTCAACGCGTGGTACATTTAACAACATATTTGATCTTTAAAATAGGTTTTGAAACGAGAGAGTGAAATGCCTACATGCTCACTTTTTCTTTAAACTTTAAGAAAAGTTTTGGTGTATACAAAGGGGTAGCGCCAAAAGCCCATTGAACATGTATAAAGAGTTGTCAGTTTACTGAGTGGTTTCTCTGTTCATATAATAACGAACATGCAGAAATGTTTGCTGTAAAGTAAGGTACAAGTAGGTATGCTTGCTGGGTTCTGACTAGGACTTGAATAACACAGCTCAGTGACACCTTCACAGTGTTTAAACGCAGTGTCTCCTTTGCCTGCATTGACGTCAGAGTAATGTACCTGCTGTGAGATTAAACATAATATAGTTCGTAGGTCTGAATCGTCTTAGAAGCCCAAGGGAACTCATTTAAACACCTAGAATCAAGCAACTGGTGACATCCTGAATGAAGTAAGGGAGTTAAATTACTATGCTGAATAAAGGTGTTCTTAACATCTCGCCAATATTCCAGTGTCTTTCTTCTAGAAATTGCGAAAAAATATATATTCTTAACTTGCCCAATCATAAAATAAGACATTTCACCTCAAAATTGAGGCCTGGAAAGCCAGCTTGGGGAATGACAGCATCTTCAGCTTGACAGTTTTTTTTAAAACATAGACTCTGCAGTTCTTAAGGAAATATCCTAAAGATAAGTCTTTTCAAACCCGTTTTTCCTAATTTAAGAAAACTGAGAAAAAGGAAATCAAAATATTAAACAAATGGATGAGATGTCAACTGTTGGGTGTGTTCTGAAGCTTCTCCCCTGAAAATTCTCTTTAAGCGCTGTAATTCTAGATACCCACACATGGAGGTTCTTTTTTCTTCTTCTTCAGTAATCTGTTCTAGCCTTCCATTTTAATTCTTTCTGTCTATCAAGCTGAGTTCTATTGCTTCAAAAGACATTTAGGCTACACTTCATTCAGGCTGGACAGATATCCTGTGTCATTTGTTCTCTGTAAATAGGCTTTCTAAAAACTCTCTTTCTGTGTGTGATAGCACCAGTGGGCTTCTGCGAAGTCGCCCTGAAAAGGACCAGAAAAAGTCAGATCAGCATCCAACTGAAGTGCTTATTATAAGCCTGTCCTACGGAAGCCAAATTAATCGTTAGAAGCAGAAAATGTATGCAGAGTAATCAAAATACAACATCAAATATATTAAAATTACATAAAAAGCAGCTGAAAGCTGGAATACTCCCCAAGAGGGCACAACCAGAAATTTGTCCTCGAGACATTCCTGAGACAAAAGGGACCCAAATACTTCTTACAAAACATTTTGTGGAGATTCTGCTTGCCATGCATATCCTGTGTATTTTCAGAAATGGTGTGTATAAATAGCATGTCAAAGGAGGGCACTATTTAGGGAAAATAATAGGCATTAATTAAAATATGGACAATAGGGAATGAAGGTTCTTCGGTTTCTAAAATTAGAGGAAGATGATTCAATAATAAATAGCTCTGCCATTATTAGTTTGCGGTCGCTTCTGTTAATTGTACCTTTTGTTACCTTTACAGTCTGTCTAAACATAGCGTGCTTGAAAGCTCAATATTGTTTTCCAGCTAGTCCTTTGTAGAAACTGTTCCGCAGCTTATCAGGCAAAGAAAAAGTGGGAGAAGGGAGAATCCAGTCTTTTGTAGGAAAGAGCTTAATAAATAGAATACTAGAGTAATTTTTGATATGTGTCCTACATTTGGCTTAGATAGTTTTGTTTTATTGAGAGCTCTCTGAAAATCTCTGGTTTCTGATCATTAGACAATTTGTAAAGGCTCCTGTGAGGGGCACACATTTTGACAAGTAAAAAAACTGATTTGCTCTGGTCTAGAAGTAAAACTCCGTTATCATGGGGTCATTTCAGCTCATCCCAGGACCTAAGTATTGAGGCACAGTCTCTCTGGGTCCATTTCTAACTGGATTCATAGGGCTGATAAGTACAATGAGGTGAGAGTCTTTATCAAAGTGATTAATTTATGAATTTTGGAGGTGGGGGAAATGACTGAAAATGAAAGTAAACACACTAGCATGAAATATAAAAATGGGAATTTATGTTTTTATAAATAACTTACCTATTATGGTATCATAATAAAGGGAAACCCTATGGGAAGGTGTCCATACTTGCAGTGAGCAAGGCTGTCACTGTGTGACCCTGGGTGAATGAATTATCTTCTCTGAGCCTGCATTTCTTTATCTGTAAAGTGGTGATAGCTAATACCTGGTTTGCCCGTGAGGTTTTGAGATCATCAAAATCAGAGAGCAAAATACAACTGAAAACAGTTTGCTAAACAATTTTTGAGACTATGCTAATATTAGGTATTTAATGTGACCTGGATCTTAGTTTTCTCATTTATAAAATGAGTTTGCACTAGATGAACCCTGACAGCTTTTTTTTTTTTTTTTTTTTTTTTCGGTACGCGGGCCTCTTACTGTTGTGGCCTCTCCCGTTGCGGAGCGCAGGCTCAGCGGCCATGGCTCACGGGCCCAGCCGCTCCGCGGCATGTGGCATCTTCCCGGACCGGGGCACGAACCCGTGCCCCCCCGCATCGGCAGGCGGACCCCCAACCACTGTGCCACCAGGGAAGCCCCCTGACAGCTTTTAGTGTTAAAAAAAAAACAAAAAACAAAACAGAAAAGGAAATCATTTGAATGAAAAGTAACATTTTTCAAAGGAAGAAATTTTAAAATTAAACATGATTTTAGTTAAGAGTATTTCAAATCAGTTACAAATTTCATGGTCCCAGTGGCAGAAACTAGACAACTGCAACTTCGTAACAGAAAGGAGAGAAGAGGGAAAAAGATCCATGAATACAGAGAAACAAATGAAGAGAATGGGAGCGGGGGCGGGGGGAAAACTATAACAATTACTGTCCACTGTAAGTGCAGAGGATCACAAGGGGGAAATGGAGGAAATTACGTCTCTGTTGACTTCTGCCCACACAGCCCCCTCCCATTCTATAGAACAAAGGTGAATGAAGCATGGTTGATAATATTTTAAGATATTATGAATTCATTTTGTAGACGAAATTTAGACTGAGAATGAGGCCTCATCTGTCATCATTGAATCTTCTGTCAGATTCATGTTGCCCTTGGCAGTGGGTCTGCTGTTACTAATTTCGTTTTTTGTTTAGACGCTTACCTCCCCTCTTCGGTGCTCTGAGTTGCTGTGAATTTAAAAAAAAAAAAAAACCAAAACACCACCACAAAAGAAAAATGTCTTTGATTGATTTCTGATGGTGGCTCTGACACGATTGTACTTAATCTCGGTGCCAACCTGATTGTTTGATGTTTATTACATAGGTGAGTGGGAGGAGTTCCCCCTCCTTTTTGGTTGCTGCTATTGTTCTAAGACTGGATCCCATTTTTAGTTAGATCTCAGGGAAAAAGCAGTAGCTGTTAGCCTGTGACAATTGGGAAGGCCCAGTTTTCTGTTCAGCCTTTCACTATGGTAATACTTTCTAAAAACTGTCAGGAGAGGTCAATGTCCTAATCAAATTTCACTGTCTTTAGCCCTGAAAAAAATTTAGATGCTTCTTCTAAAGTCTGGGACACCATCTTCTAAAGACTAAATCACAGAGCACCCCAGTTCTGCCTGAATTCCTTCTCACTAATTATCAAATATACCGAACAAGAGTCATATTGCTAAATGTTGCATACTGAGCTACCCTTTAATTATGTAGTCCTATAAATGGCCTTTTAAAACAGTCTTCTGGTATATATTTCACATTTTGTTTTTGCTGTTTAGTTAGGATTCTTTGTACAGCAAAATGTCTATCTTGTTCTTCTATCTATCATGATTTTGCTGTAAAGACAGCAGATCTATTTTAAATTATTCATAAGCTTTAGATAGAAACCTAAGCAAATTAAAATGTAGGCCAATATAGAGGAAAATGATAATGGGCATATAAGTATTTGTAGCTACTGTAGCTTCCATTGGGACAATCATAAAATTAATTTCATACGTTGCACAGTAATTTCAATGGGAACAATTTCTTAGTTCGTGGTCAAACTTGTTTCCAACACTGATGGAGATGAACACTAGAGAAAGTATTGAATTTTCTTTCTAATTAGCTTTTTCTTATGAAATAGCTTCTTAATAATTTCCTTTCGTGTCCAGTACATAAAGGTATCTATTCCTTTTAAACTGTATGTGAATTTAATTTATATGCCAATGATGTTTAATGCATTGTCTTGTCTGCATCTCATTACTGTCATTAATAAGCACTGGAGTACATCTAGTTACAAGGTTAATTGGGACAAATCTGGACTCCTTCTCTCTACTGTAAATATGCTCTATCTTAGCAGTGTATTACTCACGGATGGGTGGTAAAATTTACGGTATTTTACATTACATTTCTCCTTCTGTTGTCTTCCAAATCAATCTAAATACAATGAGGTGATTTTACTGCATGTATTGTGCAGACCTTGGTCAGTTTCTTCTTTTTTTAACCAACCACATAATTTTATGGCGGATTTAAATGGAATCGCTACTCATCTGTGTGGTATAGAACCCCTCCTTCCCCTCCCCCGCTCCTGTCACCCTCATTTTAACTGTTGAAAGGGATACATATCACTGGGAAGCATCCCCTTTGAATTTAGTGAAATTCATAAGAATTTTCCGTGAGAAAGTTTCAGGCCAAGGATTAAATCTTTTTTTAGTTGTAATGTTAAATATTGCAAGTTTACATATCAGAAGCTAACAGAAGCTATTGAATTTCTTCACTGACCCAGGAAATTCCTATTGGAGTAAAAGCCATTGCTCAAAAGCTCTGCTTTTGAGAATAAGACTCTATAGCCAGGCAGAAGTAGCAAAAACACCTGCCATAGATCACACCATTTCCCCCTCCAACTCCTGTGACAGACAGCAGTAACCAGCTGAGACCACTTTTCTGCTAAGCCCAGGCCCAGTCTCAGAATGCTGTTCTACACACTGTTCCAGGCAGCCACCTGGCACAAAGCTATCAAATAGCTTGCCCCAGGAGTAAAACCCAGCACCCTTTCCTGAATAGGGAGACTTACCCCCTCAGAATATTTCACCCCTTTGCCCATGTCAGTCATCATGGGGCTTATTCAGCCTACTTCCTCTAACCAAAACATCAGGTGAAAATGAGTTAGGACACGTTTAAAATGGATGTCATTTATTAAGTTAAGGAACCCTCAGCAGGACAAAGTGTAAAATCATTCTCTTCAAGTGTCCGTTACACAGTCTTTCCCAGGGCAATTGTCAGTTTGAGGCCACCTTATTTTTCTCTTTATAAGAGTACCTTGAATCCTCCTTTAATTTGGGGTTATAGGAAGATGTATTCATCAGAACTTTTTGGTCCCAAATGACTGATAACAAACTCCAACGGACTCAACTAAAATATGGGAATTTTTTTTCTCATTTAAAAAAAGAAAAAAGAATGAACTTGACTTCAAGCATGGCTGGATCCAGGGGCTCAACCAAGAGAATCATCTCTCCTCCTCTCTGTGTTCTTCTCGTTGACTTTCTCTTTTCCTTTCCAGGAAGCCAGTTTTCCCCATGGCAGTAAAGACCAATGACTGAAGGTCTTTATGGTTATAAGGACTTTGAGTATCAAAGGGGAGACATCCTCTTTGTCCCACGTAAGGATTCTGATTGGTTCTGGTTGATCCCATTCCCGCTCCCAGCTTAAATGACACTTGGTTTAAAGCCACACTGGGTCATAGGCCCACACTTTGTATTGAAAGAACAGAAGGACAGGTGATGAGCAGCTGTCCACCTTCTACCTTATCCTGATGGGGATAGGGCCAGACTGATAAGAGATAGATGGTTCTCTAAATAGAAGAAATAAAAGAGACACTAGGGAAGCTTTGTCACCGTTTGTCCATCCAGTCCTTCACTCTTCCAGGACCTGAGCACGTTATTGTGTCAAAGGTCTGACTACTAACCTCAAGTACTTCTCAATCTTTGATAATACTCACTGATGCTGACTTCTGAAGGGGTCTTTATTTTTCCCTTTCAGAGAAAGCGGTGAACAAACTCAGGTACAATGAACATAACTTCCCTCAAAACTGAAAGCCTGTTCAAGCGTGTGATGTTGGACAACTTCACCTAGGAAAGTCCACTTTAGCCCTGTCACTTCTGTGTACTCACCGCTTCAGGTTTATACTTTGTCAGTTGTGAGTCTCCCTTCTCCATCTTCCTTCTTCCTAGGGTGGTTAGGTGCTATTGTATTATTTTTAAGTGGGGATGGGTATCAGGGCATCTGCCCCCTGGCCCAGCTCTCCTACTTTTGGCTCTGCTGAGGTCCTGGGCATTGATACCCTGCCATTCTAACATTGGCTGGGGCATGTGTACTTCCCAGTGGCTTTAATGGACAGTCTGCTATTTTGTCTTCTCCCAACCCCATCCATTAGACCTCTTGAAACCTAATAGCCATTCCTCAGTCAACTTCTCAGTCTCCCTCAGTGGGTGGGGAAATTCAGATGCTTCTCCATCTACCTCCCTCCCTTCCCTCTGGGGTTTTTACCCCAGACACATGGCAGAGTACAAGCCCCATTTTAGAAACCTGGGAGAATATAGCTCTATTCCTTTCCTTCCAGCTGTTCCTCTCTAATTTGGGCAAGATTTATCTGGAAAAGAGGTGGTCAGCTAATGTCCTCTTTCCAGCATTTATAAAATAAACTTTATGCCCTGCAGTAGATACCTTGGTGTTCCACCTGGTCCACAATTCAGGACCCAATTGCACCCACCTTCCAGCAGCTGCAAATATCGGCTGCAGATGGCTTACAGCTGTGTCCCTCTGCAGCAGTGAACTGCCTTCCCAAGGTTATAGTTAGGGTTAGGGGTGGCTGTCAGCCTGCAACTGACAAACGGGGATGCAAAGGCACCGAATCCTTACCTTGGACTGGGACCACTCTGAAGGGCCTCCCCAGCTCAAGAGCTCCCCTTGGGAACGGGGAGGTCTCAGTCACAACCACATTGCAGGTCAGCTTCTCTGTCAGGCCAGTCCTGCTTTTCTCACTGCTTTACAAGTGTGTATCCCAGGAGTGCACCCCAGTAAACCTTCCTCAGGCAGCTTTCTGATGGGGAGCCTATTTCCAGGGAACCTAATACAAGACATGTGTGGATTTTTCAGAACATGCTTTTGATGTTCACCATTGAGATTTTGTAATATAACAAATTTCTAGATTTTCCCATGGCCAACTCTTTTGTTGTTGTTAAATGCAATTAAATTTTTTTAAAATTGAAGTACAGTTGATTTACAGTGTTGTATTAGGTTTCTGGTGTGCAGCAAAATACAGCAAAGTGACTCAGTTTTTTATATATATTCTTTTTCATATTCTTTTCCATTATGGTTTATTTTACAGAATATCAAATATAGTTCCCTGAGCTATACAGTAGGACCTTGTTGTTTATCTATTTTATATACAGTAGTTTATATCTGCTAATCCCAAACTCCTAATTTATCCCTCCCCCCTGCCATTTTCCCTTTGGTAACCATAAGTTTGTTTTCAATGTCTGTGAGTCTGTTTCTGTTTTGTAAATAAGTTCGTTCATATCATATTTTAGATTCCGCATATAAGTGATATCATATGATACTTGTCTTTTTTACTTCAGTTAGTATGATAATCTCTGGGTCCAACCATGTTGTTGCAAATGGCATTATTTCATTCTCTTTTATGGCTGAATAGTATTCCGTTGTATATTTATACCACATCTTTTTAATCCATTCGTCTATCCATGGACATTTAGGTTGCTTCCATGTCTTGGCTATTGTATATAGTGCTGCTGTGAACATTGAGGTGCGTGTATCTTTTCAAAATAAAGTTTTTTCTGGTTACAGGCCCAGGAGTGGGATTCTGGATCATATGGCAACTCTACTTTTACTTTTTTAAGGAAGCTGTATACTGTTCTCCATAGTGGCTGCAGCAATTTACATTCCCACCAACAGTGCAAGAGGGTTCCCTTTTCTCCGCACCCTCTCCAGCATTTATTATTTGTAGACTTTTTAATGATGGCCATTCCGATCGGTGTGAGGTGACACCTCAGTGTAGCTTTTATTTGCATTTCTCTGATAATTAGTGACGTTGAGCATCCTTTCATGTGCCTATTGGCTGCCTGTATATCTTCTCTAGAGAAATGTTTTTTAGGTGTCTGCCCATCTTTTGATTGGGTTGCTTTTTTTGTTTTGTTTCTGAGTTGTATGAGCTGCTTGTATATTTTAGAAATTAAGCCCTTGTTGGTTGCATCATTTGCAAATATTTTATCCCAGTCTGTAGGTTGTCTTTTTGTTTTGTTTATGGTTTGCTGTGCAAAAGTTCTTAAGTGTGATTAGGTACCATTTGTTTATATTTGCTTTTCGTTCTATTGTCTTGGGAGACTGACCTAAGAAAACATTGCTACGATTTATGTCAGAGAATATTTTGCCTATGTTCTTTTCCAAGAGTTTTATGGTGTCCTGTCTTATATTTAAGTCTTTAAGCCATTTTGAGTTTATTTTTGTGTATAGTGTGAGGGAGTGTTCTAACTTCATTGATTTCCATGTGCCATGGTCAACTGTTACAAGTAAAATGTATCCTCTTTCTTTTAAAT
Organism: Monodon monoceros; assembly: GCF_005190385.1. Lineage (NCBI taxonomy): Eukaryota > Metazoa > Chordata > Mammalia > Artiodactyla > Monodontidae > Monodon > Monodon monoceros. The sequence goes on from NW_021703780.1 coordinate 82,713,509, forward strand.
ATCAAAACATTATGGTAGAACTCAAAACCCAAAAGTTGAACTCTGTTTTCTTTGGTCTATTTACCTTCTTCATTGAGTCAATGAGGTAATGCATGGAAGTAACAAGTCTCACGTAAGATCTCCAAATTTCATTCTACTACATAGTTATTGCCCCCAGATGGTTCCCTTTCTGTTTGATCAGTTCTCAGGTTAGCGCTGTGACTAGATGTTTCCGTATTTGCCAGTGTGGTGCTGCTGGGAAGGGTTTGAGACAGTCAATTCCAGGATATAGGTTATGTAGTAAATAAAAACAGATTCCCCAACAGGTGAAAACCCAACCACAATTATACTCTATGTAAAATGGTATTATACATATAGAGCTTCTTCTTTTATCTTGGTTTATTGTCATATTCCTTGTTAAGAAAGAGACTAAGAGTTTTCCAGAAACTCTTTGAGAGAGAAGCAGAAGAGACTGAAGCGAGGCATATGCCCTGTATGAAGAGCCTTTCTGGTGAGAGGTCTCCAAATTTTATGACTCATTGGCTAGGCCCTAGGTAGTACAGGCTAACTGGCTTGTAGCAAAATGGTAATAGAATGATTAGTTGCCTCCCATGTCCTTTTATATACCTGGTGGTTTCTGGTGTACTTTCAGAGTCGTTTCCACTGTGTCAGGGAACTCATGAAGCCCAAACCAGGAAAGACACACATGTAGACATTTCCAAACTAACCACAAAGTCAAAGAAATTTCAAAGGAGTTCATTGCATGCTTTTAAGAAGAAAAAAACCGTTTAGTTTCAGAAGTCTGCTGGTAGCTAGTGGGTCCATGATTTGATTTTGCTTTGATTAAAGTGGAGAGAGCAACTGTCTCTTCGTGTAGATTTTCCAAAAATCAATGTACAATAAGAACCACTGTTTCCTAAATTATCATTAATAGTAAATATAATTCAATGTAGTATTGAGTTATTTCCATTGACAGATGATCGTGATTGATTAGGAATAACAGAGTTTTCCTAAAGGCTATTTGAATGTCTCTAATGTAGTAGTATTATAGTCAAATTGCTTAACGTTTTTATTTTTAAAAGTTTATTATAAAAATATTAAATGAATAAAAATCAGATTTTAGCTGTGTAAAAACTTCATCCTAAAATGTCAACCTCTATCTCCCAAGAGACTCATAGCATTATTATCTCTTCTTGATTGCACTGAGGGTGGTTTAAGATGGTCTAGTTTCAGAAATAATGTATAGGAGGAGATTGTGGGAACTTAGATAGAGATTGTTGAGTTATTTTCGTCATTGAGCAGGGGTAATAACATTTTTCCAAAAGTATTTAAGCTGGAACCTAACAAGACTAAGCGGATATGTATGCCAGTGTGCAGAGCCCAGAGCAAGGATCATACACTCAAAGCCTAGAGTAGCCCTGCAGATCATTTAAAAACATGAACAGGGACGCATGTAAAATAACAATTTTAATTTAATTTTATTCTGTGCAAGCAAGTTCATTGTTGTCTGGAAAACTGAAAGTGTTTAAATATTTAGATAAATAATAATTACTTTTATTTATATTTAAAAGGCTCCAGGTTTTTAAACTATATCTCATTTAATTCTTTCAATCTCCCTTCCCCCCAAAAAGGAAAGATTTTTACAAAGAAATGGGCAAAGTAACTTGCCCAATTTCGGTTAGCAAAGGCATTTTTACTGTAATGTGTCTTTTATGCTAGCCATGGTAGCTGACACCAGGCGTAAAGAAAAAAGATAAATAGATGAAATGCTGCCTATGCTGAAATGAAAAGGAAACGTATTCATCTGAGAAACAGCTTTAGATCTAGAAATACATCTTCTTGAGTAACTTATACATAGGCTATAATTATTTGGTAATTAATGCTCCCAAATTAATCCCTTTCCTAAAGAACCTCTAGTGGTTCTTATGCTCCAGTTGACATGGAAAGCTAGATCTTAGGAGGATTTCCCTCTAAACTCAGGGAATGTTCATCCATGCAAGTTTCCAAGGGCCTACAAATAAAATCGTGTCAGGTCTGAAAGTAATCAGGTCCAGCCAATCAGAAATCAAGCTGTGGGGCAGAAAATCAGAATTTAAATAAAAGTTGCAATTAGAACCCCCAGAACTGGCGTGACACTCGTTTGAGTTCTTAACGCTCAGAGACAGTACGGAAATTACCTCCACAGTAGAAATAAGAACGGCTGGTGAAGATTTTTGCCTCCTGATAGAATATTGAAAATTATCTTCATCAGTGGGTTAATTGGCTTAATTTTCCTTCAGATGGTAACTTTCAAATGCTTGGTCTTAATTAGCATGGGTAAATGAGAAATGTAGGTGATTCACACTTTTCAGTTTTCTTCTTCTCTAGAGATTTCCCTTCCCTTCCCTTAAGAACATGAAATGGCTGAGGGCTACATTGATTAAAATAAATTATGCCGGTATTTTACACCAGTAAAAAATGTAGATGGAATTGACTCATGCCTGGTCCGTTGAAAAAATACAACCCGCAAATATCATAAAATAGAAAGTCAGTATGAGGTACTTAAGAACCTTGTATTTAGTATGTTAAAAATTTTAAAACTGTAATTTTAAAATATTGTGTTAGATAAGGTATGATATTCAATTGAGAAAGTTAAAAAAAATCAGAGGCACTTGTGTATTTAATAAAGTCTGTGTGAGGGAAAACCCATCCTAAAAAGGAGGACAGAGGAATAAAATGAGAAATATATGGATTGTTATTCTTTGATTATCTTCTGTGATGCCCATTTTCCTCACACCTAATCCCCACAACTTCACGTTTAGCTCTAACAAAGAGATACTCAATACCAAATATTGTTTTTAGAATCTGAGAATAGTTTTTATCTTCATTGACTATCCCACATTATATAACTGGCTTTCCTTTTTTCATATTAATCACTATTTTATTCTAAACAGCATATTATTTAGTAATTTCTGATTTATAACAATCTCTGAGATTATGGAATTTGTACTAGAAGAACACAAAAGAACAGTTCGAGTTATTTGGCACAGATATATTGTATAATACTATCTGAATTTAGAAAATTAAACAGTAGCCACATTGTACTGTGAACCTTACATAACAATTTCTATAAGTTATCTAACAAACTTAAGGCTTTCTCATTTCATTAATGTCAGATTCACCTATGAAGACTAATCAGGATGGTAATAAAGCTGAGAATTCATTTCAGAATATTTAAAACAAAAATGATTTTAAAATTTGATTAACACAGTATGTACTTTTTCTTCTGTTAGTACCTATATAAATAATTAAAACTTTTTATTTTCTTTCCATATATCCTAAAATTTGACACAAAAGCAAGCAATTATAAATTTTTATAATGTTAATATAATTTTAATGAAATTCATGTTTATAATAAAATTCACATACTTATAATGGAGTTGCAAAATTTTTTAGTGATATGGGAAGTATATATCATTACATGAAAAAGCAAGTTACTAAAAACGACGTATACAAAGGGTAGTAAAAATTAAATTTATTTAAATAAACAGATATGTGTATATAAAAAAGGCAGAAAAATAGAGAGAGAAACCGAGGTCAGTTGTCTGAGAGAGAGAAAGACAAGGAAAGATATATATCATACTCATATTAGCAGTGTTTACCTGTGGGTCTGGAGATTACAGATATATTTTGTGTTTTTCTTTGTGATTTTCTGTATTTTACAAATTTTGTAGAACTAATGTGTTTCTCTTTTAATCAGATAAAATGTTATAAAAATAGTCCCTTTCCTTTCCTTTTCATGGAGAAATAGGACCAAGATGGTTTATGACCTGTAAGAATTTCAGTTCTAGAAATACTGCTGCATCCTTGCAGGTAGGCATGCAGAGCGCTCAACATGGAGATCACATTTTACCTTTCTATCTGATAGCATCTCCCGTTTCCAGATTGCTCCCCAAATAAAAACAAGCATTGAGCTTCCAATCAGTGATGATAATTTAATTTCCCTCTCAGCTGTAAGTACCAGAAAACAGTCAGGCAATCAGTGAAAAAGAAACGTGTTCTCCTGGTTTATTTTTACATTAAGTAATTAACATTTTCCTCTCTAACTCACATGAGGTCTAAAAAGTATAGGCTCAGTGGACCTAATTGTGTAGGACTTCTTAGAAACAGAAGGGTTAGGTGGGGGTAGAATGGAGGAATGAGATCTTTAAATAAAACTTGGAAATGACTCTGAGTTCTTCTAAGGGTTCTTCATAATACAGAAGCTTCTGGACTGACTTGTGCCAGGAAAAACTGTCAGTGACTTGGAAATGGGCAAAAGAGATTACTGCGTGTCTTTGAGTGGAGTATTGGGCATCGTTTAGCAGACCTTCCTGGTCTGGGATTATGAGATCCTACAGGGGTATGCACCTTTGGTGGTCTGTGTCTAAGTCACTGTAGACCTCTATTGGAATAGAGGTTAAGTTGCAGTGATTTTTGTTCATAATGAAGTAAATGAATTTTCTTCCAGTAGATATACAATTAATTTCCATCCTGTAGAAAAGACCCCAAATGTTACATTTTATTACCCAATGGATTAGTAACTAGTTTTGCCATGTCAACATTTCTGACTGGCCGTGTGTGTGTGTGTGTGTGTGTGTGTGTGTGTGTGTGTGTGTGTATTGATGTTATTCAAGTTCTCCTCTGAACCAGTTTTAGTAATTTTACTGGCTCCCTCATTAATTGATTAAATACTTTTTTGACCCGTTAATTTTATATTTGCATAAAAGTCATGTGTTATATTTTTTGAAAAATCAGGTCTTAGTACTTGGACTATATTATTTGCGGGTTATAGCAAACAGATCAGAGCAAGACGTGGTCCATTTAGGAATCTTAAAAATGTTTGATTTGGATCTCACTTTTAAACACATTTTTACATATTTTTTCAAATGATAATGAAAGACAGACTAAAATGTGTTAAATACCAAGTACTGCCGCCCCCCACCCCGCACTGGATGTCACTGACATAGTAACTGTGGGTTTTCATTGAATGACTCCATAATATGTAAAAATTGTGGATCTGTGCTCATAAAATAAAGCCATTCAAATCAAAACTGCTTTTATTTTCGTACTGGAGTTATACGTAAGAGATCATTAAGAATATAGAAGATTCTACCCTAAAAAAAAAACTAATCTAAATAATACCCACTTTTAGTCACTGCAGAATGTAACTAGAGTAGGCTTTATCAATTTCAGTACTATGGACATTTTTGGTCTTCCAGATTGATTTTTTTTTTTTTTTGCTGTTGGTGTGCAGGAAGGCTGTCCTGAACATTATAGGATGTTTAACAGCATTTCTTGGTTCTACCCACTGGATGCCAGTAGCACTCCCTTCCCAGTTGTGACAACCTGAAATGTCTGCAGACATTGCCCCCTGAGGGACAAAATTGCCCTCATTTGAGAACCACTGAACTAAAGGACTGAAGAAGAAAAAGGAGGAGAAAGAGGAGGGGAAGGTGGAGAAAGAGGAGAAGGAGAAGGAGAGGAGCCAGGAACATTGGTAGGAGGCAGATTGACCTAATAGGCACTAGACCATGTGTCAAGAGTGGGTGTTCTAAGCACTGCCCTGTTAGGAATCAGCAAAGAGAATATGGTCACATCATTTAATTTCCTTGGTTCTCAGCTTCTTCATTTGTGAAATAACAATGTTGGACTTCTTGATCTCCAACCTCACTTTTAGCACTATTACCTTTCTCTGTTACGAGCACCAAAGAAATTGAACCAAGAAGCTCCCTGTCACACCTTGAAATTTTGCTTGTATACTCTGTCAACCAGTGGACTAATGGCCTATTCAGGGTTGCCTATTTTCTATATTAATTGATGAAAATACCTAGGAACACTAATTTAGCAATTATTTTAAACCAGTAAGAATTACTTCTTATTTGAGGCCTGTGTGAGGACTCAGGATGAATAACCTCTAAAATTTAGTTGTATGTTATTTGAAAGAAAAGAATTCTAATAATTCTCCTGTGGTCAAGTTCAACAGAGAAATATTTTTGAAGTTACTTTTTTACCATCCGCCTCCATGGCTCTTTAAATTCAGTGATATTGTCAAAAACTTACACTGACCTAAATTTATAGTTCTCATTGAAACATTAGCAGAAGCAATATTGATTGGAAGGAAAGGTTTAGAAATGTAGCATCTGGAATATTTTCTTGTTTGGTACCTGCTTGCTTAAGCCTTTATAAATCACTCAGTAATTCAGTAGCATTGGGTCCTTTTATTGAACATGGAACAACATGACAAATACTAAGAAACGTGGCAAGCCCGTTGTCCTCTGTCATCCAACAGGCTGTTTCTCAAGGCTGAGTCCTTTGATCCTAACCATTTGTCTGACAGTGAAGAGACCAAATGTGACAGCTTGGATGAGGTTCCTGCCCCCAAATTGCTTTAACTCAACAGAGCATATCTTTTATTAGAAACAATAGTATATTGCACACAACCACTATGATAGCTGAAGCAGAGATTTGAAGAGGAACTGCAAGCACTAAATCATTTTGAGGAGGTGACATACCCTGATCAAGAAAGTCTCCCTTCATAATCTGCAAGGATTCCTGGGTTGAGGATTCTGAGGCTGTTAAACGTACATACTTAACATGGAAAGGCAAAGATTTTGTTTTCATCCCCACCCTCTCCTCCCCCTCCTTCTCTTTCTTCTTCTAATAAGTGTGACAAAGGATAATGTCTAAATTCCTCTCCCACTAATAGTTTTTTAAATATCAGCATCACTTCCATGTCAGTAGACAGAGCTTTTGGCCATTCCCAGACTAAAGTTTTCATAAGATAGTGGAGTTATTTGTATGCCCTGAAGAACATGGGTCTATTTTGGATTCTTGGCATCTTTTGAGACCTTAAATGCAGAAAGGATGAGTGTGAAACTATGTAGAGGAAAATGAAATCTGCCTAACTAACTGGATCCCACAGAAGAATGCTCATGACTAGCTGAGCAACTGATCTCACATCCAGATCACCTTCACATTCAGAATTTCCCAGATAGACTATATTCAGCTTGTCCAAGGTAATGATGGAATAAAGCTTTAACTTTTGCTTAAAAGGTATCTATGATAAATATACTAATAGTTGATGAATAGTATAAATTCTTCAAAAAGTTACTCCACTGGCTTCTCAATCTCCGTATAGTTTAAGACAAAGACAAATCATGTGACGCATATTGCTAATCATAAAATGTGATCAGACTGAAGAGATGGGTAAGGAAAGCCTTCTAACATCCGAGTTTCCACTGAGATGGCACAGCGTGTTCTAAAATCAGTGGTGGCAGACAACTCAAAATTTTCTGTATTCAGAGTTGATCTTCCAAGCATTCATTGTTGTACTCCTCATCTATTCATTCATTTGTTCAAATGTGATTTGTTAGTAGTGTGTACTAGATGGTATTTGTGTAGAGTTTTAAAGTTTACAGTGTGTATTTCTTCCATATTTTCTCACTTACGCAACAACACTGAACAGAAATGTTCTAGTGGTACAATGGTAGTAACACCTAGAAACTATCCTCATAAAAATGTGTCAACAATCTCCATTATTCACACAAATTGTCAAGTCCTGACATTTGTAGATGTCTTGATTTCATTGGTAACTTCAAGGGTATCTTTTTCAATCAATGTAGAATCCTTTTTTTCCAAGGTTGAAGGATATAATATCAATATTTAAAATAAATGTGTTTCCATAGACTTGCAACCAACAATCAGGAAACAAAATTCAGAATAAGAATTTTATACTATTTAAAATAGTGTAAAAATGTATGAATTGCTGAGGGGTAAATCTGACAAAATATGTGAGAAACCATGACATTGAATGCCGTAAAATATTGCTGAGAGAAACTAATGAAAATCTAAAGGAATGGAGATATGTACTTTGCTTATGAGCCAGAAGACTCATTATAATCAAGGTTGCTTCTCCCCAGATTGATCTATAGATTGTATGCAATCTAATCAAAATGTCAGCAGGCTTGTGTGGAGATTGACAACCAATTCTAAACTTCATATGGAAATGCAAAGGGCCTAGAATAGCCAAAAAATTTTAAAGAAGAAAAAGTTGGGGGACTAAAACTACCTGGTTTCAAGAATCAGTGATCAAAATGGTATAGAATTGTCTTCAACCCAGATAAATCAGTGGAAAGAATAGAATTCAGAAATAAACCCACATATAGATAAACCACTGACTTTTGACAAAGGTACAAAGGCAATACAGTAGAAAGTGCTTTTAACAAATGATACTGAAACAGTTGGGTATCTATGTGCAAAACATTGAGCTTGAAATCTAATGGACATCACCAGTGAGGATGTTATAGTCTACAAATGGTATTTCTCTCTTCTTTCTTTGATACCTGATACAGGTCACTAGTATAGGCTCTTGTGAAGGCTTTTATTTGTTATCCTCCCGTCTTATTGTGATGATTCATTCATTCAACAAAGAGATTGGAGCTACAGTGATGAACAAGATAAGCATGATCCCTATCCTGATGGATCTTTGAAGATAGTAAGTGGTGGAGACACAGTAAATGAATCATCACAACGCTAGTTATATAAAAATCTTAATATGTTTGATTGCAAATTCCAAGTTGTTGTAAGAGCATGTGACTTGAGATTAACCTAGTAGAAAGAGTTGGGGGAGCAGTTAGGAAAGGTTTCTAAGAAAAAGAGATGTTGAGGTTGAGACCTGAATGGTTCTTAGCCATTACTTTTTGTCTTAGCCAGGCAAAGAGTGTGCAAAACATCATAACTGGAACCCTTGATTTGATGAAACCAAAGGAACGACCCAAGTCCTAAACTGTAAGCTTCTAACCTTGGACTCATTAAAGGCCATTATTTTTTATTGTTCATAGCAGCACCTGTGGCCATCTACTAGGCGCAAATTCAGACAAAGTCAGGTTTTAAAGTATCCTTCCCCTCATCAGATTCATCAAGGATTTGGTTGATAAATACTTTGGCTGTGGTTTTACATTTGTGCCTCATGACAATATAGTTATAATTTCTACTCAATCTTTTTTTATCTTTCCATTTTAGTTTTGAGATAATTCTACCAGGATTTTGAACAAAGAGGATACTTCATTTAATTCAATACCTGGGCCCTCATTCCTTTTTTTTTTTTTTCACTTGAGAAATTAAATACATTTCCACTGTTTAGTGATTGGACGTGGATGGGTGATCACTGAATTTTTCTTTGAGTTCCTGGTTTCTTAGAGAATAGTTTGGACAACCTATTGAGATATTGAAAGAGCAGAAACTCACTGGAAAAGCTCAAATGAGAAGAACAAAGAAACACTTAAAAAATAGATGCAGTCCTCAGAAAAGCTCAAAATGCTTTAAATTTTGAAGAAGTGTCCCTGTGCAGTGAAAGAAAGCTCTCACTAAAGTGTTGATTCTTATGAGCTTTGAGTTTCAAATGTTAAGGTGGTGATGTTGTTCAGAAATACAGCATCGGTAGTTACAAATGTTCATCAATTTGTCTCAGGTGAAACAAAATTCTGAGACACCTCATTAGGTAAAACATACCTTCGTGTCTGACACTTAGGAGCATTACGTGATTCTCTTGTGAGACATTCATTTTTGCTTGTTTACTATAGAATGAAACTCTCTCAGGATAAGAATTGCTGAGAGTAATAAGAATATAATAAAATATTTCAATCTGTCTCCAAAATGATTAGCTTGGGAACAGGGTCTGCCCAAATTCTATAGTAGGAAACATTTTAATTCATGTGTGTATATTTTATTGTGCGGGCATCTGGGCATTTATATTTAGCTGTAATTAACATAATGTAAAGTACATAGGTCTTGAATGTTCAGTGAGTTCTGACAGTTGTATACACCCATACAATGATCACCTCAAACAAGACAGAATATTTCCCAGAAACTTACCTAATGCCCCTTTCTAGGCAATTTCCCTTGCAACTATTTTATCCAATTTTTATCACAATGGATTAGTTTTACTTGTTTTTAGATTTCACATAAATGGATCACACAATATGTGTTCTTTAGGTTCTGGCTTCTTTTGCTTAACAGAATGTTTTTGATACTTTTTGCATATTTTTGCATATATAATTAGTTCATTCATCCTTTATTGCTGAGTGCTTATATATTGTATAGATATACCACAATGTATTCCACTTTTCCACTCCTATGAATAATACTGCTAAGAAGATTCAGATGTAAGTCTTTGTGAACATAGGTTTTTACTTCTTTTGTATGAATACTAATGGATAGAATTACTTGGTCATGATGGCCATGGGGTGAGACTATTTATAAGAAAAAGCCAAATACTGTGTCAGTGAGGTTGTATCGTTTTACATCCCTACCATTGATGTTTGAAGGTTCCATTTGTTCCATATTGTTAACAGGTGGTTTTGTCAGTCCTTTTAATTTTAGTATTTCTAGTGGATATGAAGTGCTAGCTCATTGTGGAGTTTTTCATATACCTATTGTCCCTTAATATATACATTTTAATGAGGTATCAAAGTTTTTTTTTTTACTATTTGTCTTTAGGATATTTTTCTTTTATTGTTGATCTTTAGGAGTTCTTTATATATCTGGATACAATTCCTTTGTCAAATCTAGGTACTATGAATATATATATGTTCACATATATTTTATATATATATGAATTCACATATACATGTATATATACTTACACATATATACATGTATGAATTCACGTGTATGTGCATATATATATTATATCTGGATATAGAAAGAACTCCTAAACATCAACAATGAATGAAGAATAGCCTAATAAAAAAAATGTTAACAGATAACTCATAAAAGAAAATATATTGAGGCATATATGTACATGTATAATGTACTGTGAATATATATATTTACAAGAATTGTCAAATATTTAACAGAAGTATGTGGGGGGTGTGTGTGTGTGTATATATAACATGTAGCTTGTTTACTCATTTTTCTTAAGCTTTCTCTTTTTTGATTAATAACTTTTATTTTTTTACAGCAGTTTTAATTTACAGAAGAATTGAGTACAAAGAACAAAGAGTTCCCATATAACCCCTCAGCCTCTCAAATACAGTTTCCTCTTTTATTACTATCTTGGATTAGTGTGGTACAATTGTTACAATTGCTGACCCAATATTGATACATCATTGTAAACCAAAGTGTAGTAGTCTGCATTAGAGCTCATTCACTCTTTGTGTTGTACACTCTTTGGGTTTTGACAAATGAATAATTACATGTATCCATCATTGCAGTATAGAGAATACTTTCACTGCCTTAAAAATCCTCTGTGCTCCATCTACAGTAGTACTCCTTATCCATAGGGGGTATGTTCCAAAACCCCTAGTGGAGGCCTTAAACTGTGGCTAGTACCAAACCCCATATATATGTATACTATAATTTTAATGTACATAAATACCTATGATAAAGTTTAATTTATAAATTAAGCAATCCCACTACTGGGCATATACCCTGAGAAAACTGTAATTCAAAAAGAGTCATGTACCGCAATGTTCATTGCGGCACTATTCACAATAAACAGGACATGGAAGCAACCTAAGTGTCCATCGACACATGAATGGATAAAGAAGATGTGGCACATATATACAATGGAATGTTACTCAGCCATAAAAAGAAACGAAATTGAGTTATTTGTAGTGAGGTGGATGGACCTAGAGTCTGTCATACATAGTGAAGTAAGTCAGAAAGAGAAAAACAAATACCATATGCTAACACATATATATGGAATCTAAAAAAACAAAAAAATGGTTCTGAAGAACCTAGGGGCAGGACAGTAATAAAGACGGAGAGGTAGAGAATGGACTTGAGGACATGGGGAGGGGGAAGGGTAAGCTGGGATGAAGTGAGAAAGTGGAAAAAAAATTAGGCACAGTCAGAGATAACAGTAATGAATAATAAAATAGAACGTTCATAATATTACACTGTAATAAAAGTTATGTGACTGTGGTCTTTCTCTCAAAATACCTTATTATACTGTACTCACCTTTCTTCTTGTGATGATGTGAGATGATAAAATCCCCACATGATGAGATGAAGACAAGTGAATGCTAAAGGCATTGTGACATAGCGTTAGGCTACCAGCCATGATGTTGTCAGTGGTTGGATGTCCGGAGCAGGTGATGTTATGGTTGGAGATCCCGGGCAGGAGAGAGTGCACAACCCAAGATTTCATCACGCTGCTCAGAACGGTGTGCAATTTAAAACTTAAGAGTTTGTTGTTTCTGGAATTTTCCATTTTCAGACCACAACTGACTGCAGGTAACTGAAAGCACAAAAAACGGAACTGATGCTGAGGTGGGAGTACTGAATTCATCCCTCCCTGACCTCAAATCCCTGGCAACCACTGATCTTTTTACTGTCTCCATAGTTTCACCTTGCTTAGAATGTACTACAGTTGGAATCATGCAGTGTGTAGCCTTTGCAGATAGGCTTCTTTACCTTAGCAATATGCATTTTATGTTCCTCTGTCTTTCTGTGACTTGGTAGCTCATTTCTTTTTATCACTGAGTAATATTCCATTGTATATATGTACCAGTTTATTCATTCATCTACTGAAGGACATTTTGATTGCTTTCAGTTGTGAGTAAAGCTGGTATGAACATCTATGTACAGGTTTCTGTGTGGACATAAGTTTTCAACTCCTTTGGGTAAATACAAAAGAGTGAAATTGCTGGAACATACGGTAAGAGTATGTTTAGTTTCATAAGAAACTGCTGAGCTGTCTTCCAAACTGGTTGTTCTATCTTTCTTTCCCACCAGCAATGAAAATTCCTCTCGCTCCACATCCTGCCAGCATTTGGTGTTGTCAGTGCTTTGGATTCCAGTCATTATAAAAGGTATGTAGTGGTATCTTGTTATTTTAATTTGCAAGTCTCTGATGACATATGATGTGGAGCATCTTGTGCTTCTTCGCCATCTGTATTTGCATCTTTGTTGAGGTGTCTGTTCACATCTTTTGCCCATTTTTTAATAGGGTTGCTTTTTTTCATATTGTTGAGTTTTAAATCTCTTTTTGATACCAATCTTCTGTCCGATGTATGCTTTCCAAAGATTTTTTTCATGTCTGTGGCTTGTCTTTTTATTCTCTTACCTGTGTCTTTTTGCATAGAAGATGTTTTTAATTTTAACGAAGTCCAACTTACCAGTTTTTTTCTTCCGTGTATCATGCTTTTGGTATTATATCTAAAAGGTTATTACCAATTCCAAGGTCACCTGGACTTTTCTCCTGTGTTATCTTCTAGGAGTTTTATAGTTTTGCAGTTTAGTCTATGATCCATATCAGGTTAATCTTTGTGAAAGGTGTAAGATCTGTATCTAGATTTTTTTTTTTTTTGGCATGTTGTTGTCCAGTTTGTTGAAAATCACCATTTGTTGCAAAGACTATCCTTTTTCCATTGAATTGCTTTTGCTTCTGTGCCAAATATCAGCTGACTCCGTTTGTTGGGTCTACTGCTTGCCTCTTCAGTCTGTTCTCTTGACCTGTTCATCTGTTCTTTCACCAGTACGACAATGTCTTGTTGACTGTAGCTTGATATTAAGTCTTAAAGTCTGGTAGTGTCAGTCCTCCAACTTTATTCTTCTCTTTCAATATCATGTTGGTTATTCTGGGTCTTTTCCTTTTCCTTTTAGAACCAGTTTGTAGATAGCCACAAAATAATTTCCTAGGGTTTGGATTAAGATTGCGTTGAATCTATAGATGAAGTTGAAAAGACTGGGATCTTGGCAATATCGGGTCTGCCTATCCATGACATGAAATATTCTTCATTTATTTATTTTTATTTCTTTCATCAAAGCTTTGCAGTTTTCCTCATGAAGATCTTGTACATATTATGTTAGATTTATACCTGAGTATGTCTTTTTTTGGGTAGCTAATATAAGTGGTATTACGTTTTCAATTTCAAATTCCGATTGCTAGTATATAAAAGAACAATTGAGTTTTGCGTGGTAACCTTGTATCCTGCAACCTTGCTTAGTTCCAGATTAAGATTTTCTACTTAGACAATAGACAACCATGTCATCTGTGAACAGAGACAGTTTTATTTTTTTCTTCTCTTTTTCTTATATTACTGCATTAGTTGGGACTTCCAGTATGCTGTTGAAAGAAGTGGTGAGAGGTGATATCTTTGTTCCTCATCTTAGCAGAAAAGTATTTAGTTTCTTACTGCTAAGTACTGTGTCAACTGTTGGTATTTTGCACATGATCTTTACCAAGTTGAGGAAGTTACCTGTATTCTTAGTTTACTGAGAGTTTTTATCATGAATGGATATTGGATCTTGTCACGTGTTTTTCTGCATCTACTGATCTCATATGATTATTCTTCTTGAGCCTGTTGATGTGATAGTTTGTACCTTAATCAATTTTCAATTAATCTATCTTTTGATAAGCAGAACTTTTTGATAAAATCTCATTCATGTTTTTTTATGGTTTTTGCTTTTTGTGTCCTATCTGGACTTCTTTGTAATGGGATTCTCTTTCATCATTATCTGGTAAAATAGTAGGAAATAATTTAGGACGTTTTAACAACAGCATTTTGGAGCCGTTAAAAATTACTGAGAATGAATTCTTTCATAAGCCACGCTAACAAACAACTGTAGCAAGGGAAAGGATACAGAACATGGACCTTAAACCATAGAATCTCTGGCAAAGCAATCAGTGAATTTTTAGCTTATAAACCCCTCAGAGTTCACCTTAGTTTTGATAATATCAGCCTGCCTGAGAAAGCAAGTAGACGGGAAATCTAGCCAGCCGGCCCTGCACTCAGTGGGCAGCACCCCCAGAGGTAGGGGCACTATTTTCTAATCAATCAAAGGTACCGTCCCTCAAAAAAGCCTTCTAGGGAGACTGCATCAGCCCTGAAGGTGTTGATTCAAGCCCTTTGACGACCAGTTGTCTGAATAAGTCTTATTTAAATCTTAAGTGCAGAACCAATGCAAACTACGGAAGTTCTGCTATAATGCTTGTTTTGAAAATGTGATTTGTTACAACTCGAATAATATATTGGGGGACATTTGAGCACAACGTGAATTTTGCACTTGTATATGTGTGCTTTTGTCTGCAAGAAACGTTCGATAAATGCAGGAAATGCACCTAGATAAAACCAGTCCCATAGGTATATACAGAATGCACACGCAAACATACCTTAAACCATCTACTTCAGTTCAACATGTGTTATACACACCCATTCACATCTGGATAACCCTGTTTCAATTCCAGATAACCCTGTTTCTACTGCTCACAATAACTAACAAGCTGAACCCTTCTAACACCCACTTCTAAGAGCAAACTTTAGTTCGTATCTATTGTAAAGTGCCATATTTATTGTCATATTTCTGTGTTTATTAAATGTGTAAAATCGTGCCACTGCTTTTATTAGGTTCCTTTTCAAATTTTTTATGTTTATGTGTCACTGTTTTTGAGTGCTGCACCCCGACCCCATTTTTCTCATAAGCCTTGGGGTCTTTATTGTGTGAATTTGCATAATGTGATAATTTCTATAATGCAGCACCTATGTTGCATTGTAGTGGAATCGATGTATTTAGTTCCAGTCATGAAGAAGCTATTGACCAAAGAATCTAAACCTAAAATAGCAGAAATTGTCACAAGGTAGAAAAGGAGAGAAGAGAGGTGTGTATGATTCAGCACGTATCTCTCACCACTCCTACCTCATGGGAGAGGGAAAGAGAAAGTTATCCCTGTCTCATCTTGGCTTCCTGAGCCCTCCTCATTCTTTAAAACCTGCCGCGGTGCTGCTTCTGGATTATACTCATGGCTTCACCTTGGCATTTATCCCTCTACTTTGTGTGATGGTGAGACATGTGTGTCCTTCTTCCTTTCACTATAGGCGAACGGCCGGAACTCTATGTTTGCTGTTATAACCTGTGTCAAGGTGTGAATCCTAAGAAATGCTTTGTGTGGAATTACAAGAGTTCTTGCTACAAATAAAGGTTCTAAGACATCATCTTAGGTGAACTAGGATGAAAGTTGTTGTTTAACACCTAACTGCCAAGCACAATGCTTGGGTGATAGTATGTACTCAAATATCTAATGAAGGAAATAGTGAATGGTTAGGAAGGTAATTGGTAGCCCATAGATCTGTTGAGATAATCAGTTAATATGGAAGTTCCGAGATAAGGCTATATTTAATCAATAATTCTCTATATTGTTGTATCACTTACAAATAACAAAACAAGAATAATATGGAAACAGTTATTTTGGCTAGGAGGGAGAGAAAGGAACCTATAAGAACCTTGCATAAATTATGCTTTTTAAGAAAGTCCTGTCTCTTGCATTTGACCTCAAGATCTGAAAATGGAAGTGTGACCCCAAGTAGTTTCTGATTCCTAACTAGCTTTGCCTAGGAAAGGCATTTAGATAGGTGTAAACAATTAGGAATGGTATTAAATTAAGCCTATGCTGTGTTTCCATCACACTGTTACTGCTCATACCTGGATTCGAGTCTCCCTTCCCTCTTCAGTGGATTCCTGCCGTCCTCTCCCCTCTCCATGCACATCTCCTGACAGCCTACTCTCAAGACAGCCCCTTCCTTGAACAATCCTCTTAAAATGTGAACTAGATAACTTCAGGCTCCTTCCTGCCGGGCAGCCTGCCATAGCCCGCCATCTTGCTCAGAGTAGAAAGCCAGTGACCTTCGCTTACGTGGCTCTGTGTCCTTCTTACCTCTCTGTCCTGGACCCACATCTCCCAGTCCTCTCTCTCTCCGCTGTGCCCACCTCTCACGTCTGTTCCAGCCTCAGTGCTTTCGGACCCTTCTACCTATCAGAACACTCCAATATTTTCTGTGCACCGCTTCCTCTGCTTGGACCATCACCGTGCAGATACTGAAGGGCTCCCTCCCTCCCCTCCTTGAGCGCTTCCTTCTGATGACACCTTCTTAATAATCCCTATCCAGACTACAGTATTTAAAATTTCAACCTCCACACGCTCCCCCCGCCCCCCCGGTTCGTTCCCTTTTCTTTGCCCGTATCACCTTCACTTCCTAGCCTACTCTGTAGTTTTCACTCTATGTTAACTGCCCATCTTTCCCATTCTAAAACATAAGCTTTAAAAGGGCAGAGATCTTTCTGTGTTTTGTTCACTGACGTGTTCCCAGGGCTTAGAATAGTGCCGAGAATACAGTGGGTGCCCGATAAATACTCTTGAACGAATAAGACTGTTGATCAGCGTTTCACAAATCCTTCTACCGCTGCTGCAGTGTGTTCCTAACGGTTTCGAAGTTCACTAACAGCAAGCACAGCAGGCTTAAAACTAGAAGGGTAATGATGAAACAGAAAACAAAGTTCCAAGTACAGCCAAGCCGAGCACTAAAACTGCAGTTTTGGTGATGAAAACGCTCAGATAGGGACTGTTCACATAAAAGCAAAAGGAAAAAAATCTATTAATGTTAAGGTAACATTTGGAAGGAACACGTATAATTTGTCTTCTTAAATTTTAATTACTAGGAAATACTTATTGTTATTTGTGATGTTTTCCCCGCGCCATTCTATTAAAGATAAAGATCTATTGACTATAATAATATTGATTCAGCTCTTTCAAAGAGGGAACAAAAACTCTTAGCCTGTGTTTTTCCAGTGGGATTGTGCTACTTAAAACAGGGGGGCAGAAAAGCAAGTGAGCAGGACTGTTTAATTACATTTAGAACACGCTACCAATTCAACCATTGATTTTACTTCATTTGCCATCTTATAATATATTATATACTTTTTCATCCATTCTACATAATGTTAGGTATAGAATTTCATATTTATAAATTATTTTAATATTTAATGCCTTCCCATTTAGGTTTTTAAATCACATGTTTTCTAATAAACTGAAATAATCAGCATCATGCTGAAAATTTAGGAAAAGGGTATAGATATAGATCAAACCTTATGACATATAACAATTTTGAGCATTTTTAGAAAATGCAAAACTGTGTATCTCAATATTAAATGTACCAAATTATATGTATTAATTAGAATTTATAGATTCATGTAATAGAAACTCTGTGTAATGGTACAAATACTGGACAGCAGTATATAATGAAATGTAATTCATATATGTAGGTAATATGGAAACTGAAATGTAAATTTATGTGATTTAATAAGGTTGTTATTGAACAACATATGAAAATTGAACATGGAAAAGCTTGGCTTTATTAGCATGGGATACAAATTATTTTAAAAATTTTATTTGGAACATAAATTTTACTGCTATGTGTAAGGGTTCTAATTCTCTTGTATAACAGAGCCATGATATTTTAGAAGAGTGATAAGATCATTAGCAATAAACTAAAGATCGATATAAATACTACATACATATTTGTTAGTGTGTGTGTGTGTTATAGGTATAGCTTATAACCACTGATGTATAACAGTAAATATTAAGTGAACAAAACTGCCATATATAGCGAGCAAGTTGGTAATGGCATTTCATCATTTGTTACAGCTAGCAAACAGGGGAAAAGAAATATCCGAAGTATATATGGCTGGTGTTATTCAACACCACTTTGGCCTTTGTCTGCAGGTTGTTTTCTTGATCTGTGAAAGCATTAGGGAATGACCACTAATTAGTGTTATAAGACCAAACGATGGTAATATCGGGTGCCACCCAGGCTATCTGAGTTGCTAATGTACAGTCCCATTCCAGGAGAGCTGTCACTATAAAATCAGGTCAGCATGGCAGCAGAAATCTATAAATGTAGTGCCTATGTCATATCCTATCATCTCTGGAAGGAGCACGCACCCTGTCTTTTCAAAAGAGGTTTCCATATGCTGTAGGAGACATCTGTGATAAATTAAGCACTTCTTTCTAGACACTGAAAACATAATAGTGATATAATTAATTACAGTCATATTCTTGTTAAAATTGTTCAGAAAAATTACACCTTTTTCGATTAGCATGAAATATAAGTGTCAAATCCGTAATAAAACCCTGATCGATAAAACAATAATAATTGTGTTGTTAAAAGCAGACATCGCAAGGTGTTCATGGCAACATATTTTAAAGGTTAGAAACCCTTTTAAGATAAACGGATTTCATCTTTACACTATGTCACCTAAATCATTACTGTGTTTGTGTATACAATTATAATCAGACGATAAATTGCACCTATTGAACGGATTAAGTCTGCACTCCTTGACCTCATAAGCCTGAGATTGTCATAGCTTTAGAAAATGCCTGTGTAACCATCAGTTGATTACATGGCATGAGCAGCTGCGTGCATGTTAAATATGAAAGGGAAAGGGTAATGCAGAGTTCAATGGTACGACTTTGTAACATATTTGACACTTTCCTTTAACGCTTTCAAACCCTTCCTCTGGAATGTGCCCTACATTTTAGTAGGTTTACACATGCCATAGAAGGATGTTAAGAAAGTTTGAACTAACCAAATGAGCTCTAACTGAAATGTCAGTATTCCCTAAGATTCCCTGGAAATATCCATTCATGTTAAATCATTGTATTTTTAACAGAGTATCCTGAGGAAGGATGTAGTGGTGAGAAATACCTCGCAGTACACTTGAGTTAGCGATGTAGGGGAAAAAAGAAAACTTCGCCAATCCAAAATGGCATTCTCAAAGTGTACCATTTGCACCGGGTATGTTAGGCCTCTGACACCCCCTCAATTTATATATAAAAAAAAAAAAGTTCAAAATTATAAAAGTGGTTATCTCACCACTAATGAAAGTAAAATACTTAAAGTAGCAATACACTACTGGTTTCTGTAAGAGGCTATCCCTGAATCTGCTGTTTTGTGCTTAATTCATGGGGTATTATGTCCATATTAAATCTTCTTAGGAGAATTAGTTTTAACTCAAATTTATCTATTTGTATATAGCTTCCACCTTCAAAAATTTATAAGAATATGACCCAATTTTGAAAATCTCATATATTAAAATGGTATTAATCAAAGATTCAAAGAGAATTAGATTATTAATAATGAAATATTTTCATTTACTTTAATTTTCTCAGATGAAGGGAACTAAAGTGTGCTTTAAGCGTTAGTTAGTCATTTTGTATAGAAAGAGAGTATAGAATAGCTAAATAACTAATCCCAAGGTCACAACCAAAAGGGGAATCAGGGGCAAATCAAAAGAGAATCCTGAATTTCAAGGTTCTGAGAAACAATTGCCTTTTTATAACTCCAACTTAATAACATTTAAGGATTAAATTACCATGAAAATAAAACATCTTGTTCGAAAAGCGGTCTAGTGTGGAAAAATACAAGACACTGATCTATGATACACGCTTAGTTTCATTAAAACAGTCTTATCATAGATTAGACCTGGAGTATCCCCACCTGCCTGGGGAGGCTGCCAGCTTTCAGAGGGCTGTGTAAGGGAGCGTCCACATCCTAGAAGAGATGGGATGTTTTGCCTCCATGGATTTTGACCCAGGTAGTTGCTGATCACAAACAGTTGCACAGATGTCTCATTCTGACTTTTGAGGTCGTATCCACACAGATTGCAACCTCATTGGCTGTTGAAATTGACAGTTTTGTTAGATATGCCAAGAAGACTGATGTTGTAGTCTTTGGTAACTATGGAAAGCTACTTACTATTGCCTAGGAATAATGGTTAAGATTTGAGCGTCAGTCTTTGCATTGGATAACGTACTTACTGTCTTTCAAGCAACCCGCCATGAAATTATCGTTATCCTCAACATCCAGCTTAGAAAGTTAAGGGATTAAGTGTATTGACCAAGGTCACAGAGCTGGAGGATGGTCTAATCAGATGTAGGACCAGATTTCTGAACTTCCAGAATTTAAATTCTTAACCCCTGAGCAATACTGCCCCCAGGCTTTGCTTTTCTCAGCTCACATTGATGTCCCAGACGGGGGCTTCTGAACCTCAACAAAAAGCCTTTCAACAGGCTGCTTTAAAAGTAAACATTTTAATCCCAAATTTTGGCCTAAATGTGACCCATAGACCAGTATGGCTGGTTTTCTTTTTTTCAACGTCATTGACTTGACTAGCTGTATGATAAAGTACAGCTCCTCCAGTTATCAGTGTTGATGGGTATTCCATTTAGGTGAAAAATACAGTCAGTTAAAGTTTACCGTTTCAGTCAGACCAGAATGTTTTTCAAATAAGTAGTTAAACCAATCAAACAACTGCTGAGAGGAATATTTCCTTTAAATAGAGCGCTTGTTTGCCACCGTACGAACTGAAAGGGACTTACTCAAAATTTGTCAAATCAGTTTGTTGTTTTCTTTAGCATCATTGATAGAAACATTCAGTGAATTAATTCCATCATTTAATTACTTCAGGTAAATATGCCAAATGGAAATAATGGCATTTGGGGTTCTTTGATCTCGACGGTTCTGTGGCATCAACACAACCTTGCTTAACTTGATTTTTTCTTTTTTTTTTAAAGAAGGTTCTTTTTGTGTTTTTTTAATTTATTTATTTTTGGCTGCATTGGGTCTTTGTTGCTGTGCGTGGACTTTCTCTAGTTGCGGTGAGCGGGGGCTACTCTTCCTTGTGGTGCGCGGGCTTCTCATTGCGGTGGCTTCTCTTGTTGTGGAGCATGGGCTCTAGGGCACACGGGCTTCAGTAGTTGTGGCACGTGGGCTCAGTAGTTGTGGCTCACGGGCTCTAGAGCACAGGCTCAGTAGTTGTGCTGCATGGGCTTAGTTGCTCCACAGCATGTGGGATCTTCCTGGACCAGGGCTCGAACCTGTGTCCCTTGCATTGGCAGGCAGATTCTTAACCACTGTGCCACCAGGGAAGTCCCAACTTGGTTTTTTCTTAACTGAGTTCAGGCAATTTTTTCCGCCATGTTCCCCCTTGCTCTCTGGGTTCCTCCTTCATTGTCTTTCTGACTTTTGAAAGTACCTGTTTCTACCAACATAGGGTCTTTAAACATGTTTTTCCCATGGACATGTTTCCTCACTCCCTTGCCCCACCCTGTCCCAGTTTCAGTATGTCTTCAGATTTAAAGTTAGTGGTCCCTTCTCTAAAGAAGAGACCCTGACCTCTGTGACTAGGATGAAAGCCTCTACTGCATGGTACTGGGACACATGGTACCTTCCTTGGTAGCAGTTGTCTGCATACTTGAATTATGTATTTATTGGTGTCATTCTTTGATTAATGCCTGTTTCTCAACAGCCTGTAAGCTCCATGCAGACAGGCACCATGTCTGCTTTTGCTCATCATTTTCTCCCAGTACCTATGACAGTCCCTAGTATATATTAGATAATGTTGAATGAAGGGATAATGAATATCATGCTGAGTAATCCAGACATGGTACACCTGTGAGTAAAAAGGTGAATACATTGACTTCTAACCAACTTTAATGAGATCTGATTTGCAATAAATAAAATGCACCCATTTTTAAGTGCTTTTGAATTAAGTAGTTTTGAATATATTGTTTTTCCATAGGCTGCCTTTTCCCAGTACTGAGCTGTAACACAATAGTTAAGTCTTCAGATGTCCCTGGACTTCAGACTTTGTCTGTGGATAAGGGATTAGGCTGTTCCTAAAGTCCCTCCCCACTCTAGGATTCTAGATCTGTGCTCAGGCCATGTGTACTTGAGAACACCTTTAAAGATATATTTTCTTGAAAGGGTAGCTGTAGCTTTAGAAACTTGTCAAAAGATCAGGTCAGCCTAGCCTGATGACGTTAGTAGTTATTTGCTTACACACTCCTTCTTAATGTATCAAATTTGAATTTTTAAGTTATCTCAACTTTGAAAAATGAGGATCTCCTCCCCTTATGATAGCCTTTCTCTGAATATGTGGTTCAATATCTTAGTTAACATTTCCATATCCTAGAGAATTCTTTCACTATATATACGTATATCAGACCATCATATTATATACCTTAAATATATTACAATTTTATTTGTCAGTTATACCCCAATAAAGCTGAGAAAAATTCCATTTCTTAGAATTGAAAACAGAATATTTAGACCACTTCAAGTAGAGTTGTGGTAGCTCTTTTCCATCAGGGCCACTGAAGCATCAAAAGAAAAATTAAACCAGGCCTACTTTATTTATTTATTTATTTATTTATCTATCTGTCTATTTTAATAGATCTTTATTGGAGTCTAATTCTTCACAATACTGTGTTAGTTTCTGTTGTACACCAAAAAGCATAAAGATGAAGATGTTTCTCTTCTTTCTGCCTATTTTTGTATCTTCTTCTTGCCCACATACTCTCTCCTTCCCTCCTCCTCTCTCTCTTTTTTTTCTTCCTCGCTGCCTCCTTCCCTCCTTCCAGCCTTGCTTCCTTCCTGATCGCCCTCCTTTCTTATCTTAATAACAGGAATACAGAAACAGTCCATTGATCTACTTTTTGAATTGAGAGCAAGGAATAACAAATTGTTCACCAGATGTAACACATAATTGAAAACATATTCAGACACTGTTCTATGGATGGCAATTAGAGAAAGATGAATTGAATAAAAAAAGGAAATAAAAAGAGAACAAGAACAGATGAGCAGTGAGAGCAAAAACACCCAAAAGGCTAGAACCCCCCATAGAGGAATGGAAAGAAAAGAGGAAACATAGAGGGAGCCTGACACAACCACTACCTACAGCGGCATCTGTTTTGATAAAATAGAGGCTCTCTATTTTTAGGTGAGATATACCCAGTGGTGAATATTTAGGACATTGATTCTCAGATGATGCCCTTGCACTGGACATTTGAAGCGGAATATTTTTAAATGATCTAATTCATGCAGAAAAAAATACTTTGTCAATAAAACAATGTCCCTTTGAAGATTGTTCTCCCATTATTTCTTAATTAAACCTTCATATCTGACTCTGCTTCTCTCTACTAGCATCTAGGTTTAGCATGAAAATAGATGTTTAGTTATATTAAGAATAAAAAGATCTGTATTTTAGGGTAGAGCCTTTCAACCAGAAGTGTATAAAAACCATTCATTGAGGTAATTGATGTTAAAAATATTTTTTCCCAGTATGCTTTTCCTTTGTGAAATTTTAGTACATGAATCCGTTTACTTAGTTCGAGAAAACCAAATGGGACAAAGGGCTTATAATTAAAGTAGTAGTTGGCCACCTCCATCCTCAGTGTCTCCAGTCTTACTCACTGAGGAAATCACTTTCAAGGGTTTTCTGTGCAGTTCTTTGGAGTGTTTGCTTGCAGAAGTTAAATAATACGGTTAATTTATATATCTCATTTTATCAAATTTGAATGTAAAATATTGGACATAAACGATGAGAGGCTTATGCTACCACATTTATCCTACCTTGCCCCCACTTACTACCAATTTTTGATAAGTTTTTTGCCTCTCTAAAGAACTTTATACTTTTAAATAGTGTATTTAAACTGCCATTTCATGTTCACCTACTACCCTCAACACCCTACTATATAAGATGAAAATATTAGGACCCCTGTTTTCTCTCCATCTATTTTCTCTACCATATGTCTCTTCCTAGTTATAATACCATATCTCAACTTGAATCTTTATATAATTTTCATTCTGTTCTACAAAGATAATTTTGTCTTCTGTTTTTATCTATAGAGAAGGGGGCTTAGACAGCCAATGGAAGGCATTTTATAAGAGGAATGGTAGTACACAGTGGGTGGTATGGTCCTCCAGGGTGGCGTTTGATGTAAATCCTGTTTCCTGTCTTTCTTCAATTTCATTAGTAAAATATCGATTAATTTTTGGAGTTTGGAGTAGAATAGGCTGTTTAAAGGTGACTTCATGAGCTGAATCTTGGTCAAAGGTGAGCATGGATCAAAAAAGATTTTCAAAGGTGATGCAATCACACTTTGGTTACAAGAGTATATACATAAGTCTTGAATCACGTCTTTTTTTAAACTTTTATTTTATATTGGAGTATAGTTGAGTTACAATGTTGTGTTAGTTTCACGTGTACAGCAGAGTGATTCAGTTATACATATACATATATCTATTATTTTTCCAATTCTTTTCCTGTTTAGGTTATTACAGAATATTGAATAAAGTTCCCTGTGCTATACAGCAGGTCCTTGTTGGTTATCTATTTTAAATATAGTAGTGCGAATATGTCAATCCCAAACTCCCAGTTTATCCCCCCCACTCCCTCCCCACCTTTCCCCTCTGGCATGTCTTGGAGTAAATCTTTCAGAGTTGTATACAATGGTAAATCCCTGATACTGACGGTGATAAAATCGCAGAGCAGTTCTCATTAGAGTATCTGGTCTGGGTCAAAGTAAGAAGAAACCTGGGATACTGCCATGTTGGGGATGTTAAGAAGAGAGCAAGTTTTGTTCTTTAAAAAGTTTTTTTTTTTTTTAAATCAAAGTCTCTAAGATGTGGGGTTTGAATATAAAAGTGTTATGGGTATTCTTTGAAGTGTCAATTTTGAGGATGGAGCATAAGTAGAAGGCAAATTAGCTAGGACGTTAAGGAGTGATGAGAAAAGGCATCTACAGAGCTTGCTTGAAGAATTTTGTAGTGAAACTGATGGAACAAATTGGAAGGGAAAGCAAATTTTATCCTCAAAGGTGCGTCTCAAGTGCCATCTTTCCATGAGACTCTTTCTGCCCTCTCCATCCTCTGCGTAATTAAATGTCATCTTTTCTTCTTTCTCATTGTCATGGTCATCTTTCTTTCTTTACCATGTCGTGGTTCCTGTCTTAGGGAACTTGTCCACCTTTTGCCTTGTGTTAGGTTATTTACAGCGATTTGATGTCTGCTCTATTAGATGATAAATTCATGTCTTATTTAACTTTACTTTCCCACCACCGAGCCCAAAGTCTTCCATGGAGCAGCCATTTAATTAAAAAAATGTTTTAACATAGTAATGTATTCATACCTGACTAAAAGATATATGTATCCAGCTGTTTTCTTTATTTCCTCCTTTTGTTTATTCCTTCCTTCTTTCCCTTCCTTCCATTTTTTCCCACCTTCGTCTTTTGCTTTATTTTTCTTTCCTTTCTAACAAAGAAGAGGCCTGTGCATGCACAAATAAGGAAAAATGTGTGTGTAGAGTTTGAAGAACCTAGAAAGAGAAAAGGGAATAGAAATGATAAAGAAGAAATGTGATCCAGATATTACAAAAGGCAGGAAGGGGAGGCAGGAAGGCGGGCAGGAAGGGGGAGAAGGAAGGGGGGCAGGTAGGGGGAGAAGGAAGGGGGGCAGGAAGGGGGGACAGAGGGGGGAAAGGAAGGAAAAGAGAATGCATAATCCTCTCTCTGAGGCCAGAGTGGCCAGGCCAGGATATCAATGTAAAATCTTAACTGAACTTCAACGGATATTATTTCAACGATGTTTGCCTAGATGTCAAAGTAGAGGAGTGTTTAAATTCCTGCCATTCCTCTACACTAAGAATAGATTGAAAAACAAACAAGAATCAAATTACTGTAAGCACATTTCAAGTATCAGTGAACAAGGGATTCTATCCAAAGAGGAAAAAAAGACAGGGGCTTTGTATAGTTTTTGTTTTGGAAATCAGCAGTCCATGAAACGACTGTCTGCATTCAAAGTAGCTGTCAGAACCAATGAACATTTTTCTATAGACTATTATTACTTTTTCAGTTCTATAGGCATCCTGCAGGTTTAATTAAAGGGAATCTCAAGAACCTAAAGAAAATTATGGCGTTTAATACATTTAAAATGTACAAAAGCGAGCAGAAATTTCAAGGAAGAAGATGCTAGTTACTTGCCAAGTCAAGACCTAGGGTATCTTGGTGAATTGAAAAAGTTTCAGGGTCTGGTTATCCCTTTGAAGGCTCACAAACTTGACTTTATGCCCTAAGAGTAGAGTGACCTCTTAAGGCCAAACTCACATTAACCAAATTGGTAACACACAGACTTACTCACTGGAGTACCATCTTCTCAAAGTCCACTGAGAAATGTAATTGTCAAGGCCTCAAGGACATGCCTGTCCTCTGTTTGGTACTTTATCTCTTTCCAGGCAAGCTGTGTGGGAAGATAAATTGTAACTAGAATTTTACTTGATGTATTTTGAATTAGAGGCAGCAGAGTAATATGTGTGGTTCAAGAGTTTTATAGAATCCATTGACAGTTGTCCAGTGCACCTATGTCTTTGAGAGGAATCTATCTGCTGCTAGGACTCCACAGGTCCCATGGACTTGATATTTTTTTCAATTGGAATTCCTGTGGGACTTTCTATTTACATCATATTTTTATGTGTTTCTCAATATCATTATATTTATATAATCTTCTACATTCACAAAACGCATTTACATAAGTTATATCATGATCTCCCCTGCAGTTCGTACTGACATTATCATCTACATCTCACAGGAAGGGAAACTGAGGCTCAGAAATGTTAAGTGACTTGACCAAAGATCCTACAGATGTTAACATATGAACTTTTGAAAACAGGAAGCATAACTTATATTTTTTATAGTCCCAAGAGTAGTGTTCTATAACTAAGAGGCACTTGTAACGTATCTGTTGATAATAGTAGGTTTATAGATATATGTAATAACAAAACTGATATGCTTAAATATTTATAGAAATAGTCGTCACTCGACTCAATATTTCACAAGTTTTTCTTTCAATATTGAGTTTTCTTTAATGCATTTAAAATGTGACTTGCTTTATAAAATTTGGATTTTCCCACAATATTCTAGGAACTCATCTATGTTTGAAAAGGTGAATGACTTTGACCTCTTATTGTAAATTTAAAAAGGACAGATGATTTTATTCTCTTGGGTGGCATATCAGTTACTGTTCTTAGTTGCAAACAACAGGCTCCACTCTAGGAAATTTGAGCAGAAAAGAAATTTACCGATGGGTATAGTAAATACAGCCTGTGCTTTGCCCAAATACCCCTAAATTCCTCTTACTCTGTTTGTGTATTTCATACCCAGATTCTCCAGTAATTTTCTTCGAAGGTTGGCACCTGCAGCTTTCTTCAGTTACCTGCCCAATGGCAGCTACTGCTGCTTTGCCAGTCCAGAGGGCCTGGAGTGCCAGGGAGATTAGGTCCAGTGGGGCAGGCAATGACTGACTGGCTCCCCTGACAGGAAGCATGAAAGTAGCTCCTTTGCTTCCAGTGGGGACAAACTCTGGATGTAATTTAAACCCCAGAGCTCCTTAATAGGATGGGGCTGAGGCTGGGACTTTGGCTGAGATCTCATGCATACTTAGTTCTGAAATCCTTCCCTGTTCTGCTTTCTCTACTTTCTTACTGGTTTCTCCTGGAAGCCCTATAAAAAGTCATTTATACTAAATCCTTGTCTCAGGGTCTCCTTCTGAGGAACCCCGCTGTAATAGGTTTTTAGGGTTGCCGTAACAAAATAGCACAACCTTGGGTCGCTTAACAGAAATTTATTCCCGTATAGTTTTGGAGGCTAGAAGTCCAACATCAAGGTGCCAGCAGGGTTATGCTCCCTCTGAGACTCTGGGTAGAATCTTTTCTTGCCTCTTCCCAGCTTTGGTGGCAGCCACAGTCCTTGGCATTTCCTGGCTTGAAGCTGTCTCACTCCAATCTCTGCCTCTGTCGTCGCATGGCATTTTCCCCGTGTGTTTTTTATTTTTCTCTTGTGAGAACACTCATCATATTGGATTATGAGCCGATGACTTTACCTTAACTTTGATTACATCTGCAAAGACCCTATTTCACAAATAAGGTCACATTCACAGGTGCCAGGAGTTAGGAGTTCCCCACATATCTTTTTGGAGAGACGTAAGTCAGTCCAGGACAGGAACCTAAGACAAATGAAGTTAGGGAGCTCACAGGAAGGGCCGGAGTCTGAGCCTTGGAGACTGCAAAGCCAGGAACACCACCCTACCACAAAGGAATGGTTCCCAAGAAGAGACACTTGTGCTTACTACGGACACCACAGCTTTCGTTACTGCTGCTGCTGTTGTGTGTGAGATTCTAGAACATCTGCCTTCCTGCCGTTGAGAGGAAGGCCCCTCTGCTCTCATGAGAATATGAGCTCTGTGTATGGTACCAGTTTCTCCATGTTGCTTCTTTCAAAGTGAAGTCTCATGTGGAAAAAGCCAAGGTCTGAAAGGGAGGTGAGAAAGCAAGTTTTTCACCTTCTATCATGGGGATGCAGGACTCCTAAGATGAGACATTCTTCCAGTACAGGAGGAATTTTCCAAATGTGCCACATAGGCAGAGAGCACAGAGAGCACAAGCCACCACTACAGTTCGACCCAGTGACAAATTAGAATGCCTCAGGTTGTATAGAACCTTCTCTGCCTTGTTAGACATGAGTTTCATTCTTTTTTGGAAAAAGAAGAAACAAAAAAGTTTTGACTTGGGAAGCTTGTTGTGACTCTTTATATTTTCTCACTTAAAATACAGTTTTCCTGGGGCTTCCCTGGTGGCGCAGTGGTTGAGAGTCCGCCTGCCGATGCAGGGGACACGGGTTCGTGCCCCGGTCCGGGAAGATCCCACATGCCGCGGAGCGGCTGCGCCCGTGAGCCATGGCCACTGAGCCTGTGCGTCCGGAGCCTGTGCTCCGCAACAGGAGAGGCCACAACAGTGAGAGGCCCGCGTAGTGCAAAAAAAAAAAAAAAAAAAAAAAATACAGTGTTCCTTACTCTTCCTTGTCATTGGTGGACATTGACTTTACAGTTCATTATCAGACTAAAACCTGTGAGTATTCAGCTTTTGGCTGTGTAATTATTTATTACAAAGTCCTTAAAGGTATTTATATTTAAATTATTTGTGTAGGAAGAAAAACTTAGATTTGAAAAATGTAGAGAAACGATTTCATGTTTCATTCATGATTTTTCTGTGACTAGCTCTTTTTAAACCTTTTATATATTCCTTTATGAGACTTATATCTATCTTTAGGTAAAGTAGGAAATTATCATCTATAAATGCTATCGTTTTTCAGTGGAAGGGGCTGGGGTCTAGTTAGGTGAATGGTACTGGTTTTGTTTTCTGTTTCTTCATATTGCCCGGCACACAGCCTACAAATGACAATCGATATTTGTTAATCGAAAGAGAAGGAATAGGATTCTTTGGGGTTCTAATTTTTTCCACTGGAAGATTTCAAAACTTGACACATGAAATTTCTTTGGTCAAAATGGAGGTGATTTTTGAACTGTGTCATCTGTCTTGTCACTCACACGCAACAAATGGAAATTACTAAGCTGCGGGTTTTGATGGATGGCCAGACAACTGTGATCTTATTTTTGTTCAGTGGTCAGTACTCGAGAGCAGGCGTCACCAAACAATGGCCAAATCTGGCTCACCACCTGTTTTTGGATGGTTTGTCAGCCAAGTATGGTTTTTACATATTTAAATGTAGAATGTAAGAAAGATGGGGAGTATTTCAGGGAGGATAGATGTTAACAGAGTTGAGGACATTGCTTCTTGGCCGCCAAGCCTAAAATATTTACTTTCTGGCCCTTAAAGCAAAAGTTTGCTGATCCCTGTACAAGAATACATCTAAATAAGACGTCTGTATTGAAAGCATTCGGTTTCCCAAGAAATGAGAGTTTACTGAATGGGTTACTACATTTTTCATGAAGAAAATTAGACCTGAAAGGAAAATAATTATATCTTGGAAAAATAAACTTAAAATGAAGAAAGTACGATCTGGGATTGTAAATTAAGACTACAGAATGCTACTCTCCTATCTCTTTTCTAGAAATGTATAGATGGAATAACAAAGTCCACCTTAAGGCCACAAAATACATACAGAAATGATTCGTTATGTTCGTATAACGCCTGTAACTTTTCAGAGCTCTCTCGTGATAGTATTTAATGTCTTACAGCGATATTTTAGCAGTAACTCACATTTTTTTTTATTGTTTAGCACTATGAAACTCAGTTGTGAGTACACTCTTTTTATCTTTCATGATGACAGGTATTCTGTTGCTCGACTGAGAGATTAAGTTGGAAAACAAGAAATTCCTGGGATACACTACTTGCCTAAAGCTTTTTCTGGCTGGAGTCAGTCCTTGAGGCTCTAAGATACTAGGACAATCTTAAAGATATCTTTATTTCTTAATTTAGTAAAGCAGTGATAATGGTTTTGAAAAAGAACTCTCTGTGCTCAAAAAATGTATTTTTTTTGGTGTAGATTCTGTGTACAGTGTG
Source organism: Monodon monoceros (assembly GCF_005190385.1). Classification (NCBI taxonomy): domain Eukaryota; kingdom Metazoa; phylum Chordata; class Mammalia; order Artiodactyla; family Monodontidae; genus Monodon; species Monodon monoceros. The sequence goes on from NW_021703780.1 coordinate 82,744,481, forward strand.
AATATAAATATTACCCCAAAGACTTCAACACCCGATGGGGAGAGTAATTTAAAACATGGTTATTTTGGTTATCAAGAAGATGTTGCCAAATAGTGTGTTAAGGGATCCCTTTTGAGACCACTGTTTTCATCGTGTTGAACTGGCTTAAAGCTCCAAAGGCATGCTAATTTGATTTAAATGAGTTGAAGTTGGGAGATTATACATTAGAATCTAACATATAAGGCATTCAAGGTATGGCTTAATAGCAACTGGTATGGAGAAGGCTTCAAGGTTTTAGCTGATTGTTAGCTGAATGCGTGTCAGTGGCATGATGGGGTTGAAAACTGTTTGTGATCGTATGGTACAACAATTTAGCTCAAGCAAGGTGATGGCTCCTCTCTATTCTGGGACCCCAAAGTGCTGGATCAAATTCTGGATAATACACTCTAAGAGGGTAGAAGATCAGGGATGGCAAATAGGTTTTGTGTCTTCTGTCAATTCTCATTGTTTGTGGCTGCCTCGAGAAATGGGTTGAGAAGGATTCTGAGGGCTTATCCAGGCCCAGTGGGAAATGGTGCTGGGTTTGTCTGTCAAGGAGGTCATGCATTATCATTATATGTGTTCAAGATTGGGTGACAAAGGTGATGTAAAAGTGCTGACAGAAGGGTTCAGCTCTCTCATCTCCTGTGCGTTTTTATTTTTTCTCATTGAAGGTTAGCACCTGTTAAAATTTTCATGTCTCTTAACAGCGCCATCTCTTAGAACAGGGGTAGGCAAACTATGGGTAAGCAGCTAAATCTGGTCTATTGCCTGTTTTTATATTTTAAATGTAAAATGTGAAATGTCATGGTTTGAATTTGTTACTCAACTTATGTTTGGTGGAATCTCACAAAAGGTGGTAAGTCTCACTTTTATTATCTCCAAAAAAGTTTATAATAATATATTTGATTTTGTTTTAGGCCAGTCGTTTTGGGGGGTTAGGGAGGAGATTGCTTGCTCTTTAATATCTAGTTTTTATAATGTTAGTTTTTAATATTAATCTTACTTTGTTTATCATGCTCAGAGACTATATTCTGTGTCATTTATTGTTTATAGGGTGTATTCAATATTTTTCAGTCTGTTACATATTCTTTTGAATAGAGCTCATTCATGCTTAAAAAGGATAGTTTTATATAGCACATGAAAATTGGTATATGGTTTTTAACTCAACGTTATTAGATGTCGTTTAAATCCTTATTTATTTTTAAATAATTTGTCTATCCTAGACTGATAGTAATGTGTAGGAGTATCCCACAGGACTGTATATCTGTCCGTTTATCTCTGTAGATCTAATTTTTTTCAGTGGCCTTATAATGAATTTATCGAGAGGAGCTATTGAAGGTAGAAGGATACTGATTCTAGACGACTCCAAAAAGAGTTTAGAGATGGGCTTCTATTTATCTGGCCAGCACAGCTTCTGTCTCTGATGTAAGATGCTGTTAGTGAGGACTTCGTTCTTACACCAAGTTAACAGAGCAAGAAGATGCTTAGCCACCCATCTCCCTAAAAGATGGAATTACTGGAAATTCTGTTTGGGCTTTGGATAGCTTTGTCTTTGTGTTTATCGGACATTTTTATGAATGGATGGATGAAGCAGATTTGTTCACCTAGCTTGTCAAACCACATATTTCCATTATGTCTCATTACAGTTTAAACTAGTCCAGAAATAGAATACTCAGTTTATTTAGACATAGATACCAGGTAGTTGGTCTTCAAATATCACTAGTTATAAAACAATTTTTCAAATGCCATTCGAAGCAGGAGGCTTCATGTAGAACAAAGCTTGCTGGTCTAGAGGGAGGACAGAGAGTAGGACAAAGGATGGAGGGCTACAGAGGTAAGGGAGGTCTCTAGGGCCAAGGAGGATTCAGGGGAATAGATGAGAAGACAAATGCTTCAGAGATTTTTAAAATAAAGATGTGTAGATAAATATAGGTGGCTAATTGCACCCCAGTGTGCAAAGCAGCCCTATTTACAGTAGCCAAGACAGGGAAGCAACCTAAGTGTCCATCAACAGATGAATGGATGAAGAAAATCTGGTATATATGTACAATGGAATATTACTCAGCCATAAAACAGAATGAAATATTGCCATTTGCAGCAACATGGATGGACCTAGAGATGATCATACTAAGTGAAGTAAGTCAGACAGAGAAAGACAAACACTATACAATATCACTTATATGTGAAATCTAAAAAATGATACAAGTGAACTTATTTACAAAAGAGAAAGAGACTCACAGATATAGAAAACAAACTTATGGGTACTGAAGGGGAAAGCTGTGGGGAGGGTGTATGGGATTAACGGATACACACCACTATATAGAAAATAGATAAACGACAATGGTTTACTGTATAGCAGAGGGAACTATATTCAGTATTCAGTATTTTGTAATAACCTACAATGGAAAAGAATCTGAAAAAGAATATATATATTTGGCGGGCACACATTCAGGAAGCTTCTCCATACTTTCCCGTTCTTAGCCTGCACAGGGCCTGCATGTGACAGGATTGAGCCTGGTGAGGTTTTTGTTTTTGTTTTTAAGGGATGTGCTGGAAGACATTTATTAATATAAAAACTCCTGCAGAGCAACTCCATTTTATGAAATTAACAGTCAATTTCAAGTATGTGCTAAATACACAGGGGAAGAGAGGCATCATTCAGCATCAACAGTACTGCTTACTGCTTTCTTGTGCTCTCTGGCAGTTAGCAGGACCACATTCTCCTGTTGGGTCTCCAACAGTATGATTAGTCCATATATGTGTGTGTGTGTGTGTGTATATGTATATATGCATATATGTATATATGTATATATATATGCATATATATGTAAACTGAATCACTTAGCTGTATACCTGGATCTAACACAATATTATAAATCAACTATAGTTCAATAAAAAAGATAGGTGGATTGCTAAAGATATGTGGATTATTATGAGAGCTTAAATATTTTTATATAATAGTGAACATTAGAATGTTGAAAACCAGCAGAGTAGTCACCAAAGGTACACATAAACCCCGCTTTGTTTCACATGATAACATCAGAGGGGGTAATTTTTTATGGGAGTATTGCAAACACAATTTACTGAGACTACCTACATTTAACTGCAGTCCCTGATGAAATTTTAAAATTTGGGAGAATTTCTGTTATTTCAACTTTTCGCGTCAAGTGAGACTTCATTAATACTTTTTTTGTTGTACTACTTCAATTTAGCTTTTTCAAGTTCTCATAAAAGTAGATCACACAATACTAGATATTAAAACTGTACATTTGTTTTGCTCTGACACAAATATCAAATTAAGGGGAACAAGGTGCTATTTGCTAGATACCATCCTGCTTCCTACTCTGTAGAAGTTGACTGTTATCTTCACAAAATTCTAAGGGGGCGTTTTAAAACCCATAAACCTAGATCACAGTAAGGTTTAAGTTTGCTGGAAATGATGCATAAAATTCCATGGCTAGTGACTGCAGAAGAAAAGGTGACTCCAAGAATGGAATGCTCTTATAAATTAAATTCTTGCAGGATATCAGATAGAAGTAATGGGTCTGTAAAGAATGACCTGCAGTGAGTTAGTAATGGAAAAAAAAAAAAAAAAAAAAAGGACTTGAACAAATGATGACATGAAACAGAAAAGCAGTGTCTAAAAGGCCAGTGTCTAAAATGATCTGCAGCTTTCAAAATGCTCTAAAAATAATATTTGAAAAGAAGGTTTTTGTGGGTTGTTTGGAGGAAAAGAAAGCACTGGGAAGAGATGAGGCTGATGATGGTGTATTGATAACCAATGACAACGAGAAAGCAAACTGCTGGATGCCAGCTCACCTGCTTCCTCCACCGGAAATAATCTTAGAACTGAGATGGAAGGAAGAAGCAGGAGGTCCAGAAGAGGGAGTAAACAGACTGTATGGGGCTTTTTAGAGTTTTGTCCAGAGTACCATTTGGAGTTATAATACTAGAACGTATCTCAGTCATCTACAAGGAATTCTGGGGGAGGGGAGAAGTGTTAGAAAATTAGAAATGAGTAAATCCTGTTATAATTTTCCAAAGCGTAGAAAAATTCAAAATCTAGAAGAGACAACCTAATGAGGTTGCATTCATTCCTACCCAAATTGGGCAACTCTTTCTTTAAGTGACAGATGGGGAGGCTCAGGAAGCAAAGCATTTTTTTCTGTAATCCACAGTAGAGGTTATAATACCACGTCATACCAAACAAACCCCTTTTCTTTACCTGATAAAGGAGAAAAAGTGGATATAATAAAGGGCTTGGAGTTTTGTTGTTGTTATGTTACTGTTTTTCAATCTCTAACAACCGTGATACTCTTCTGGGCAGTGGTGAAAGGGTATAGTAATATCCATAGAAGCATATTAACTTTCTGAAGGACAATATCTAAATCATATTGATTATTGATCAGTGCTCAACAGGTGTGAAGGCTAATTTTACATGCCAACTTAACTGGGCTAAGGGATACTCAGATAGCTGGTAAAACGTTGTTTCTGCATATGTTTGTGAGGGTCTTTCTGGAAGAGGTTTAGCATTTGAATCAGCAGGTAAATTTGTAGACTGAGTTAAGAAGATTTGCCCACACCCATGGGGGTGGGCATCAGCCAGTACTTTGAAGGCCTCAGTAGAAGAAAAAGGAGCCAGGATGAAGTCCCTGTCTTTTGAACTGGGACGCCCATCTTCTCCTGCGTTCCAGCATTGGAGTTCATGGTTCTTGGGACCTCGGACTATGGAACTTCAGCCTCAGACTGGGAGTTACGCCACTAGCTTTCCTAGTTCTCCAGCTTATAGATGGCAGATTGTGGGACTTATCGGTCTCCATAACTGTGTGAGCCAATTCCTATAATAAATGTCCTCGTATATATGTATACATTTGTATATATACATATAAAATGTTGTCAGAGAACTGTATATATATGTGTGTGTGTGTATATATATATCCTATTGGTTCTGTTTCTCTGGAGAACTTTGACTAATGTAACAGGAAAGTGTTCTCTATAGATATCCATTCATGAGCCAATCCCTAGTCATAGACTAATTTGTAATTTTATCAGCGGCTTAACTGAAGACAGCGATAGTTCTGTGCACTTGACAGAAAGCTGGGAAGGATAGTTTGTTCTTTGCCCAATGGGATTCAGACTGAAGCATATCAGTACTGAGCTTTTCCACTTGCTGGTTACATGACTCTGTCAAATGGCTTACCTTCTCTGAGCATCCGTTTCCTCATCTGTAAATAGGGATAATAATTGACTCATAAGACAATTAATATATTGATAACTATTAAGTATGAAGTACAAGTGACGGGGTTTGGGACGTATGTTCAGTCAGTGGGAGTTAATGATTGTGTTATGAATATGGACTAGGGCAAGGAGCTGAAGCAATGGGCATATAGTACACACGAAGAAGGTAAAGTCCCAGACCTGTGCTCAAAAGAAATTGATTATATAAATACAGGATGAGGAATTCCATGTGAACAAGCCTTAAGAGCTTTACCTCTTTAGAGACTGAATATCAGCGTACTGTGTAACATTGTGAGCAAGCTGACCTAGACTTTATTCTGGTCTCGGGCAAGAGGCAGAGCATCCCACCTCTGTTGTGCCAGAGAGAATATGCTTTAAGGGAATTATTCAGTATGAGGTGTAATGTTTTCAGAATGACATCAGTAAACTGGTTTGTGGCTAGAGGTCACTGAATGATTAAAGTTTGTCATTCAATAAGTAATCAAATAAAACAGAGATACAGGGCTTCCCTGGTGGCGCAGTGGTTGAGAGTCCGCCTGCCGATGCAGGGGACACGGGTTCGTGCCGCGGTCCGGGAAGATCCCACATGCCGTGGCGCGGCCGGGCCCGTGAGCCACGGCCGCTGGGCCTGCGCGTCCGGAGCCTGTGCTCCGCAGCGGGAGAGACAACAGCAGTGAGAGACCCGCGTACCGCAAAAACAGAACAAAACAAAACAAAAAAACAGAGGTACATAAGCTGGAGAAGAAATGGCAAAAGGGGTTTGGACCCGTGGGTTATTTACATACAGTGGAATACCACGCAACCATACAAAGGAACGAGAAGGCTCTCTGTGCACTGCTATTGAAAGATGTCCGAGATACGTTAAGTGAAAAAAAGTACAGAATAGTGTGGGTATATTTGGTATAGTTTATTTTAAAAGAAAGGAATAAGCGTCTATATTTGCTTAGAATTTCGTAGAATTAAAACTTGGAAACTAAGAACATATCTTACCTATTGGGGGTGAGAACTGGGTAGAGGGAGGAAAAGGATGGGGACCCGAGAGGGACTTTCTACTTCAGACCTGACTTGATTTGGTTCCCCCAGAAGCCGACCTTGAGCTGACGATTTTCATTGTAGCTTTCTAGGAAGAGATCCCAGGAAGCATAGGCAGGGGAGCAGAGAAGGGGAGGAAGCAATAGCTGATGAATGATTAAACAGGTTACCAGCATGAGCAACAGCAGCTCCACCCCACTGGCATCCTCTGGCAGACAGTGCGAACTGCACATCAGTGGCCCCAGCAGTGGGCGGAAACCTCACTGATTGATTGACAGCTTGGAGGTGAGGAGCCCTTGGGCGGCAAAGCCACAGCTGCTTTTAGTCACAGGCATGGCGTAGTAAACCCAGAGCCCACAGCATCTGTTTGAATACCTCCCAATCCCTTTTTTTTTTTTTTTTTTCTTGGCGGTACGCGGGCCTCTCACTGTTGTGGCCTCTCCCGTTGCGGAGCACAGGCTCCGGACGCGCAGGCTCAGCGGCCGTGGCTCACAGGCCCGGCCGCTCCGCGGCATGTGGGATCTTCCCGGACCGGGGCACGAACCCGTGTCCCGTGCATCAGCAGGTGGACTCTCAACCACTGCGCCACCAGGGAAGCCCTCCTCCCAATCCTTTTTTGATTTTTGAACCACCAATCAGCATCTTCTGGAAGCTGGTGAGAAATGCAAAATCCCAGGCCCTGTCCCAGCTTTCCTGCATTAGAACCTGTATGTGAACAGGATGCCCAGGGGATATTGTATGCATGGGCAAGCTTGAGAAGCAAGTTTTATAATGTTCAGATTTCATAACTACTTAGTATAATTTGTTTTATTCTGAATGGACATATATTGGCCTATATTTAAACCACGTTCATTTTAATTCAATTAAACAGTTTAATTTACAATTTGAATTCCCCACAATAGCCATAATAGTTGATGATTATATGCACCTTTAAAAATACCACCTTAAATGCATTGCACTTATGTGATAGAACTAGATCATTCAGAGCTGAAATTTTTTATTTTCTCGAATTTGAGCCCAGTGCCAAGGACTGATACAGTTCTCATGCCCACATGTCCTCAGGGCCAACTAGGTGACCTATTAAAATACAACAGTTAAGTAGTTTTCTTCAGTTCATTATAAGCTTCACTCACAATTGTGAGATACTCTATTATGAGCTGAAACAATGGTACCTGAAAACATGAATAATACATAGTGCTAACAATACTTTTGGAACCATTACGGCGTAGAATATTGTATCAATCCATAATTTGAAGATGGGACTAAATGGATCTTTCATCTGAAAGAGCTGCTCGGATGTGTCAATTTACATGTGATGTTAATAAGAATATACTGTCACCTAAAATCCATATTAAAATATTTTATATAAGATGTACTTGCATTAATAGATATCTGTCATTTGTTACTAAATACAGCCATTAAAAGAACCTCTTAAATGCTTTCAAAATTTGTTTTTAAGACCTTGACATTGGATGGAAAAAAAGTATTATAGAACCCATCCTTCACTGTGAAAATGGACATAATGGATGAAATACTGTATGTTGCTTACTTCATTTTTGCCAGGTCAAAGTGAAATTCTCATCAGCATTAGACACCCCTTACACGACCACATTATACATGATGGAGAACCTAAATATGGACACTAAATATTTCATCTCCACTAGACATTATTATCATATAGTTCAACTTTTGAGAATATTTTTCACATTTCTTCCTTGAACATTATCGTCTTTCATTGTGAACCTCTCCTGTAATAGGGGAGTAAAATAAGGTAGCTCACTCAATTATGAATCATTCTGGATTATAAATTCATGTATCGTTCACCATGAATTCAACAAGTACACAGTGATCTGTTTGATCTGAAATTGCCTCAGAGTGTGAAGTAGTACTTTAGAAGGATTAAATTAATAAAATAAATTGAGTAAGTGTTCAATAGAAGTGAAATATGGCACCTTCACCTAAGGGTAAATAAATAAATCCACTGTTTACATTGTTCGCCTTTGACTTCATTTTCTCCATCATCTTCTTGCTGACACTAACTGTTCCTCCATTTGATGGAATCAATATTTTAAATATGAATCAAAATGCAAAGTAGGGGGGCTTAGGCACACATAAGTTGGCAATAATTTTTTTCTAATGGCTTCGAGCCATTTATCTTAGTCTGAAAGGTTTTTGACTAGTGGTGAGAGAATCACAGTCATTTTCATTTTTATGAAAGTTGCTTTTCATCTTCAAAAATACACTCTTTATGATTGCGTTTAAATAAAAGTGCTAAGAGAAAACTGAACGGAAAGGCACCACCCTTTACCATTATTATTGTTATTTTACAGAATGAGTGTGGATCGTGATTACTATGCTGCTTTGGTATTGTATTTAGTAAAAAACAATTTCTTTTCCAAGAGGTTTTTAGCGTTTGATCTCCTTCATGACTCTATTTTCTCTATTGCTGGAAGGATTCACCTGTGAGAAGCATGCTAAATGTTATGGCAGTGTTACAGAGGGAATTTTATTTTACTTATTAAAAAAAATTTTTTTAACTATTTATTTATTTTGGCTGTGCCAGCTCTTAGTTGCGTCAGGTGGGATCTTCGTTGCAGCATGTGTGATCTTTAGTTGCTGCACGCAGACTTCTTAGTTGCGGCATGCGGACCCTTAGTTGTGGCATGCATGCGGGATCTAGTTCCCTGACCAAGGATCGAACCCGGGCCCCCTGCATTGGAAGCTCAGAGTCTTACACACTGGACCACCAGGAAAGTCCCCAGAGAGAATTTTAAGGAACCACTTTAAATGATTAGCTAGCACTTTGAGCAGCAAGTCAGACTTGAAAATGCATAATTAAAAAGTTTTATTGCTCAGTTTTCCCGCTGATTTCCACCCACTCCCATGTATGGTAACCTTTTTCCCGAAATGTAAGCAGACGATGAACATTGCCTTGGCATGCTCAAAAAAGTCTAGAAGTTCTGGAATAATTCGGCACTCAGAACTGTCTAGAACCTGAGTTGTGCTATTTAGAGAAATAGGTTAAAACTCATTTGTTAACAGGAAGTTACTTTCTGCCATCTGTGGAATTTAAATTCTTCATAATCTTGATATACCACGTGCTGGATTCTACCAGCATAATCGAGGTGAATGACGTTCTTTCTCCCACTGACCACTTTCTTTCAGAGCTTTTGGAACTGGGATGGGGTATGTTTGATAGCTTCACTTATAAAATGCACAGTTTAAATTAGACATGTGGATGTAAAACTTTATCTACTGAGGGAGGAAAAGAAATAGCGCCTTAGAGCCACAAAATCAACTGCATCTCAACAAACTTGAATATCTCCAAGAGAAGATAACACACAGAATGTCCAAATGAGCCAGATGTCACCTGTTTGTGCAAATCTCATTCGATCTTTTGGTTACTTCCTAGCTCAGTTTTCCATCACAGCCCTTGCCTTACCTGCTGGTCTTTCCCTTCTAGTTGGCACCCGTGCCATCTTTAAATGGATTCCTAGCTTGTCATTCAGCAGACAGACCCCATGCTTTGTATCCCCTTCCTGCCCCTCCCACACCGTACCCCTCCATCACTAACACATTCTCCCATTACTTTCAGGCCACGCAGTGTCACCGTCTTCATGCTTTTCTTCACACTCTCCCAGCTGATGTCTGACATCCTTCATTTCGCAGCATCTGAGCAGAACCACAAGATGACAACTTTAGGATCATAATGCGAATTAGTTATGCTCTCACCATTTCCCATTCTCATTAAATCATTGTCAGGACAGTGGATTCATGGGGTACCATTTCCTGTTCTCATTACAATTTTTGTCACAGGAATGAGGTATCAGAATTTCAATGCTTCGAGTAGTCTTTGAAAAATAATAGTTACCTCTGCTGCTTTGACCTTTTTTTTTTTTTTTTTCTATTCTGCATTTGGCTCAGCCCTGCCCTCTCTTCCCTGCCTATGTGTGGCCTTGGCAATTAGAAGATGAAGCATCTTCCGTATATACACTACCATGTGTAAAATAGATAGCTAGTGGGAAGCTGCTGTACAGCGCAAGGAGCTCAGCTCGGTGCTCTGTGATGACCTAGAGGGGTGGGATGGGGGGAGGTGGGTAGGGAGGCTCAAGAGGGAGGGGATACATGTATACATTATAGTTGATTCACTTTGTTGTACAGCAGAAACTAACAACACTGTAAAACAAATATACTCCAATTAAAAACTGTAAAAACATAAATTGATGCAATTTTAAAAAAAGATGAAGTGTCTTCAGTAGGGCAAAAGTTAAGAAATCACAATGACGGGATGGCATTAAGACTTTGCCTTTCTCTTTTCAGTTACAAAACTAAACCTGAGATTGCCACATGCTTTACACAAGTTAGAGCGTGTACACATGGTCATTTCTTAGTTAAGTGGTTTATTAATATTCTTGCCCATTTTCATTTTCACTCTCCTTCAACTTAACAGATATACTCCTTGTCCTTAAAAGCAAGCGAAGACCTATCGTTCATATTTTTAAGGGATTCCAAATTTCAGTTACGTTTAGGAGAAAAAGAAGTTCTTAGTGTTCAAATATACAATTTGAATAAATTGCTTTATTTCCCCTGCCTACTGATCCTAGCTGCCTTTACCAAGGTTTGTTTTACAATTGATGGCTTTGTTCTTTCCAAGACAGTTCCATGCTCTGTTTGGGTTCAGGTGGAAGTCTTACAAACACTATGTAATGATTTGTTAACTAAACGCTCCTGAAGCTGTCTGTCAGCTCTCCCTGCCACATAATAGCAGCTTCACCTGCCTGCAGTCACTTCAGGGTGCTCTCATTAAATGCACACTTTGTAAAATCCCAGAGAAGCACAGGGAACATGGAAATGCTATAGAAATGATCCTCTTCTCTTTGGTGATATGCTATTACTGGTTTTGCTTTTGGTTTGGTTCAGAGTGTTATAATATATGAGAAAAATAGAAATCATTTAATTGTTAACACATCTTGAACCCTATTTGGAGAACACTTTTTAACTTGTGTTAGGCTTAAAGTTAAATTGCAATTCTTATCCAATTTGGAAGAGGGAAATTGAGTTCAACTTGGCTAGTATTTTTTAACTTGCTCCCTCATCTGTCACCTTCTCTGTATGGTTTTCACTGGCTACTTGTTTTTCATATTTCTTTTTGGATTATATATTTAATTTCTTAGAATTGCAGCCCAGCACAGTACCTGAAATATACTAGGCACACAATAAATGTTTGCTTGGGGAAGGGAGGAAGGAGTGGTGGAATACAGTGAGATGGGTTAGAAATGAAAGAGTAAAACTTGAAGGTAAAATGGTTTTCAGATAATACTAGTATTGTTTCATGGTACATATGTATTGTTTAATTTAGTAGTAACTTTCTGTTCCTACTTGACTTAGACTTTTCATTAGAAATTAACAAATATCTTTTCATGGGCTATGAATGTTATCATAAATTCCTTTTTTCTCCTTAAATTTATTGAGGGACTATTTAATAGACTTCGCGGATACTAAGTCACTTGCTTGATCCCATGCATTATTTTTGGATACACTGCTGGATTTTATTTTATTTTTTTATTTTTATTTTTTTTGCGGTACGCTGGCCTTTCACTGTTGTGGCCTCTCCCGTTGCGGAGCACAGGCTCCGGACGCGCAGGCTCAGCGGTCATGGCTCATGGGTCCAGCAGCTCCGCGGCATGTGGGATCTTCCCGGACCGGGGCACGAACCCGTGTCCCCTGCATCGGCAGGCGGACTCTCAACCACTGCGCCACCAGGGAAGCCTGCCCACTTACTTTTTTATTTAGTAGATCTGTTTAATTCTTTCAAGTCTATTGAAAACTCTCACTATAGTTTTATTTTTTTTAAGATCTTGCATAGCTAATGGTTTTTCCTCTAAGTGTTAGTTGCTAGCTTGTTTGGAGATGCAGATGTGTTAGTTATATCTGTAAATTTTCCCTCTTTACATGTCCTAATGACCCTCTTTATCCTGCTTACTGATTTCCTTCCTTAATTCTGCTGTCTACTATGCGTATTACTACTATTTTTACTTTCCCTTCGTACGTATTCACTGGTACTCTTTGCACATCCTTTATTTTTTTTTTAAATTTTTTTATTTTTTGCGGTACGCAGGCCTCTCACTGTTGTGGCCTCTCCCATTGCAGAGCACAGGCTCCGGACGCGCAGGCTCAGCGGCCATGGCTCACGGGCCAAGCCGCTCTGCGGCATGTGGGATCTTCCCGGACCGGGGCACGAACCCGTGTCCCCTGCATCGGCAGGCCGACTCTCAACCACTGCGCCACCAGGGAAGCCCCATCCTTTACTTTTTAACATTTTTTATTTTAAATGAGAAATAGTGTATAGCTAGGGTTCTTTTAATCCAGTGATATAATCTCTGCCCTTTAATAGGAAAAGTCAATCACTCACATTTAATTGAATGGCTACTATATTTCATTTTGTTTCCTCCAGAACTAAGCATCCGTTAAGGTGCATTGGTAAAGCAGAGGATTCAGATTAGTGTTGGGTTTAGCAGTAAGCCCACTTACTAAGGGCCCTCACTGGACTTCACTAACATTGTTCTTTACAGGACCGACTTGACACAGAGCTGGTTCTAGGGCGTTCTTCTTCTTGCTATTAACCATTATTTAAATTGTTATTACTAGAATTTATTGAATTCTTGTTTCTGGCAACCCTCTTGTTTTTGGCAACCCTGGAAGTATACTGAGCACGTAATACACGTACAGTACCCTGAGTTTAGAATGATTATTTTCCCAATTTTATAGGTAAAGAAATAGAGTGCTGAGAATTTCCATGATTTGCTGCAGAATACTTGATACCTGGAACCCAGGTATCAAGTCCGAAATCTGTGGTCCTAATTGCAATGTGCCTTACATGAGTTTTCAGTTTTCACATTCCCACCATTGAGGTCATATATTGAAGGAAACACTGTCATTACATGGAAAGATTCCCTATGAACTGACCAACTAGCAAAATAACCTCCCTCTAAACATTTGTCCCCAGTGAACACTACCATCTCTTCTGGCCCTGGGAGTGTCCGAGTCAATATAACAATAAGTAATCTTTAATTGCTAACAACAGAGAACAGCACTGGCTAACTTAAGTTTTAAAATTTAATGAAAGGATTTTATCAGGTAGCTCATAGGATGAATTAAAGCCTGCAGGATAAGTAGGGTCCAAGGAGAACTTTTCTTTGATTTGTTTTGCTTGTTTGTCTTTGTACCCCATTATAAGTCAGCTATGATAGGCGGCTACCAAGTTGTCATTCCTCTCCTTAAGGAAGGTAATTCTATTTGGAAAATTTTGTTGGGGAGTTCCAAGTAATCAAATGACAGTAGTCAGTTACTGGAGTCTAAGCAAACAATAACAATAACAGCCTAACTTATGGAATATATGGAATATGTGGAATATATGTGGAATATATTCCATGGAATATTGCATCAGGCACTGTTCCAAGCCCTGTATTTCATTTGGTCTCACAACAACCTATTAATCATACCCATCTTACAGAGGAGCACACTGAGGCTTAGGACTCAGAATTCAAACTCAGGCAGTCTGACTTCTATTTGTACTTTTACTGTCTCCTAAATATTAAAGGAAAGAATGCTTATTAGATAAATCTGTGGATAAGAAATAATATAAGTCATATTCCTTTTTAGATTCAGTAGCACATCTTACCCTTATCTCTGGAGTTTTGTCAATATCCAATGTGTGAATAATATATTTCTGGTTTTGCCCAGCATTCATTTCTTTAGATTGTAGTAAAATCCAATATAACAAGATTTCTTCCCTTTAAAGTTTATGCCTTTTCAACATTTCCAGGCACTTTTTTGGTCTAGAAGAAAGGTGGTCCAGTATTAAGTGTAGAATTCGAATTCTTCTTGTTTGCCCTACAAATAGACATTAATTTTAGAAGAAAAAAAATTATTATCACTGAGGAGTATGTTCCCAACATACGCAGAAGGTAGATTACAAAATATTATGCGTATTTCTGTTTCCATTCATGCTTTATATAAACATGTGAGCATACAAACATATACACACACGCACACAGACATTTCAGAGGGTGCATGAAACTCTTAACACTAGTTATCTCTGAAGGTAGTTTTTTAAGCAGTTTTTATATTTTTTATTTCTTCTTATATGTATATTTCTACATTTCCTACTATGAAAAGGCTTTGCTTTATTCATGAAAGGAAATGATTATTTAAAATAGTGAATCGTTCTTAAAAGTATCGCCCATTTCAAAAGCTGTCTTACTCTGCAGCAGAATACAACTTCCTAGACTCATCAGAACACAAAACTACCCTCCTTCCTATGGCTGTTTACTCCTTCGCCAGTGTTACAATTGGCATTGAGTGTCTGTCTGGGCCAAGCTATACAGCCGATGCTCAGAGAAAAATCCCTGTTATACCTCTCTCCTCTTCCTCAGCAACAAATACTTTCTGCATTTAGTTCCTGAATTTCTCCCTTCATGCCATGGCTGCCCTTTCTTCTGAGCCACATGTGTACATACAGCACCGCTTCCTATACCTACCATAAATTCCCCATACCTTACTAGATAAGTGGGGTCAATATGGTTAATCTTTAAAAACTTTCACGGAGAGCCCTACTCTTGAATATATGAGTTCACAAGGAAAGTTCAGTGTTAAATTCAATGCTGAAACAATTACACAAGAGTTACCAGTGTCTTACTGTTTTTATTATTTTTTAACATCTTTATTGGAGTATAATTGCTTTACATTGGTGTGTTAGTTTCTGCTTTATAACAAAGTGAGTCAGCTATACATATACATATACCCCAATATCCCCTCCTTCTTGCATCTCCCTCCCACCCTCCCTATCCCACCCCTCTAGGTGGTCACAAAGCACCGAGCTGATCTCCCTGTGCTATGCGGCTGCTTCCCACTAGCTATCTATTTTACATTTGGTAGTGTATATAAGTCCATGCCACTCTCTCACTTCCTCCCAGCTTACCCTTCCCCCTCCCTGTGTCCTCAGGTCCATTCTCTCCGTCTGCCTCTTTATTCCTGTCCTGCCCCCAGGTTCTTCAGAACCTTCTTTTTTTTTTTAGATTCCAAATGTATGTGTTAGCATACAGTATTTGTTTTTCTGTTTCTGACTTACTTCACTCTGTATGACGGTCTCTAGGTCCATCCACCTCACTACAAATAACTCAATTTCGTTTCTTTTTATGGCTGAGTAATATTCCATTGTATATATGTGCCACATCTTCTTTATCCATTCGTCCGTCGATGGGCATTTAGGTTGCTTCCATGACCTGGCTATTGTAAATAACGCAGCAATGAACATTGGGGTACCCTTTTGAATTATGGTTTCCTCAGGGTATCTGCCCAGTAGTGGGATTGCTGGGTCATATGGTAATTCCATTTTTAGTTTTTTAAGGAACCTCCATACTGTTCTCCATAGTGGCTGTATCAATTTACATTCCCACCAACAGTGCAAGAGGGTTCCCTTTTCTCCACACCCTCTCCAGCATTTCTTGTTTCTAGATTTTTTGATGATGGCCATTCTGACTGGTGCGAGGTATACCAGTGTCTTTTAAATTAAGGATTTCCATACTTGCTCTTGCTAAAATAAAACTATCATTTTCATTTTTCAGAAATAAATGTAGCCCAAGAGAGGACGACAGTAATATTTGCAAGCATTTATATTAGAACCACATTTCTACTTTTGGAAGTTGTTATATTGTAGGGGCAACCTAAATTTCCACGGACATTCAAATAAGGTGCCTGAAATTACTGATACTATGGTAAGGGAATCTTTCTGTTGAAAGCATGTGCCCATTTTAAGAGTTCTAAATTCCGTGTAGTGTGATGACTTGGCAGCATGGAGCTGTTGTTTGAAATACTAATAACAAAGAAGAAAACCAGGAGAAAGATGCACACATTAAATTTTCCATCTAGTCTGTATATTCTCGCTGTTAAAATGGACTGAATATTTTTGTCTGTTTTCCACACACAAACCTTGCGACTAACCACCTCAGCTAAGTTTAAATAACTTGAATTTTAACATGAAAATTGAATCCATTTCATTTCCCCTTTAGATATATCTAGCCTCTCAACTTGATCTTGAAAGCTGTTTAAGTCTTTCAGAGTTTTTACATCTGATTTGAGAATTTGGCATATAATTCAAATCTCAGTACTTGAAAGTTCTAACAAGGGAAAAAGATCGGAAGTCCTTGAAAATTGCTTCAAAAGTTTATGCTCTTTTATGTCTGAAACAGGGTTGACATCTAAAGAATAAAATTAGAGTACAATAAACCCAGTTCTCTGGAATTTAGGTTCCAGGTAGCGCAGAGATGTCCCCTGGAAATTCTTCAGGTGGAGGTACCTCTTGCCAGAAAAGCTGAATTCTCTACTGTCTGAGTAAGGTTAGAAAGGGCACCGTGATAATTTCTACAGGAAGAGGAATCTGATCAAGCAAATAATTTACAAAAATTTGTGACTATGGAACAGGGCTTAAGACCATGGACCCTTAAGTCAGAAGACTCTAATTTCAGATCTGGACTATGGCCACTTGATGAGTAACTTGAAATCTTTATGTCATAAGGTTTAATAGTTACTGCCCTACAGAGCTATATGAATTAAATGACATAATCCATACAGAGGGTTTATCACAATGCTACCATATCTTCAATAGCAGCCATTATTAAGTTATTATTGCAAATAGAAGAAGTCTTCACATTTGGTATGTTCATAAGGGAGTTTTCAGATTTGCACATGCAAATATGAGATCATTATTGACAAATTTGTTTAAATAATTTTCCAAGTCTTGTTTTAATTGGTTTTTTATAAAACTTCCAACTCTAGACTTGGCTTTAAAAGAGCCCCATTTTCCTTGACAGCTGCTAAACTGTGGATGCTGCTGTTCTGTAAGGAACAAATCATTTCTTTGGGTCAGTGTATGCGAACTAGTCTCTGGGTTAAAGTGACCATTGAACCTTTTCAGATAACTCATCTGCCAGCTCACAGTACGCCCTGCAGATTGCGATGTGTGCCTGCCTCTCCTCTCATGCTCTCCCCTTGTTGTGACTGAGAAAAGTTGGCAGAGTTTTGAAGATAAGATAAAATATGGGCCCTACCCTATTGTTACCCAAATAGGACACTTTGGAAGAGGAGGATTAGAAATAGAATGGTAAATAAACAGGAAGATTCTAAACAATTACGTCAAGTTGGAAATCTATCCATTTACCATAGTTTTGTCATCACCCAGATGTCTGTGATTGTTTTCTTTTTCTTTTTGCAATGTTTATTGAGTGTTTATTATGTTCATCTCTGTGCTTTTTATGGTTAACTCACTTAATCCTCTTAACCATATAGGGTAGATATTAACTATTATTATTCCATTTTACTGATGAAAAAAACTGAGACAAAGTTCAGTAACCTTGCCCAAGGTTGTATAGCTGATAATCACAGAAGTGGGATGTGAGCTGAGGCAGTCTGGCTTCAGAGTCTGTGTTCTTAACCACTGCACTGCGTATGTGGTGGGGGTAGTTAACAGTTACCGTTTTGCAAATAAGTGAGTTATAAGTAGAGAAATTTAATAAATTTATGGCTTATAGTAGATAGTTATGTTCCTTCCTTGTGATTTATAAAAATGAGAAAGAAAAAATTACTTGTCTTTTATGATATCGTTTGAAATCTGGCAATACTTTTAATTGGTGACTCTGCCCATGAAAGTGCTCTGGAGAAAAGCAAACCTTCTGTTACTCTGTAATTGCTATTTTTCCAGCAATATGAGATAAGGACAATGAGGTTTGGAAAAGAAAATGCTGATTTGGGGAAATGAATGGTCTGTATTTTCCTTACGTTGACCTGCCCTCTAAAATGAGTCTCTATCCTAAAGTTTTTTTTATTATTTTTATTAGTCTATACATAGGAGTTGATTCTGCTCAGAATCTAAAAGGAAGGACACATTATTTTCTCAGATTTCTGTGATGCCAGATAAATTGCCTCTTATCCCATGCCTGAAATGTTTTGAAACCTGATGACAGTAAAAAAAAAGAATTCATTTAGATTCAATTGGGTATTAAATGATAAATTTTCTATTTGCATAAGTTTGGCTTCTTTAACTTTATGCTTAACGTGTCAGTTTTTAATGTAATTAATCCATCTGTTTGTGCTTGTAGAGTCCCTTTTAAAAGAGAGCCTTTCAGAATAGGAGATACTTAACTGAATTCATAGTATAAAATAAAGCTCGCGGGAATGAGTATTTTCAGTTTCACTTAAGGTTATATATGGTAATCTGTGTCTGTTCAGCCACATTAAATAGACCCCAGAATAATATTTTCAGATAAAAACAGCATTTTTTTTATTAATCATTGTAACTGTGTGCAAATGAAATTCCTTTCCTCCCTCCGTATTTTACAAAAACAGAATGGTATTTGGGAAAGCAGAGAACAATTTAAATAGCTCAGAGAGTTCCATATCTCACCCACATAGTGAGACTATTACATTTTGCTCCTTGGCGTGTGCTTATATTTGTGCAAAATAGCTATGTAGATCACAGGCAGTGCTGGATTTAGAGAGGACTCAGTGTGTGAGTTTCAGTTAACCCAACGCCATGCAAGGCGAGGACTGCCTGTGTTCAGATATTTTTGTTTAATTTCTGTTACGCATCTTCAGTTTTGAACGTAAAGTTTTGTATAGTTTTTGGTCACGTGAGATAAGAAATCGATATTTCTTTCTTCAAGTAGGCGGGAGTCGAATAGAACCAGTTTTGCCTAAGTGTATATCATATTATGGAATATCTTGCTATATTAATTTGATGATAAAAATTATATTTTTTTCCTTGCAATCTTTCATGCTTACCTCGTTTTCCATTGTGGGTGGATATATAACAGGATACAAGCTATGCTGACACGGATCATCTGGATATGTAGCATTCTGGAGACAAGGCAATCTAGTGATGGGTTAAGTTTTCATTTTTCGTTCAATTGATTTGGCCTTGTGCATACACTTATCAGGAAGAGGTTAGGGATCACATTTGGAAAGAATTCTTAAAAATTTAGTCAAATAAAACACCTCAAGGTATTTGTCATAATTTTTAAAATACCCTGAATTTTATTATTTGCTTGCCTGTTAAATTTTATTCACCTGCTTTTGTGCCCATGTTTAATTTTATAAATAAAAGTAAGCTTTAATAGCTACCTGACTTCCTAGATTTTAATATTTTACACCTGCTTTTTGGCCCTACAGTAGTGGATTTTACTCCATTTCCAAGTCCTTCCATGGATCTTAGAGCTTACAGAATGAACTATACAACAATGTCTGTCTTTTATCCTAACACATTGCAGGAATATGTTTGAAATACTGAATATCATAAAGTAGCTAATATTTTCACCTAAGAACAATGTTATAATTGGTCAGGAGCTCAATATCAAGCACAATATAATATTAAGGAGTAATAATATTTTGAGAAAGATCAGATGTAGGATCTCGGGGAATTAGAAATATTAAATATATTCTCCAAGACATAGAATGATTATTCAGGTACCTGATATTATCTAGTTTTTGGTGTGCCCAACTTTATGCATTTTCATGCAGATTTCCTAATTTTTTCCTTATCTACTTTCCAACTATCTTATTATTTACTGAGTACTTTTTGTTAATCCAACTCGTTGCATAAAGTTTAAATTAAAAAAAAAATTTAATGCATTGTTTTTTGTTTTTTTTTTTTTTTGCGGTATGCGGGCCTCTCACTGTCGTGGCCCCTCCCGCTGCGGAGCACAGGCTCCGGACGCGCAGGCTCAACGGCCATGGCTCACGGGCCCAGCCGCTCCACGGCATGTGGGATCCTCCCGGACCGGGGCGCGAACCTGTGTCCCCTGCATCGGCAGGCGGACTCTCAACCACTGCGCCACCAGGGGAGCCCCTAATGCGTTGTTTTATAATGTGCCCTTGATAAATCCAGTATCTGAACCTTTGCAATTCAGTGAATGGGTATGGGGTTTCCATTTGGGGTGATGAAAATGTTTTGGAACTAGCGGTAATAGTTACATAGTATTGCGAAGGTACTTAATGCCATTAATTGTACACTTTAAAATGGTTATAGTAGTAAATTTTTATGTTCTATGTGTTTTGCAATAATAATAACAACAATAATAATACAGAACAGTTCAAGGCCTGAGGATTTAGGGGCAAGAAGATTTTTGGACCAGCCAGGTGTTCTCACTTGTTCTTGAATATCCCTGTAGCAACAGGCTCATGGTTGTCATTTCTCAGAGATGGTTTTCTGTCCCTGCTCTGCTCAGCAACAGGACAATTTCCTGTAAGGCCTTTGGGTTTGGAAGGGATGTGGATTTGTGCTTGGATTTGTGCTTGGATTTGTGCTTACCTAGAGGGTGAAGCCCTGCTGGGTCTCAGTGGTAAGAAGGGAAGCTGTCTTCCTAGACCTTGTATTTTGGGGAGACCCAGCTTTGAATTCTCTGGATCCAGTGAAATCTCCAAAATTACAGCTCAAGTTCTCTTGGCTATACAAGTTCTCTGAGGGTCCACTGTCTATCTGGGTTCCCACTTCCATTCAGTTGCTGTTGTGATAATTCCTTACTACCTTATTAGCAAATTCAAGTGCCAAAGAAGGTGTTAAAATTGTTTTTTCAGTATTTTCAGTTGTTTTCTGCAGAAGGTTGGGTCTGAACAGTCTCACCCATCAATATTATTTGACATCAAGCTGTACAAACACTTTGTTTTGGTGATCCTCTATCAATGTAGTTTGCCTGTCTCCACATTCTCTTCTCCCTTTACTCTTTTTATTCCCACCAGGGAAATTTTTTCAGTCCTTTCAGTTCAGTTTACTGAGAAGTGGGATTGAATCGTCTCCCTAGCAGCCTTTCCTTTCCAAAGAGAGTTGAGAAGGACAGGTATCGTGATTGCATGTATCCAGTGGACACTACCAAGCACTTTCCTAGGCTTTCTTTTTTCTACTCTCCGGATGTATGGTGCAGATATTTTCTCGGTCTTAGAGTTGGGCTTAAGGAGGCTTAGAGAAGGTGAGTTAATTGTCCAACTTCACAACACCTGGAAGAAACCATAAAGCCCAGGTACCTGTTTCCTGGAGCCCTTGTTCTCAATGCTGTGCTGTGCCACTGATACTTGAAAGAGGTCCGGAGGAATGAGTTCAAGTTGACTACCCACCAGGAAGAAAGGGGACAGCACTTATTCAGGAAACACTGAGAGGTCCATTTTAGCTGCCGTACGTGTGTTAAGATTGTGAAAGAGGCAGGAGGAAAGAAAGCTGAGTGTGAAGAGTTACTGAAGTTTAGAATTGTTCTGTCACCTTCTCCAGTTTCCATTATACATTTGATTGTATTTGTATTAGACTTAAAATGAAGAAATGGGCATTTTTGTAATTTTAAGGCTTTTCTTCTAGGCTGTCTCTAATTCAAGTACAATATATATACAGTACTTATAATATTAAGTACTGTATATATAAATATATATATTTACACACATATATGTATGTATGTATGTACTTATAATATTAAGTACTGTATATTTAAATATATATTTACATACATATATGTATGTATGTAAATATATATTCAATCACTTTGTAGTATTCATATTTGATACATATAGCTCATTCAGATCCTTTATTTATTTATTTGTTTTGCGGTACGCGGGCCTGTCACTGCTGTGGCCTCTCCCGTTGTGGAGCACAGGCTCCGGACGCGCAGGCTCAGCGGCCATGGCTCACGGGCCCAGCCGCTCTGCGGCATGTGGGATCTTCCCGTACCGGGGCACGAACCCTCATCCCCTGCATCGGCAGGCGGACTCTCAACCACTGAGCCAATAGGGAAGCCCAGATCCTTTATATTCTTGTTAAATCTCTTCCAGTGTTTAATATGAAAAAATGAGATTTCCGTGAGTAACATGGCTCTTTTGAGCTGGCATAAATGATGCTCAGTTGAATGGCAACTGCATGATTTGGAGGGCACCGAATTAGCTCTCAGTTGATTCCAGGGCATTGCTTGTTCAGATGAAGGCTGGGTGGCTGGATATTAACTGTACTTCTGAATGAAGGGCCCTTTCACTATACCTTTCAATGTGACCCTTATTCTGTCACCTCAGCATCTTTGTTCCCCATGCCCTACAACTGAGGAAATCTCTTGTATTCTCAGGGTTAGGTGAAAAGTTTTGTTTTTACCCCCCTTCTTAGTGGGATGTTCTCTTGCGGTGCTCTGCAGAGACAGGGGAGCGGCTTAACTGGATAGGCAGAAAGGACGTCATCAAACACACCCATTTCATGCCACTGCTTCTGCTTTTAGCAGCTGTGGGCTACAGTTTCGGATGCACCTGGCTGGCACAGCTATGCACTTAATAAGTTGCTTTCTCTTAGGAATCATTCTTCAGGGAAAGACACCAGAGATATCCTTAGGGTGGTAGTGTGTCAGCAATGCCATTCTAAATCTGATCTTCACATGCTCACTCTATGGTCTGTGATCAGGTCAAACAAGTTCTGTAAAGAGCTGGCAACACTCAGGACCCAAGCAGACTTCTTAAAAAAGAATTTCCGGGGAGTAGGGTTTGGGATACGGGCTGTGGATAGTCCTAGAGTGAGAGAGAAATGAGCTAGTAAAGCCAGAATACATAGATAACAATAGTAATTCCCACCTATTGTCATCATGAGGATTAACAAGACACACGCAAGAATCTCACAGTAGCTGGCACATAATATGCACTCAGTAAATGAGAACTATTGTCATCCTTTCATTTGAAGTTTGCTTGAAAAAAAGAACTGGAGAAAAGCCAAAAGTATAAGAATTTATGATTTTCCTATTTATAATTTCGGTGTTTACAATATTTGAGATTTTAATATTCAAGACATATAAGTGTTGCAACATATTTTATTAGATGCCTCTTTTGGTATGGAATTACATTTCAACTATAATTTCTGTTTATCTCCTCTATTCCACATCTCCTTCACTGTCTACCTTTATTCTTTTCAACCTCTAAAGCTCTATCTCCCCAGGTCTTTTCTTTTGCCTCCTTCCCAACTATCGGCCAGCCCTTCCTAAGAATCCTTCTTTGTCTTTGTACCTAACCCTTCCTTTCTCTTCCTGTTATTCTAACTCCTAATTTCAGGCAGGATTACTGAACATGGGGAAGCTAGCCCTTTCACTCAACCGTGTAGTCATTCATTTGTTTATTTTTTTCATTCAAAAATTGTTTCTGAATGCCTGCTGTCCTCCAGGTGCTGCAGTAAACTCTGTGCTCTAATGGTGAGGTTGCCCTACCAGAATTTCTGTTGTTTATATTCCTGTGGGAGAGAAAGTTATGTCATGACACAGGTAAATAATTGCAAGTGGTGATACATACTGAAAAGGAAAAATTAAGAGAGCTTTTCAACACATGTTTGGGAAATCTGAGGATGTTTCCTCAGGAAGTTTTGGTGAACTCTGAATGACCTTAGGGTACCCGTAGAGCCCACCAAAGGGATGAATACAGTGGAAAGCATTTTAGTCTTGTAGTTTTGACACTGTGCTTTCTAGACTTCTTCCTTAATTCTTCTGCAGCCCCCCAAAGTTCCCCAAACACCTGTCTTTGTGTAGCCGTAAATTACCTTAATTGAATTCTATTTCTATACCTTTCCGATGTTTCAGTGGCATCTATTTTCTTTTGCCCCACTTAAGATTAATATTCCGCAACCTTTTCTTCTCAACCGATAAACTCTGAGTTACTTTTCTTTATTTCTGTGTCTTGTCTTTAAGAATTGATTGTGTGTCCTGTTTTCCACTCACCCCATTTCTCCTTATTATTAATTTCTAGCTCAGTGTATTTACCTGCCAACTGTTTCCCTTTGAATTTTTTTGGCTTCCTTTATACTTTGACTCCACCCATCAACCCCTATAATAATATATCCTATTGCAGTAAATGTGTCAGATCATGCATAGCACTTAATCCCTTAATTTCCATAAAGGTGGGGCTTTTAAATTATTCTCTGTGATTTTTCTATATTTGCCTTTGTGAAATTAAATCATTTCAATTTGCTAAACCGGCTCATAATGATTAATGCAAATATCAAATCACCAAATCTAGTGAACATGCCATTTTTCCGCAAAATCAAAGCTCACATGGAGTTGAAGAGTGTAAAGACTGACATTAGCGCTCACTGAAGGCACAAAAAGTTTTCAAGCATCTCATCGAAAGCATTAGTATTCATTTTTAGCATGCTGCCTTGTGAATCCTTATGTTTATAACACTTCCCTCCTGGAATAAATCTTATAGATGATTATCACAGCTGTTGGCCTAGAGCCAAAAGCAATCCTGGGAACGGTATTCAATCGATGTGTAAACTAGTGAAATACCAGGAACTTTTGGAAGACCAAGAAGGGTGATTAGTTATTGAAAAATAAACAATAGTAAAACATCAAGCATACACTCTGAAACAGTGCAGAAAAGAATTTTCCATGAGTTCATATGAGTATGGACTGGGTTATATTTTAGGATGTGGGTTCCACCAGGTGATTTATATTTTGTTATATTGTCAGAGAACATTTAACTAGTACCAAGTATGTCATTTAGAGTTGAAAGGAAATAAACACTCCTATTATTCAAAGTAATATGTTTAGAATACCACCATCAACATATACTTTTATTTATAATTGAATAAGAAACTTGATGTAGAAAAATAGAAACAGTAATAAATCGATGAAAGTAAAACCACGGAGCTGAAAACCTAGACTTGTGAGCATTAAGATTAGGTTACACAGAATGTGAAGATGGAGATTGGATCTTTAAATAGATCAGGAGCCCTCAGTGTATGTAGTAGATACATGGACCATATTATCCAACCTTTGGGAATATATTCCATTTGGATTTTAGAATATTTTTTCCTATTTGCCATTTTGACAGTTACGTTATCAGGCATATCTTCACATTTAGATTTTCAGAAGGAACTTGTCACTTTTTTGCTCTATGTTTCTTTACCGCAACTCCACTTAAATGACACATACACGTGAAATGGGCCAGGACCAGTCTACTCATTTGTAATCATTAAAATGTATGGGCAAAGCATCAAGCAGTGACTTAGCTTATGACAATCAGTTAGAACAAAAAGATGGCAAAAGTCAACCAATCATCCCATTTTTCATTACATTGTAATTTTAAAGCTTAATTTCAATAAGAGATATGTACTGCACACACATACACAAAGAAAGAAACATATTATTCATTACAGTCAAAGCAAATACTTTACCTGTTTTTACTTAAGGCTCCAGTTAGCAAAATAAGATGTAGATCTTCTTTTAAAATAAAAACACATGTCTAAAAAAACATGAACTATGCCAATACATGACAGAAATCAAGCTGAGATTATTTAAAACTGCATGTAAATGACCTTTGGTGGCCTACATTATGGGGAGGTTTATAGACCACCATACATAATTCTGGAAAAGGTGCAAAAGCAATATTTATGTACAGTAATATTTTGGGAGCCAGAATATTGACTGAAAATTGCAAAATGGATTTATAGTTAAGACTATGCAAAATGTTTTCTGGCTTTCTAAGATTTGAATATTGTCTTATTAGGTGATTTATTAATTCCTAAAAATTCCCATCGTTTGTCAGCTTTTCTGGAATTCTATTATATGTGTCAGGTGTGTATCAGGTGTTCTGAGGGAGAAGGGAATTCATTCAGCGTATGTTCCCTCATTGACTCGTACATATACGAGAACATTTGCAGATGTTTTGATAAGGAAGGGTTCAAATCATTTGTCCTAAGGCAGCATTCGTAGTCACACTTTGATCAGTTTTACAATGGTTAGAGTATTTTCCCTGCACAAATTACCCCATGACCCCAAAGGACAAGAGAAATATTAGGTGAGAAAATTGGAAAACATTGGATTGGCATGTTTCAGCAAGTGGACCAGAATGAATTGTATTCAGTCTGATTTCAACTACTTAATGTAATACGTTTAATACCACAGTGTGTCGAGAGAAGCTGACAGATAAAACCCACATAAATCTTAAAAATTGCTTCATTGCCACAATATTTATAGACCTTTAATGGTAATATCTTTTCTTTCAAAAGTTGTAGTTGCTTACTTTCCTCACAGTTACTAGGCTTTGCAGGGTGTTTGATGGTTTCCATACAGAATCATATTTAATTCGCTGAAAACCCAGAGGCAAACATTCATATCCCCTTCTTACAGATAGGAAACCAAATGTTCACTTAGAAATCATGATATTTTTTAAATTACAAAGGTAGGACCTCACAAAGCTGTGACACAGATTAAAATCATTCAAATAACTGTGCTCTTCTCCACGTTAAAAATATTCCATCTGTTGTTTTTAGAAAAGTATTTTAATGAGAATTTTGGGATTAATAATTAGAGGAGTAGTAGTAGTAATGATAATAATGGTAATAAAAAGATAACATAGCAGCTGAATTTATTGATCTTTTTTCATGAACTCTTATGTAGACTGTAATTTCCATTTTTACAGAGGTAGAGCTGCGCTCGGAGAACAAATACGTTGTCTGAGGTTAGCAAGCCAGTGAATAGTGGAGCTAAGGTTTGAACCCAGAACCTCCAATGCCAGAATCTGTAGTCTGAGGCAAGCAAAAGTTAAATGTGAATAATACGTGGGCACAGACGAAGAGTGCAGGGGGCAAATTTTTATAAAAGTATAATTTGTAAAGAGTTTTATGTTTTACCACATTTGACATTAAGTTTCTCTTTACGTGCAAAATATTCTTCTGTATTCTTTACCTGAATAATTTAGAGAGTATTGGAAAATATAGGACTACATTACTTTTTTGGTACCCTGACAGATTTCAGAATATTAATTTGTTGAGAAGATAATGTAATAATATCTTCCGTCTTCTTGGAGTGTGAAAACTTTGATCATAGAATTTCACATTAAAAAATTAAGATTAGTTGTCAGTGACTACATATCCTGTAATTTCAAAAAATTTCAAAAAACTTGGAGCCGTTCAGAATTCTGAATATCGATGGTCCCTGTTGCCCCATCGTCACTGGTCAGTGTAAAGAGACAAGACCACAGCTTGTACATTCGGCCATCTCTCAGCTCCATATTTGGTCCCCAATTGATTTACCCTTTTGTCCCTTCAGATATATACAAAAAATTGTGTTTTCCTTAATGAATATTACTTTTACATGTTCTGTTATTTCTGATAGAAAATGGGTCCTTCTATTGGGAATATTTATTCAGTTACTGAATTGCTAGCACCGTTGTCCTGTGCAAGATTATTAACCTCTTTGTGTTCAACCAGTATAGAGAAAACTTATAACGTGCAAAGAAGCAATTTTTGAAAAGTTTATTCAGACAGAATTTTCCCTTCTACTTGTCTGCTAAAGGCAACACTCTCAGCCTTTTCTCCCAAGAGGTATACATGTTATATTTTTTTGTTTTTTTAAAACAGTTTTGGAGAAAGAACATTATTATATTTGTAATCTCATATCATTGGAAATCAGGGAAAAATTTATGCCCTATCATTTCAAATATTTTGAAGTATTTCTTTAGTTGGAGTTCTTTCTTTTGGGAGTACCTAAAATGTTTATTTCCAAGCGTGAATGCAGCTCAGTTTTACAAATAAAGTCACAAACAAAGTGAGAACATGAGGTAAGAGATAATGAAAGCAGAGTGACTGTATATAAATGCCAGATTCAGTTGAATCCATTTGAAGACAACTTTGTGGTGGCTCACAGTACTTTTACAGTACGGTAGAACCATCTGATTTCTAAGATACAAAGCTTAAAACTGATGTGGGCAAACTCCCCTTTTTTTGCATCAGATTTCTTAGATATTTAGTTTGACTATGTAGGTTTCTTGCCCTAGATCTGTTACTTGGTCATAAACACGCACCACTGAGGCATGGATCTTGTAAAACTAAGCATTATCTTGCTGCTCTGAAGATGATTTTACAAGATAAACAATGACAATCTTTATGCTGCTAGAGGATTTTAACCATTTCTTAAAATGGGTGCTGTTACTGAATGGACAGCACCCATTTTAAGAAATGGGTGAGCCTTTACATGGGAGAGCCTTTTATTAAAATCACATTACTACCAGGATTTAAAAATTTTTCTGTTTTCCTGAAGTGTATTAGTTTCTCTCTGATTCTATGAACATACAAAGATCAAAATTATGTTGCCTGATCTTGTTTAAAAGTGTTCGTTTACATTGTCATCAGCCTCCAAATGACAGTACTTAAGAGGTTCAGGCTGTCTTAAATATGTGAATTGTCTGATTTAAATCTTTGCAGTCTTAGTAATTCTTCATATTTTCCTCTTGTTAAATTTTCTTATTAGGAAGGGGTTGTTTAATAAAGTACAAATGATAATAATTAAATTAACTGTGCATTTTAAAGATTTCTTATATATTGCCTCAGATAGCAGTATTGGAAAAATTGTATTTGAATAAGCTGGAGCATAGAGGAAACTGCAAATTTTTCTTTACATTGGAATTTACCTAAGTCCCAGAATAAAACTCTTTCTGTGAAAGATGAAACACTTTTTATATCACTGAGCATGAAATTACTTCATAGTTTTTTTGTTGTTCTTTTTTTCCTTTTTTGCCTCTTCTTTAAATATTGCAAATGGTAGGAGTGGAGATTTGCAGGGTTCTAGAAGGAAGTTCAGATACTCGGATCTGAACCATGCAATGTAGCAAATCCCTCATGAAAGACGACACAATAATATGTTTGACATTATACTGGCTAAATGCTATTACACAAGCTCTTATCAAAACCCAGCATTCCCTTGCAGTCAGTAGGTGCTCATTTATATTTTTGTATGAATTATAAAAGAATTAACATGGTTTTAGGACAGGTGAGATTCTGAAACGACATAAGCATGCATTTAGTGAAATATGTATGAGGATTAGATAGTGCCCTATTCTTAATCTAGGTCTAGGGTTCAGAGTATAAAATGTGGTAGTATTATTTGTCATATCATCCAGGAATGACCATACTTACTTACCTCATAAATCTTAGGCAGAATTGTTCCATAGGAGTCATGAAATTCAACCTTTTATTGAAGTTTCTTTTTCTACAGTAAGTATTGGTATGTAATTTGGACCAACCAATCTCAGATTAGCACTTCAAGTAAACTATCCCCTTCCCCATATCATGGTCTTTAAAATGTCCATAAACAGCTCTTCTCCTGTTGCGTCTCACTGAATTGGTTTAAAGGGAAAATCTGGTTCTTCTATTTTCATTCCTAATGGGGGATTTATTGACTTACCATATAGTTATTTCTTGTACGTATATGAGAATATTGACTTATCAAAAATAAAGGCGAACCCTTGGCTGTCTCCACTTTAACTCTGTTACAAAGGCAGGGATTAGAACAGGCGTTACCACATTGTGTCACTGGCACTAAGCCCAGTCATCAGCAGATGTGTGGACGCTGAAAAGAGTCAGCAACACATTTATAAGACTTAATAATACAAAGGGCGGAAGAAAAACAGATCAAACCAGAAAGCTGCATATTTAAAAGCATGACTATTTAAGTTTTCTGGTTGGATGAAAGGGGAGAGGAGAGTTACCCTGTTTTGCTCTCTGCAGTTCAGACGCTTTTTGGAGCATCCAGAGTTCATCAGAGACCTTCAAACTTGAGCACAGACAAAAGAGTGACCAAAGTGGTGAGGCTCTTTGAAAGCCTCTGATCTGAGGGATGACCGAAGACGTTGGGATGTTTAGCTTGAAGAACTGTAGGCCTGAAAGCTGTCTTTAAATAACAACCTGCATTACAAAACTGGCGTTATAGAAATGTGCTCATTTGCTCTTATTAGCTTTACTTCACAGATGAGAAAGCTGTAGCAAAGAGAGGTTAAGTAACTTGCACAAGGTCACACAACTAGTACTAGAGTACCTTTCCCTTCCTTCTGCAGTAACACTTTAGAGGAATGTATACTCCAAATTGCTAGGATGCAATTTTCACACAATGAAGAAATGAAATTTACTGTGATCTGTGCCACACCTTGCTTTGCTCCGTTCACCTATCTCGTGGTCTTTCTCTAAAGCCTCCCCTACTGAACTTCATTCACCTTGTTTTACTTTGTCTTTGAACTTGTGACTCACTCATAAGTTCTTCTCAATCAGTGTTTTTGAAAGCATTCATGTTTTTCTTGCCTTATATAGTCAGGATTTACTTTAAAGGTGTATTTTTCTGAATGAGAAAATAGTAAAGTAATTTTATGCATGTAAATAGCCTTTGCACATACAGCCTCAAGAAGCTACACCCTGTTTTGAGGGGATGAATTAGGACATGAAATAGGACAGAGGAGAATTTAACAGTCTAATGAAAGCAGCTTTGCTCTGTTTAAAGAGAAATTAGGAAGCCAGAAACCTTGGCTCTGGGTAATTCATAGCTTCACCAAAAACAGTTCTTGAATCACCAAGTTACTGTTGCCCCAAGAAAAGAACACATTTAGTCACTCCAGGTAAATGCCTATTTA
Source organism: Monodon monoceros (assembly GCF_005190385.1). Lineage (NCBI taxonomy): Eukaryota > Metazoa > Chordata > Mammalia > Artiodactyla > Monodontidae > Monodon > Monodon monoceros. The sequence goes on from NW_021703780.1 coordinate 82,775,222, forward strand.
TTATGTTGCCATGGCTGAGGGGAAAAAAAAGAAAAAGAAGAAAGGAAAGTAATAGCCGTTCTGCTCCAGAGAACGTTAATTATTTATCCTGATACAAACATAATTACCTGGCAGTTCATGGAAAACAAAATGAGGCATTAGAAAGAATGAAATAATTAAAATATATTGATAATGAGCACACTGCTATATTGACCCAATGATGGTTAAGATATCAAAGATGCATGCTTCAAAAGGGTATTATTTTGTAATTAAAAAGAACTGTAGAAGAAGAAACTGAAGACACGATAATTATACAGTGCATTCTGTGTAGTTGTCAGTGGAAATGCCATTTAAGGAAAATAATACCATGTAAAAAGAAGTTAACGTAAGAAAAAAACTGAAAAGGAACTTACTATTGATGTGAGTAGGATCAATTATACACGTCTGGAAGGCAATAGTTATATATGATGGATTTTTAAATACTAGGCACTAGAAATATTAGTTTCGTGTTCAACGTCTTGTTTTCATTGGAGGTGGAAGGTTTATCATTTCCCATATTTGTCATCACTGACCTTCTCTTACTCGATATTCTTCTATGAAAAATATGTTATTGCTCATGATCACAAAGTACATATTTACTTAGTTCTTGAATTTGATCTTATTTGAGAGTGATATTCCCTCATTAATAGTAGATAAATTATTGCCCTCCCCAAGCCAAGGGACAGAACTGTTTATATTATTAAGGGTGCAAATGCTTGATTTCACCAACCCAGTGGGGAACAGTCACTCTTGGCAACCATCAGAGCAAAAATTCTTTCGTTCTTTCAGCTTTTTTTCCAGCTGTGTGGGCATCCTCTTTGTGGAAAGCAGTTTCTACAAATTCAAAAAGAATGAGTGGTTTGGGCCAACCTATGTCTAGTCTTTTTGACGATTTTGGGATTGAGCCCAAATATTTTTATTGAGGACAAACATTGAGAATTATAAGCAGCTAGTCACATAGGCTGACACTACTAACTGATCATTTGACACTGCATTATAATGATTAGAAATTTGACTGGAGCATTCCAGGAATTCGGTAATGATTTTACAGCCTGATACTTACATGTATTACTGACTGTATGTCAAGACACAATATAGAGATAAACTTGCACTACATTTAGATGGAGGGTACATTTTAAACTATCCAAGTTCTCCATAAATCTACAAGTAAAGCCTCTGTATTTAGGAACAGTGAGTCAGAGTATGTCTGGTTGTCAGGTGGACCTCGTGGAAGGCAGGCCTTTATAGAGGTGGAAATCAGGTTACCTATAGAATGGTAGGATTTGATGCAGTCTGCCTAGGTCCTACTGTTTTGAAGACTTAAATGGCATATCTTCCAAATCAAGCCAATTCCATAAATATTTGAGTGTTTCCTATGGGTCAGACCCTATTGGGGTGCCTAGAGGGTGTGCGACAGGAATGCCAAGTACTCAGTGTGGGACCAGCATGCTCCCTCGAGCATCCTCCCACCTTTGGTAGAACCAGTCAGTTCTTTCTGATGCTTTCTGTTCTCAGCACAAATGTTGCTGCCATATAGAGGACTTCCCCTCGTCTGCAAATGACAGGACTGCTCACCCCTGCTTTCCTCAGGTGTGCCGGCTCTCACGATTGTGACATTATTATTTGTCACAATTGTGACATTATTCATTGGATAGTTTGTTGCTTGTTGATTGACATTTTCCTAGGCTACAAGTTCCTGGGTTTCACCCCCTATTCTGAGTACCTGGCACAGAGTTAGTAATCAATAAAAAAATATTTATCGAGGAGGGGAAGGAAGGGAGGGAGGGAGGAGGGAGAGATTAATAACGTCAGGAAGGTCACCTAGGATGCATTTCAGTGTCTAGGCAGCAAATTATGATTATATCCTAAGGTACCTTATTAGGAAGAAAAAGACTCCCCTAAATCATCTCTTTCCAAATATCATAAATTTCTGTCCACAGTATAACTCAGTATACTCCATATCTACTTATATTCTGGTCTAAATGTGCCAAAACTCCTCTCGTTAAGATAGCAAATGCATTTCTTAGGAGAAATATCTTTATTATGTTTTCACCACATTTTTTTGTTTATTAAAATAATATACGTTCAATGTAAAACATCTGGGAAATACCTAAATATAAGAAGCTGAAAATTTAACCCATAAACCTACCACCCAGAAATAGTTATTTTTAATACATTAGCATATTTTTTCCAGGTTTTTTTCCCATGCCTATCTATGTCATATTCCTAGTTGAGATTGTAGAGTGTATATGTAATTACTTGTCTTTATAATTTCCACTTAACGTATGACATAATTTTCCCATGTCAATAGTTATTTAATGAGGCCTCTGTTATTTGATATTAGTATTCCTTCCATTTTTCTCACTATTATAAATAATGCCATAATGAACCCATTATATTATGGTAATGTAGAATATGATAAAAATATTTCCAACAAATTTAGGCTCCTATTATTATGTGCATACATCAGGTAGAAGAGAAGGTACATCCCTCAACTTTTAATTTTCCTGGGGAAAAAAAATGAAGTATCCATAAGAGAAGTTAATAACCAAAACCAGAAAAATTTGGCCTAACGTAACACGTGTTTTCTCAAGTGTAAAACATGATTTGCATTTGGTCACTTCTAATACTCCTAACTGTATAATTTCATTTAAACCACAGTGCAATTCAATACTTAGTGACAAGCAGTCTTGGTGTCTGATTTAAAGGTTCAACTTTATTTTCATTTTGATTATTTCTTCTGTTTTAGCTGGGGTTTCTTGTGAGGAATAACTAGGGAAGGGCTAACAGGAAATGTCACTGAGGTTTTCCCATAATATAGAAACAGACTCCTACAGTTTTCCCCCTGGAAGAAGTTTTCCAGAGGTCCTCTAGTTCATCTGCCTTCCTCCAGTGACATATGACACTTAAACATCATATACTCAAGAGGCAAAATTTTTTTCTCCTGCAAGTCTCTACCAGAGTTGATTCTGTAGACTAAACTGGTAAGCCAATCTGAAGATTATTGAATAAGTTGGAGGTTCATACATGGTGTAAAAGCATCTTTGAAACGCACAAACCCAGCACTGCGTAACGTTTTTGACCCCAGCTGGTCAAATATAACAAGAATTTGCCTGCGGTGTTCATGGAGAATAAAATATGAATAGTTTATATTATATTAAGGTACCGTAGATATGTTTCCCTGATCCTAGCTCTCATGTGCAATGCAGCTGTGTCACAGAGACAGGTACAAATAAACCCAGGTTATGCGTGTGCATAGCTCCCTTGTTCTGTTTATTTGGGTGATCTTTGGGGCCCCTAAACCCTCCGGAAGCTCCAGCATCCTGCTTTTACTTAGAGTCCATGTTTCTCCAGGTTGTGAGGAGCTGGCTATGCTTGTCCTTGGAATTTGTCTAGCTTCTAAGAAAGATTGCCAGAGAACCAACCTCCCCGTGATTAATAGGGAAACCAGATTGGAAAAGTAACCAAAGTTCACCTGGGTTGGCAAGCCTCTTGAGTATTTCCCCTCAAAACCTCAGTAAAGAAAAGCCCAATCCTTGTACCCATCTCCATTTCACGTGTAACAGGAGAAGCGAAAGGAAGTTATGTGGGAAATCATTTCTTTCATTATAATGACATGTTCCCCCCTCGTGGTCATTCTTGAAAAGTTGCGAGTTAATTATTTACACGCTTAACCCCAAACTTTTTGCCTTTAGTGGTAATAATTAAATCCTGTTCGACATCACACATAAAGCATAGGGGCCAAAAACAAAGCAACCGAATCATCACAGCCCTACTTAGTTTCCCAAATACCTCTGTCACCTAATTAGTTTTTCATTAATGTGTGGAATCTTTTTAAAAGATGAGAAATGTCCTTTCCTCTGTAGAGTTAGACATTGATTGCCGAAGGTCATTTTTCCAACGAATCCCACACATGAGTAGGAAACAATTTGTCTTTGTGTCAGAAGGAACCCCTCGGACAACTTGGGGCGAGGCCGGAGAACAGCCGCACGTGTTGGCCTGAAGTCTTACCTGGAGATACGGCTGGGCTTCTGTTACCCAGGCTTCAGCTGTATAAATACATCGTGCCATCTGCACATGGCAGGGGAATTGAGCCTGTAGAAGCTCAAGGCCTGTGTCAGTGTTTTCACAGAAGGACTGTTTATGAACAGATGTTCAGTGGTGTTTTTCAGAGAAAATGGACTCTGGAGAGAGAAAATGTCTATCAATTACGGAGGTATTATGTATAACAGCAATTTTTAACCTTGAGAATGAGACTTTTCAAGTTCTCGGGAAACTGTTTTCAACTGTGACCATTTTCTGTGTCCCAAGGCAGACTCAGCCTGGTGTCCTAGGCAAACTCTACCCATGCTGATAGTCTTTGGAGATCTCTTAGTCCCGCGAGATCGCGTTCTCCCTGAAACAAGATAGACTGGACGTGAGGATGCTTTCCTGATTGGAAGACCTTTCCATTGATGCACAGGCTACTGTCACCTTTGCATTTTTCTTTCCTGATAGAAAAAGATAAAAATAAAACTGTGGGATGGAATGACCATTTAGGTTTTCTTTTTCTCAGGTCTTCTCAGCGTCATCCTTGCTTTTGTAAGGAGACATTTAAATTGTTCTAAATGTTAATTATGCCCCAGACAGTCAAGCCTTCAGAGTTCTAAAAAGTAAATTCATTTTCTGTAGCGTGCTTCCTGGATTAAATCTAAGACCCATACCGTGAGAGAAAGGTCCAGAATACTTCAGATGCAGCATGTCAGAGATGCAGTTATCTCCGACAGCAACACCAAAAGCATGGAGGCTCCTCTGTGACCTGTTGACAGACACCATGTTTTGCATAATACATATATTTTCATTTTCCCTTAGCTTTCTTATTATTTATTCAATAAATCCTTTTTTCTTGCTGACAGCAGTTGTATTTATAAAGCTAAATCCAACACAGCACAATGTTCATCACTTTATAAACTAAATGCTAATGTTTTATTTATGTGCAATGAAGAGAGAAAAAAAGAAGTGAATTGATGTTTACCTAACAAGCAGCACAGAAGTGCAGTACCATAATAGAGGAGTTCATAAGCATTCTGGCATGTAATTTTGGGTGTCAACATTGGAATTGCAGAAAGAGTTTATGCAGACGTAGCAAGTACACAAGTGCAGTTTAGATCCACATCTATAAAAATAACATCTGTTTAAGCATACATTACATTTAAAAATAACTGTACAGTGATCAGCTGGTTAAGTACAGTTAACCAGATGTCGTTTTAAAGGGCCAGATGGAACTATGAAACTAAGATTGAAAAATTAAAAAATACTGTGAAAGGTCAAACCAATTAAGCAACCTGTTTTGTTGGCATGTAACAGTTAAAAAGTAAGTTCAACTACTTAAGGAGGGAGCGCCAGTAAGATGGACCCGTTCAAACAAGATACTCCTTCTCTGAAGACAAAGAAAAATAATCCAGACAGGAACTGCTCACTTAGTAGAATCCAAAGGAACTCAGCTCAGCATCAGAAAGGGTGAATTTTCCGTGACGTGATTTAGAAGTGTCTCGGCTATCTCTGAAGTGTGTGTTTTCTAACAAAAATTCAACTTCTGTTTTAAAGTCCCAGGATCCAATTATGTTGTCTAAAGCACAAGCTATAACCGGGTTAAACATTTCCATGGTCAGTGAGATACAGTAAACATGTTAGTAGGTGTCTTAACTAATAAATCCGAGCCTTACGAGTGGGCAACCTGATACCTTTCTAGAAAGATCAAATCAATTTTTGTTTTCTCATGCTGGCTATCACACACAAGGAAAAAATGAGAAATCTTTTATGGTATGTCTGTAACGAGGCAGGTTCTGTTACAGACACGTTCGCATCTACCACGGTCACAAGTGGAGGCTCCCTGGGCTTACGGGGCCTGCAGATGTGTTTTGTTTGGCTTGCACAGTACTTTACATTTGAATTAATTGCCAACAACTGAAAATTGGAAGGTTTCACTTAAAAGTCCGGATTTCCAGCTTCCCGGAAAAATCTGGCAATACCAGGTCTCCACTTTTTCCATTGCAGAAACTGGCTGGAGCCGAATAAAACAGCTGCCCTTTTAGAGGTTTAGAGGGACCGAAGGCCTTGGGATTATTGGGTGTGGCTCCACCATTCCCTCGGAATCAGAGACTCCCAGCTGCCATGTATTGTCTTATACCCAGTCTACTTGATTCACTCACTTTACCTGCCCAGCTCCTGTTTGAGTTTTCAAGCCTAAGGTTCATCATCTCCTTCAATTCCCCCAATCTACCTTATGAAGTGAATATTAGTGTTTTGTTACTACTGTTTTACAGGAACCTGGAAACGAGATAATCCTGGTGACTCCCTGGACTCATACAGTTAGTCACGGACAGAGGCAGGATTCAGATTTGTCTCTTGACTCTAATATTCTTGTTAAAACGTCATCGGTCTTCATAACTTTTACCCTTCATCCTTCATGTGGCAGAAGGCACCATTCCTTTGAAATGAAATAAGTTGGTCTGTTAGCATACAGTTTTTGAACCTACACAGTAGCCAATTTAGACATGGTTCCCGTCCACAGATATTGACTGGTTGGCTGGGAGTCAAGATATCAAAAGCCATATCAAAGAGCATAGGAATGTCAAAGGGATTCCAGCGCCCCAGTCCATGTGGTTCTGTTGCCTTTGCCCACCTGGGGAAATGGAGGTAAGAAGGAATCTGTGGATACGTTTGAGCGGACTGGGGAAAAACTACTATAGCCAAGAAGGGAGAATATCGTGGCCTGTGTCATAATGTATTGTTTTTATCGGTAAATTGATCAGGACACTTTTTTTCTTCTTGGCAATATAAGCTTCCTCTTGGAAGAAATTTCCAATTGTACCTTCTCTTTCAGCATTGACTTTTCTTACGTTTTTTTCTACAGTAGATTAAAAACAAAAGACCTAATATCTGCTCAGCGTTCTTTATTTTCTGTCTATTCATTTTCAAATTGCAAGCCCCTTTCTTTGTCTTTGGTTCTTGCTACTTCCTTAAATTTTAAAAGAAAGCTGCCAGATTAAAAAAAAAATTTTATTAAGGAAAAGGAGAAGGAGATCCTTGTACAGGTATGTCACTGAACCAGAAGAAAGTCAAATATTTCTTTGTATAAGGATTCAGTTGCACAGTCAAAAAGCAAGGCAACATTCAGAGCGGGTTGGAGTCACTGTGATCTCATTTAAACACAATTTCCATTGTCCTGAAGGTGAAGTGTCTTACGTGGGAGAGAGAGAGCGAGGATAAAGGACAAATTTTAAGGGAAAGACAAGTGATAAGGACTGAAAAATGGAAGTTTCCACCTAACCTTTCCTCCACCCAGAGTATAAACTATGAAAAAAGTTCAACAGAAATAATGCTCCGGAGTCTTTTTTTTTTTTTTTAACCTCTAGAAAACCTAAGTTAACAAGACACATTCGTGGTATTGACAATTTGGTAAGAACCAGTATTACTGGATGTAGTTCAAGTGCAACAAAAATACCCCGGAAGACACTGTGTACCCAGCATTTTAAATACCATGAGTCAGTGATAGTTGGTGGTGAGTGTCCTGGGGTCATTGCTGGGAAGAACTGACTCCGAAAGCATCCAGGAGAAGCAGTTTCTTGCCAAGAAAGAAAGGAAGAGAAAAAGAGTGGATTAGAGAAAAGAGGAGGGATACGAAGGGGCCAATTAGAAAGAGGAGCAGAACATCTGCGAGGAAACTTCACCAATACCCGGGGCGTCCTCTTCTGAATCCACTCCCTCCTCCTCAGTTAAATGAACTGTTAAAAGACCCAAACCAAAGCGGCCGCTCCTGAGCCAACAATAAGTGGGGGAGTTCGGGCAGATGGCCCCACCTCTCCATCTGCTGACAGCGCGTCCGTACCCTCCCCTCAGCTCACTCCTGCAGCCACAGAGGACAGGCGGGTGCAAGACGGCCACTCCAAAGAGGAGGCAGGAAGAGCCACAGCTCAGGTTTCCGAGCTCAGGCTGCGTTTGGAAGCCCATTAATAATGTGTCTCTTGACCACTCAGTTTTCTGAGTTTCAGAAACGCACTGGAAGAAAGCTGCCTATTGTACACGGACTCACCACTTGCTGATGCGCCATCCGCATGAATATGTGACCCATGGAGAGTTCTGCTGTTTTCGTTGAAAACATATATCACACATTCTTTTCTTTTTTTTTCTGGCTGCGCCACACGGCACTCGAGATCTCAGTTCCCCGACCAGGGATCGAACCCCTGCCCCCTGCAGTGGACGCGCAGAGTCCTAACCACTGGACTGCCAGGGAAGTCCCACATCACACATCCTTTAGGCCATATAAAGTGAAATCTGGCAGAGGAGGAAACATCCATATTTCTTAAATGTCATGAACCCTTGAGCTATTGTTCCAGTTATTTGCTGTGTCTTTCCTTTGAAAAGATGCAGAATGAATCAGGGGAAAGACCTTCTGATTGAAGACCGTTGGGTCACTAGTTAAAATGACCATTGCCTTCCCAGCCCCGTGCAATGTGAGTGACACACTCCTGCTACGACGTTCGTGGGGGAGATAGCCAGCAGGCTGGCGAGGCTGGGTTTGGTCTAGCCAAAGGTTTTAATCAGGGTGACCCAAAGTACTGGGTGAGCCCTTGATTTCACCCGGTTCCAGTTATTTAGCTAAAGGTAATTTTCTGGTGACCAACTTAAAATACATCCCCTGTTAGGGAGATAAAGAGAATTTTCAAACAGAAAAGAACCATTAGAGAAAGGTTGTTGAGATCAAGGATTGAAAATAAAAGAAGTCCCAAAACGTAAATAAGTGAAGCAAGCCTGGTACAGAGTCAGCAACAACAATAAATGGTAACCTACTCTCACTTCATGTCAAGGCAGGGCTCTAAGGATTGATGGGCATTAGGGCTCAAGGAGGAGTGAAGGGGATGCCCTTGCTTTTCTTTTTTTCAAAATTAATTAACTAATTTATTTATTTTTGGCTGTGTTGGGTCTTCGTTGCTGCGTGCGGGCTTTCTCTAGTTGTGGCATGCAGGGGCTACTCTTTGTTGTGGTGCGCAGGCTTCTCATTGCAGTGGCTTCTCTTGTTGCGGGGCATGGGCTCTAGGCACGCGGGCTTCAGTAGTTGTGGCACATGGGCTCAGTAGTTGTGGCTCGCGGGCTCTAGAGCGCAGGCTCAGTAGTTGTGGCGCACGGGCTTTGTTGCTCCGCAGCCTGTGGAATCTTCCCGGACCAGGGCTCGAACCTGTGTCCCTGCATTGGGTGGATTCTTCACTGCACCACCAGGGAAGTCCGGGATGCCCTTTCTAAATTGGATGACCATAATAGCTCCAGCCAGTGGGTCTGCTATCACAAGACCCTCTGCTTTCTCAGAAGGTGGAATCTAGGTTATTATTTGGAATCTCCTGCATTTTAACTGTTGCCAACTAAATCTGTCATTTTTACATTAAACACTGGGCAGACAAATATATCTGCATGTCGAATGCATCTGGGAGGCTACAAGTTTGGGACTTCTGGTTACATTTAGGATATTTACCTCTAGATGTATGCACAAAAATATAAGAGAACACAGACCTGAATTTGCCAATAAGAGGACAGGGTCAAGCCTCAGCTTTAGATGTTAGTGGCTACATGCCCAAGACAGTTGTGCATGGGAGCTTCTGCCCTCCCCATCTATGAAAAGAGCAGAGACCTGTGTCGCACTGTCAGGGAGACTTAAAAATCCCCCACCCCAAGCTCTGCAATGCCAGGTATTCTCTTATTTTTAAAGTCTTTTATTCTACAATTAGAACATGACATTGAAAAGTAAATATCCCTAGGAAGGACAATAAAGCAACTTAAATACTCCCTGAGTTGCAAATAGCTAACAAAACCCTTAAAAGTGGTTTCAGTAAGAAGAGATGGAATCTGTGGCCGAAGGTGAAAGAGTGTGACACCAGAGGAATAAAAAAAGGGACTTTGGGGGCCCTGAAATCAAATCAAATTTAGCTTCCCAAGGGACCTTAAAGCCCTGTCTCCTTAAGTGTTATACAGAATACTAATTCCCTGTGAACGAACCACTGTTCTAGGAAAATAAACATTTGAGAGCTCCGTTAAGTGAATATTGTGATTGTGGGACTTTTCAGAACCTTTGATTTTGCTTATGTGCACTGCAAATAAGGAGCACTCCGTATGCTGTATTTTCAAACCTTTGACCAAAGGACATTTTTTCCTTCTTGTTAGGGGTCTAGCGGCCCACAGTACACATCTTCAGAAATGTTGATCTACAGTAAGGAGCTTGTAGTGACTTTACTCATATTTAGCCTCAAAACCTGTTTTACCCTCCTTTTTTTTTTTTTTGGCATTACTGCTTTTATGTTGGACAAAAAAAGACATGTGTTAAATATTTTGGTTTTGTTCTTTCCAAGTATCAATATCAGTATAAACTTCCCAAGTTCAAAATCTTCATATTCAGTCATGTATCTAAACTTTAGTCCAAGTAAGAAATGCCTTTATTTTTATGGTTTTTTAGGTCTGTTTTACCAAGTGTACACTTACTGGATTAAAGTTATTAATAATATTTCTCTAAACAATAATTTATACCTAAGCCTTGAGGTGGGCCTTTAAGGCACATTGCTTTTTCCAGGCCTCCCACAAATTCAGACAGGATTTATGATTTGAGACTTAATATAAATTAGAATTACTTCGAAAAAGAAAGTACATCCCTACTATTTTTCACTGTTGGTTTTGCTACAAAGCCAGTTCCTGGTCACAAGATAGTGCAATAAATATTTTAAAATTTGGACGTCTCACATTGAGGCTAATGTGGTCTTCAGACCTCACTTTACACTTGGTCATCAATGAACATCTTAATGTGCTAACAGTCTTAAATATTATAATCCTAATTTTGTTAAGGATTCACAAAACTACTATTATTGGCATCTGAGTCTTAATTTTTTCCCCATTGATTTAACTGATCGTCAAATAGTAAAAACCAAGAAAAACAATTTTGAGAAATATGGTCAGAATTTTTTGCCTCTAATCTTACAGTTTTAAAAAACAGCCTTTTGTTTCAGTGCCTCAGTTGTTTTTACTCTAATTGTTTAATTTTATTTTCTGTGTATGCACATAATTACATCATTCATTAATCCACGAGTTCATTCTTATATTTTCCCTTATTTATTTTGCAAATGTGAGGCTTTCCATTTATGAGGGCTTTTTATGAGGTCTAGTGTCATTGTAATCCTTTTCTTTCAATCATAATTTTTCCATAGACATGAAAGATTTCGGCAAAACATGCTGAACAGAGAGCTCCCTGTGAAACACGGGTAGCTTTTTCAAAACCCAACACAGTAAGAGTACCCTGAGAATAGAACAAAAGAAATTAAAGCACTAGATATGCCACAGTTGTCTCGTGCAGCAGTTAGAAATTTAATTATTTTATCTCGTAGAATAATGTGCCCTTCAGAAATCATTTTGGACTAGATGTTTCAAACCAATGATCTGTAGTTAATTATCTTTAATAACTGTTGCACATTATGGTTAGATCTATGTTTTTGCTAAACCAATTAATAATATCTTCATTAGTGTAAAGACAAGGTAGCAGGATCCTTTCATTTTTCACATTGAAAGAGTGGATATTTTAAACACTGTAATTTACTTTAGCCATACATTCCCGATGATATGACTAATTAATGAAACTTCAAAGACATAACTTCCCAAAAGCTACTTATTTTAAAGTCATTGTTGAACATTTCATGACATTAGTTTGGGGGCACTGCTGACACCCTAACTAGCCATGGCCTAGAAGTGACTAAACCCATTTAAACTACCAACCGTGTAATGTTAAAAAAAGAAAAAGAAACTTAATCGAATATTATCTCTCGAAAAGACCTGTTGACTGCAGAAGAAAGGATAAAAAAGTGGATGGCCTCTCTTTTTCTTCAGTGATTGTAATGACCACGGGACAAAAATATTTCCTTCTTAGTTAAAAACGCTGGTGGGCCCGTAGGATTTCTGCTGATTGTTGGGAAGGGGGGCTGCTGACAGAGCCGGTGGCTAAACCCTTCTCAGGCCGACCTTTCCCTTCCCTTTGAAGTCCTGTTTATACTCACAGAAGGGGCGGCCACAGCAGGGAAATGTTCTCCGGCCTAGTTCACTAAGGTCAGTTCCTTCCATCTGACCTTGCAGTTGCAAAGTCTGTTGAGATGCACAGCCCATTTAGATCAATTATTGAGAAGCCTGGGGCCAAATTCTAGCATTCACGGTCTTGTTGGCTACATGCAGACAGAATTTGGGGTCGGGGGGCACAGTTTGTGCAGTTAATTTGTTTGGGTTGCCTTGGAGCATTTCAATCCCACAGCTATTTCAAAGTAGGGAACCTGATTTTGAAATATTATTTAACACATATTTTAATACACTTAAAGTGGCATCTTTTGGGGGAGAATCTAAGACAGCCAAACCTTTATTTATACCTCCACATTGTTAAAAAAAATTCCTTTAGGTGACTTATAGAAATACATTCATGAGAAGTAAATGAAGAGAAAACTCGGGCAAAAGAATGAAAGGAAAAATCGGTGTTAGTGAATTGTAGGTTTATTAGGTGTTGGAAGCATGTTAAGTGTCATTTATCGGAGCAGATATGTGCCTGAATCTAGCCTTGTGATGCCTGGCGGCCAAAGCAAAAAGGGAATTGCACCTTGGAAAGCTAATTCACCTGAACACTGGGAAGTTCTATTTTTTTGTGTATAATCAGGTCCAATATATTTGATTTTCTGTTAATGACTTGAAGAACAGAACTGCTGAATTAAGAGGAACATTTCTATCCTTCTGGGCCATATATTCTTCTTCTGTCTCTTGCTGGGGCATGTAAGTTCTCTCATAATTACATATACCGAGTGGCATAGACTTCTTAAAAGGTGAAATTAGAAAATCAGTCATTCAATAATTTTGTATGTCATATGACGAAAATCTTCTGGGGCTGTAATAAGGGATGGGGGGGCATAATTAAAAGAAGATAATTTAGTGGAACTAATTCAAAGGCTGGAAGTTGGTTGGCTTTAGTTCTGGCTACCTCCAAGAGAACTTCCATGGTGAAATCCCTTACGTGTTGTAAACTTGGCAGTAACCAGACTACTTAGAGAGCCTCTAGAAAAAAAAGAAAACAAACACATAAATCACAAAACTGCTAACTCCATAAAGTTTTGGTTGAAATCAGTGGTCGGGGTGAATCTGCTGGTTGTCGATCTGGTGATGGAAGGCGTGAAGTCAGGAATCCTTATTGCCAACTTGAAGCAAATAAGGAGAAAGAAATAGAGTTTTACACCAAGAATGAAAATACTCCACTTGTAATCTACATATGTGTTGAAAGCCACTCCGTCTACAGCAGCCAGACAGACCATGTACGATTCAGATCTGCTCATGTCACCCCCCAGATTAGAATCTAACATTGCCTTCCCATTGCCTGTAAGATTAAGTGCTAACACTTGGCCTTAATTTCAAGGCCCTCCAGGTTCTGTCTTACCCCACCACATTAGAGTTGCTGCTGGCAGGAACATACTTGCAGGTGGTCTGCTTTGGTCTATGAATCCTGCCTTGAACCCTGCTCTCTCTCAAGTCAGAGACTTGACCCAGGTAATTCATACTCATCTATCTTTTTTTAAATTACAGTATAGTTGATTTACAGTATTGTGTTAGTTTCAGGTGTACAGCATAGCAATTCAGTATTTTTGCAGGTTATATTCCATTATAATTTATTACAAGATAATGGCTATAATTCCCTGTGCTATAAAGTATATCCTTCATGTGTGTGTATATATATACATAAAAATAGTAATCTGTTTTATACATAGTAGCTTGTATCTGTTAATCCCATACCCCTAAGTCATCCCTCCCCTACTTCCATCTCCCCTTTGATAAGCACAGTTTGTTTTCTATATCTGTGAGTCTGTTTCTGTGTTGCATATGCATTCATTTGCATTATTTTTTAGATTCCACATAAAAGTGATATCATACAGTATTTGTCTTTCTCTGTCTGACTTATGTCACTAAGCATTATAGTCTCTAGGTCCATCCATGTTGCTGTACATGGCAGAATTTCATTCCTTTTTATGGGTGAGTAATATTCCAGTGTGTGTGTGTGTGTGTGTGTGTGTGTGTGTGTGTGTGTGTGTGTGTGTATCACGTCTTCTTAATCCGGTTGTCTGCATCTGATCTCAACTTAAAAGTCACTTCCTTAGCAACGTCTCTGACCACTTGCCCCATAGACTAGTTTAGATCCATTTTTCATGTGTTCTCAGAGCTCTCATTACTAATTAGTCTCTCCTTCCTTTTTAAAAACGTTCCTCAAACTCGGAATTAATTATTCCTTGACCTTCTCCCGACACAGTTTCTATGAGGATAGATCTTGTATTGATTTGCACATCTGCAGAGCCCTAAAACAATGCCCAGCATATAGTAGGAATCAATAAACATGCAGTAAATGAATGGATATCCCAACCAAAGTGTCAGAAATTTAGGGACTCTCTCTAGTAAGATACCCAGAAACACCATTGAATTGAGGGACCTCATGAAGTTATATTTCAGTGAACTTAGTTTATGGACTAAGGATAAGATAATATACATGTTACTGTCTTAGGAATAAAAATGAACTAGGGCCTGACTTTCAGCACATTACTGTAATTCCAAGTAATCAAGGTGCATTGACCATCTGAACGTTCCAAGCCGATTCTCGCAAGCTAAAAGCTGCAAATGGAAAAATGCCCCTACAGTACTAAATGAGAAGCACAAATCATGATTTTCCTTGGTATTCTGGTCATTCAGGAATCATTTCAGAAAAAAAAAGGACATCCTCAAGTCATGACGTTTTGGGCTTTCCCCCTGCTCTATTCTGAAACTGCTTTGTGAAAAATTACAATAAAAAAGTTGCTCTACATTTGCAAATAGCTTTTAAAACCAGAGCTCTCTCCTGGGACTGTGATCCTAATAGGATAGAGACAAGGCTAAGTTGCTGTATGCTGCTGGTCATTATTCTTTTGTTTCAACTCAAAGAAAACATGCACAAATCTCATAACTAGACTCCCGGGCATGTGTTTTTGCTTACTGACTAATGTGGTTCTAATAATGCAAACATTCCACCTAAGTAATGATGACACATCTACAGCTATAGATATTAGAAGCTTATGCAAGGGAAACATTTTGGGAAACACAAAGTAAAAATACAATAAATGTTTTATTTCAATTTTCTTGTTGCCATCAGATTTAAACTCATTCTGGCCTCTGTTAACATGAAAAAACTGAAGACATTAACATGAAAAAACTAAAGAGGAATTCTAGGAGTACGTGCTTCTAAGAGCCTTGAAATGTACTTGATTCAGACTTAAGTCCTTCCTTTGTGGATACACGTTGATGAATTGGAGAGTAAATTTTTTTTGGAATTCTTTTTAGCTATATCATTCATTGCTGTGTCTCCCAACATGTGTCAATGATATATTCCTTGTGTAAAAATAGGAAAATATACTTACTCTGTTTCTTCTTGGTTTTGTTTAATTTAATCATTTTAAGGAGACTTGGATGCCAGCCCTTTCAGGGATCAACTCCAACTGAGACGCCATCATATAAGGAGAGAGTATTAGATGTTGGTTGGTTGCATTTTTCCCTTTGGCTCACAGCTCCTATATTTTACCTCCCTCATTTGTGGCCACGTGTTTTGGGTGGGAGTCCTCGTGCCGTTGGAGCATGCTCATACCAATCAGCATATCTTCCTGCTAGGACAGAGTGTTTGGTAAGAGACTGAGCACGTGACACTGTTAGGCCCAGGAGACCTGACTTCACTGCTTGCAGATATTATCGCTGCCAAGAGTGGCACCTCGCCTGAAGATGACATCACCACATGGAAGCGAGAAGAGCTGAGAAAACAGCAGAACAGGGCAGGATGACATCTGGATCAAACCTCACCTGAAGCCAGACTCACTTTTGAATTTCTAGTTATTTGAACCGAGAAATACCTTATTTATTTAACCTCACCTGAATTTCATTTACTTACACCTGCAGGGAAAGATTCCTAAATGATACAGGAGGAATATGTTACAAAATTCTTTACAGAGTACAATCCTTAAACTGTGAAGTTAAGGACTTTTGAAAACTGCCTGCAGTCTTTTCCCAGTGCTAACTTTCTGATCCCATAGAAATACCCATCTATGTCTTTGTACATAAAAGTCCCTGTGCCCAGCAGGCTTCTTCTTATCCTTGGAGACCCAAGTCAAGTATCACGTCTGATGTGACATTTCTGTCAACCTTCTCTAGCACCTGGCCCTCTGGGTTACCAGAAAACGTTGTCAATATCTTTAGGATGGTACTTTTCATCTGATCACTGAATTGTTTACTCATCTCCTTCTTCCCCCCACCTGTTGTAATAATTGTCACTATGTATGGAACACCTGCTTTTGCCCAGGGACATTACATGCTTTATGCTAAGCCTCTGAATACACCTGTTTGTACAGAAGAGGAAATGAAGATGGAAGACAAATGGCTTCTAACTTTCTCAGAAACAGAAGATAGCAGAGCCGCTTGAACTTCATATCATTCCAAAGCTACTGTTTTTTTCCCTCTATCATGAAGGACTGGGTCCTGCTCATTCTCTGTTTCTCAAACTTAATGTCTAAATTGTAAGCTCCAAAAATGCAGTTACCATTCTGGATGTGGCATTATTGTAGCCCTGTTCCTAGCACTATACCCAGCACAAGACATGAAATAAATATTTATTAAATGAATTAACCAGTAAATAATAAACAGATTTAGCACTTGTTCAATTCTTGCTTAAACACTGTTGGATGGTCTTTGGTCTTAAGCTGGAGCAAAAAACAGGTGATGTTGACTCCCCAGAGATATGTGGAGAATGAAGAGAGGTACGATGCTGCTAGAAGCAGCACTGAAAGGCTGTGTGACAATGGCTAGTTTTCTTAACCTCTCTGAAGCTTCATTTTCTGATCTGTAAAAAAGAAGATAATAACCTATTTATAGGTTGTAATTAGGCTGTAATAAGAAAGCAGCCAAAATATACAGCATATAATGAACACTCAGTGACCTTGAAAAATAAGTGATTACTATCCTACTGATGACAGGGAGGAACATGTTTGTAAAATAATTTAGATAGAACTGAACCCTTATGTTAACAATAGGAATCAGTATATTTATCAACAATCTGAAAGCTTTCTCTACTGCGAAAATGGGACAGAAATTTTGAAAATGATATTTACATAAGTTTTTCCATGCTCAATACCAAGAAAAAAATGAGGACTCTTACCACACTAGCTTTGTAGCTTATGAAGTGTTGACTGTTGTTTGGTAGAGAATATAGGTTTATATTTGTTTTATTTAAGTAATTTTCCTGTATCCACTCCTTACACAAATCAAGATTGTTTAATAATTAAAAAAATGAATAATTTAAAATTTGGATTATTTAGCAAAATTTAGATTACCTTGTTGTTTGATTTTCAGTTTGTTTCACTGAAGAAGCTTCTCCCCCCTCCTCTCCAGTGAAAAAAATATGATGACTCAATAGTGGCAACAAAAATCATTGCACATCATGTTCTAAAGTTTAAGTCATTTATTGTATAACTTGATATGCTTAAAAACCTTTTTAATTAAAAGTGTATTAATTTGTTCTTTCAATTTAAAATTAGAGTCACTACTCAAAAGTGCTAAGATACCTTTTTCCTTAATGGATTAGTTTTTTCAAATATTTAACAGATGAACAAGGAGAAATTAGAAATTACAATATATTATTTGATGTTTTGTCAACAAGGATTTCTGTGGTGCTGTAATGCTAAAAGTTCCAAGATGCTGTTTCTGTGATATTGATAGCTAGATTTAAATTAAGCATCCACCTGGACATTTGTTTGTAATTTGAAATGTATGTAATGAAAAATTTTCATGTCAAAATTTAAGAAGAAGGTGGTTTACACAAGCATGTTCTTTGCAGGAAGTCGAGTTGAACTTTTTCAATCCAGCCAAAATCTGAAAGCACTATAAATCTCCCTAGAAAACAAGTTTATAAATTCATGTTATGTTTAAATAAACATTGTAAGCTAAATTGCTGGACTGAACCCTAGAATATGTCCAGTTTTTCTTATCACTGCTTTTCTGGTGCTGCAGTTAATTCTATGGTGACTAACAGATTTTGTAAATTTTCTTGAAACAGAGTGGCAGAGTTACTTCCAGTATCTATGGAACTCCTTTGATTAAAAAAAAGCAGGACAATGTTATTCTGATTAAACGCTATTAACCAATATTTAAGTCCACCTCGCTTTCTCCCCATCTCCTGTTGGTGGATGTCAGGAATTCCTTGAAATACAGTGAGGTGATCACTCGAAGACTTTATGAATCTCCTTGGGCTTAAGGAAATATCTCTTGGACTAAAGTCAGTGAATTAATCTTTAATTCTGTCCCACCTCTCTCCTGTACTCATTTTTTGTCTGGTTCTGTTACTGACCAAGATTCATAAATTAACTCACTGGTTTAAATAAATACTCAGTTCTTTTAAATTGTCCACAAGGCGGCAGTAAAACATCTTTCTTCCCCCCAATATCTTGAATTCCTAAGTCTTCATTTTCTAAATATTTAGATATTATACTTGCCTAAATAATCCCAAAACCTATTTTGCCTTTAAGTTTTCATTTCGTCATCCAAACAGAATGCACTAGTAAATATGAATTGGTCGTGATGAGACAATTACTTTTCCTTACTAACGGTGAGTAGAAATCCTTAAAGTTTTGATAACATGAACTGCCTATTTATATTGACAAGCAATACTCCTTTCCTGTTTTTCAGGGTGACAAAGAGTCGCTCTACATTTTCTGATACGAGAAGTTGCAATTTGAGCAATGTCACCTTTGATACTTTTTTCTCTCTCTCTCTCTCTTCCTAACATATTCTGTGAATATGGCATTCACATGTGATTTTTCTGCTCGGAGTTTTTAAATAAAATGTAAAATTGGATGTACCCATTGGTTTAGTAAATGCCCCAACAAACCATTGAAGTACAAAAAAAATGCTCTTTTAATAGGTTTCCTTCACTAGTGAGAAGAAAGCATCTAATGACAGTGAGAATGGACGGCTATAGTAGGTTTTCCTACTCAGTCAGAACTGCTATAGTAGGTTTTCTACCGGCCATGGGATCCACCAAGTCTCTTGTTAGTGCTGTGGCTTGCCTGTTAGGTGCCTGGGCTGGAGAGTGTCTTCCATGATCTCATTATGTCAAGCCAGTGAAGGGGTCCCTTAGAGCTCAAGCCCCATACAAGAGAACGGGGCGAAAGACTGTGGGACTGGGTGACCTTGCACTGTTCACTGACTTACTGCTGCCAGAACAATGGTTGCCCTGAGGATGAGAGGCTGCCAAAGGCACCTCTGGAATTATATGTCATGCTAGTAAATGCCTGCCATTCTAGAGAAACAGACAGAGGTGCATGCCTCATAGAAAGAGAGAGGGGAAGAAAGAAAAGGAGAGAAGAGAAAGAGAGAACAGAGATGCTTTGACACAATAAATTCTAAATGTACTTCAGTGTAGGAGATCAAAGCTGCAGTCTTCATGCTACCCGCATGCCTGTGAAAGCTGCAGGGAACTTGGCTGGGGCAAGATAGTGAGATGGAGTCCAGCATTCTACCAATGCAAGCATAGCGTGTTTGTGTGTGTGTGTGTGTCTGTGTCTGTGCATCTGTTTCTCCGTGTGTGTGTGTCTGTCTGTCTGTCTGTGTGTTTGAAGTATCAAAGCAAATTATGTAAGAAGTGTATTCGTATTGCAAAATGCAAGGAAGTTGTAATATAGCATAAATACTCGGACACACACATACTCACCCTTTCCATTCTATCCATTGTCTCGTTTAACATACGTACTGCCTAATGCCTTGAGAATTGAACATTGTTTGGCCAGTAATAAAAGACATGAGGTTCATAGCCATTTGTGCCTTCAGAAGGATGGTTTTTTATTTAAACTACTCTAAATTAAAGCATACATCACCCACATAGCACTTGATTTTTGAAAATGCATATGCTTTTCTAACTTGCTACTCTAGGAAAATGTGCTGAATGATTTAATTTCATATTAAGGTGCAAATGTAGTACTGGATTTGTGTCGAGACACAAGTGTTTTGTGACTGAGAGCAAAGCCTTCTGATAGAATTTTACCACCAGATTCAAAACTACCGAATTTCAGCGTTTGAGAGTAATGACATGATTCTCATCCTTGAAGAAAAGCACATTGATTGCAGACATATTGAAACTCAGAAGTTTTAGAAGTGTGTTTGGGTGAAGGTTAAGTCGTCCTTGACAGTATTAAAAGAAAGGTTTGAATTGTTGAATAACCACCTTTCACCCATCCCTAATTGTAATTTAAATGACAATATGCTCTCAATCAATAGCTCTTTGTCACACTATGACGATCAAGGGATGAGATTTCACCCCATGAGTTTACCAGGCAAAAGGCAAAAGCTCCTTGTTCATAACACGAAAATGTTGCATGAGAATATCTCTCCTCCAACAATTCGTCCTGGATAAAGGCATTTAAGTCTTACCTTATAGATGTTAATATTAGAAAATGCCAGAAGTCTTTATTTTTGTAATTTGCTCCCAGATAGATACCGTGATAAAAAATGTTAGCCCTTTAAAAAAGCCAGGCTATCTATATACCAGTTTCTCTAGTTTAACTTTCGTCATTTCATCCGAATAGCTAATCTTGTCAGCATTTACTATGTTCTGGGCATTGTACTAAGCATCTTTACATTAAATTTTTTTTTTCTTCAGAGTCAGCCTCTGAGGTAGAACGTAATATTTCTTCCCATTTAACAGATGAGACTCAGAGAGATTGAGTCACTTGACCTCTGGTCACACAGCTAAAGAAGGGAAGAGCTTTGACAAAATAAATTCTAAATGTACCTCTCAGCACTTAACAAGCCTCTTCAGCTTCTCATGGGATGAAAATTCATCCTGACTAAACACAACTGCTTCTTTTTCCCCAAATCCCTCCCTATGTGGATGTTCATAAATATATCATAAGCACTTTGCTTATGTACTATTATAATGTAAAACTGCGTTTAGCACTTGTAGGGTACGCTTTATACATAGAAACAGGCACTTTTCATTTTTTCTCCTGCTTTCCAAGTAGAATGCATTCTTGATACACTGGCATATGCGTTGCATTTTGTTATTATGTTCATGGGATGATACCGAATTTCCACTTGGGCTTGGCACATTTCTTTAAGTTTAGATAACATGGAGCTTATTGACTGAAGGTACTAACTGATAAATTCATAGTTAGCTCTGAACAGAGAGGACCTTGGGCCATCAGTTAATTTCAAGGATTGCAACATCAACGTCACTATATGACCAGACAGTTGTTGTGCAAATGTTAAGAGATTTCCAATTTGGGTTGTTTTTCTACTAGTGGCGAGACTAATGATAATAATAATGACTTATATATTGATTGTTTATGATTTTTAGGCTAGAGGTGGAAAGAGACAGACGAAGGTCCAAATCATACTCTAGAACAGGTTCTCTCTAGCCTAGGCAGCTGATCTGGTAGTGTTTCTAAAATATGTGTTACTGAGAAATTTCATATGAAAGTGTATATTTTTTCTGTCCCTTGGGAAAAAAATTGCCTTGAAAAATTAGAAAATCTAGAAATACTGAGATTCCTGCCTGACAAATATTGGGTGGAGTGAATTATGGATGCCTCTCCTTTTGATGGCCTTGTTTTTTCCCCGTCACAACCATCCCCATAGCCCAATTTTATTCTTATACCAAAACAGCTTCTCTCATTGAAATGACTGGAGTGCACTCATTTTTGGAATCCGTGTGCAAAAAGAAAAAGCACTTTACATCTACTATATGCGTCCTTGTATTATTACCTATGAGGTAGCTACCATATACCCATTTTACAGATGAAGAAAGAACTCAGGGAAGTTAAACAGCCACATAATGCCATAGCTGATAAGTAGTGGAGCTGGGATTCTACCTCATACCTGTCTTACTTCAAAGCTTGTGGGGATTTTTTTATTGAAGTATAGTTGATTTACAATATTTCAGGTGTACAGCAAAATGATTCAGTTATATGTACATATCTATTCTTTTTCAGATTCTTTTCCAAAATAGGTTATTATAAGATATTGAATATAGTTCCCTGTGCTATACAGTCAGTCCTTGTTGTTTATCTATTTTATATATAGTAGTTTGTATCTGTTTATCCCTCCCCCCACCCCTTTCCCCTTTGGTAACCATGTTTGTTTTCTATTTCTGTGTTTCTGTTTTGTAGATAAGTTCATTTGTATCATTTTTCTAGATTCCACATATAAGGGATATCATATGGTATTTGTCTTTCTCTTTCTGACTTCACTTCGTATGTTAATCTCTGGGTCCATCCATGTTGCTGCCAATGGCATTATTTCATTCTTTTTTATGGTCAAATCTTGTGTTTTATCTCCTCTGTTGACTAAGGTATTCTCTACTACACGCAGACTTCTCCCTTTCTAATTAGCAAAGTGCATTTTTAGGAAAACTACCCAGGACTGGGGATGTGTTGGGAGACTCAAGGCCACTAGGACGTCTCAATGGCGTCCCATTCTTGTCTCTTAAAAGAACATGCCAGGGTTGCTCTCCCGGTATGGATGTAGCTGGGAAAATAGTACACATTCACAGTAAGAACGTCTCGCTTAGATGACTTCAACTTTACGAGATTGGCGACAACCCCCCCAAAAGGCGTGGGAGAATTAATTTCAGTAGTGCCAGTCTCCCCACCTGCCACTCCATGCTGGTGTGAGAGTGAGGTGGGAGCTGGCAATCGCTGTTCCCTCAGCCCTTCTTGGCTGACTTGCTGTGCGAGTCTGTTGTTTAAAGCTAAGTATTTAGCCGTCCTCCTCCTCATCGTTAGTATCATCTTGATACAAAACATTTGCGACTTGCATGCCATCACAGAGCTACAAGTGTGAGATCGCTTGCAGTTTCGTAATAACTACTTTGGACTTTCCATGACCTCTTGACCTATCCAAAGGCTAGATCACATTTACAAAATTAGTTGTCTCTGGGAAGCTGACGTCTTGGGATGCTGTGCTGAGAGCATTCGCATGTCACCTCTGTTAACTCAGCCGCTTAACGAACAACAGAAAAACTCTGATCAAGTAAGATTTAACAAAGTGAGTGGGAGAGAGAGTGAGATGTGACTAGAGTGCCTGGGCACTGATTGGACAGTGTCACGACTATTTGAAGAAGCTTAGACAAGAGGAGGTAAGCAAGTGTCCTGTAGTCGCCCTGGGTCCGAGGCAGACATTGCTAATCAATCTTTCCTGCTAAACAGGCAAGGCTGGTCAGACACTTCATAATCCACCTTTAGAGAATTGTGTGTGAGAGCCTACCTTTCCATGTGCGATTTCAGTCTGGTCCTGCCTGGCCTCAAGTTAGTTTCCTGTCT
This sequence comes from Monodon monoceros, assembly GCF_005190385.1. NCBI lineage: Eukaryota > Metazoa > Chordata > Mammalia > Artiodactyla > Monodontidae > Monodon > Monodon monoceros. The sequence continues at coordinate 82,798,648 of NW_021703780.1, forward strand.
AGCGCTCAGCTGAGTGGATGAGCTTGAAGGAATTGATGACCGCATGCTCTGTGATGATACCCAAGTTGCTAGGAAGGGATTCAAACTGCTTATTTTGTTAGAAACAGAGGTTGGAACAATAAAATAATATGCAAGGATTATTTTAAGTCATTGAAGTATATATGTATAAGAAAACACCAAAAATGTTACAGAACAAAATGCATATATGTCCATCTCATGGGCCAAAGGAATGGAATCAGATTGATTGTGTTGAAATTGTGGGAATCAGGAGAGTTATCAGATCTCTAGTCACTTGTATTGAGGGGGAAGGCAGAGAGACTTTACGCTCTAGAGGAATCATTGCCAAGAGAACCCATTCCCCTACCCTATGTGACTCCCAAGATCACCCTTAAAGGGACATCAGACAGGAAATCTTCAATTCAGAAATACAAACCCAAACGTCTCCCTCCTTCCCTTCCTCCTTCCCTTTCTTCTTTCCATCCTTCCTACCTTCATTTCCTTCTTTCATCCTTCCATTCTTCGATTTCTCTGGTTTTCCCCAAAATGAAACATAAAAGGTACTCTGAGCTTTTCTTTCACACCTGAGAAAATAGACACGGGGTGATCATAAACCCTAGCCCCCATACCAGATCTCTCTTGTGTTCTGCTTGAAAATCTTTTCAGGAAAAAAAATGCTGGCAACTCCGCAGAAAAAAAAAGGGGTTTAAATGCAAATGAGAGCTCAAGGTAACACCTGAGTGTGACAGGTTTCATTCAGAGAGTGCCAGTCACTGAGCCTTGACACATGATTGACAAGAAATCAGAGGCTCCTGGCACCAGGAGGATTGTCTTTGAGAGGTGGGGGGAGGGAGCAGAGAAAGGTTAGAGGTGAAGAGGACACATGTTGTGCCTTTCACGATTTTCCAAGGCTCATCCCTTCTGACTTTATTTGGAAAATGAGTCGAGGCCATTATATTTCTAGGATTTGGGAAGTTTTTTTTTTTTTTTTAACTTTTGATGGTTCCAGAATTGGCTCCTAGAGTGTTTTTGAAATAGAAGATCTCTTCTTCATCTCATGATTCCTCAAACAAACCCTCAACCTGTGTTGATAGTCACAGCTCATGGTCATTTAGCGAGATTGTGGCTGGACCTGCTGGGGAAAACATTCCGGGTAATTCTAATTTTTCTCCTGCAGAGCTACATATAATGATGCTAAAAATGAGCAGACCCCCCTCACACTGTCAGGAATCAAATTGATCTATCTGTCAAGGCTGTCTTATAAGTGGCTCTGCCACAGCACTCAGATTTTACTTTATAAATGCTTGAAATATTGGACAACACTTGTGGATTATTCATGGAAAACTGCAGCCTTTGTGTTTGGTCCTCTCTTTAGGTCATCCTCTTTATGCGTTGGTTTGGGCGTAAGTAACACACAATGAAGCCAGAATATTTCAAGCACATCATAATTGGAAGGTGAAAACAATTAATATATTCCAGTGTTTTAAAAAGCAAGAATTTCAGACTATTATTTGAAATTAAAAAACCTGCTTGTTTCTCTCAATTGCAGTTCCCTATGTATTTACTGAATGTCTTCTATTTGCAAGGCATGTTAGAGACCCCAACACGAACTATATATTACCTCTGTTACGTATGCTATACCTCTGTTATCCTATAGTTAGTAACTAGCTCAGAAAATGTTGACTGCCTCAGTGGTACTCAGACCAGGCTCCTTGGCTGAAGGAAGGTACTCTGACACTAAAATGGAATAATCATCTTTTCGCAGTTCACCAAATCAAATTAAGCAAATGGATCCAATTGTCTCAAGTGAAACCTTTTCTCTCCCGTGGTTTTCTTAAATGACTGGAACCTCCCTGAATGCTAATAAGGAATTTATAAAATGAACTGAGTTTGCAACCAATGCAAGACTGGGCATAGAGAAATGCACAGTAACTGCATAGAGTAGAGTTTCTCCAAGTAGGAGTAGCACAAGAGTGGGGCCATTTAATGGCCTTCCGCAATCAGGAACCTACTTCCATGTTGACCTCCAAGTAGGAACATGCCTGTTACTCAAAATAAGTTTGGAAAGTGCCTTCCTATTACAAAGAACACAGGTGGATGAGAAAAAATAAGATTTCCTTGGAGAGAATGCAAGCTTTATCTATTTAAGTGTCTTGACAATTGCAGGAGACTATTGTCATTCCCATTTTACAGATGAGGACAGTAAGTCACAGGAAGGTTGAGTACTGTCTTGGCCCAAATCACATCCTAAATGAGTGACAGGACCAGAATGTGCAGCCACATACCGGGGAGTGAAACGAATGACGCTCCGATTGGAACAGTTTCTCACCTATGAATGTGACTTAGACTTGCCCAGGGACCTTTTCCAAAATGCTTTTTCCTGGCCTCTACCCCTAGGGATTCTGGTTTAACTGCGAAGGATCAGATAAAATCACATTTTAAGAAAGAATAAGAGAGACAGAGAGCTACAGCTATCGAAAGAGGCAATTTTTTTTTTTAATTTAAGGAAACAAAGCCGCCTGAAGAAATCAGCCAATTAAATACTCAGAACAGAAATATCGTATTTGGCACAAGTTTATAAGAAGGGGTAGAACCTTCTAATGAAGGCCTTGAGGTGAGAACAGGACTTTCCAGGACAGACCAAAGGACTACATGGCCCCAGCACAGCTTGGTCCATAGAGAGGCAACTAGACCAGACCAGCCAGTGACAGTTTTCCTGGATAATGCTGGGTGCCTTTCCCAAGTTCCTGCGACTGTAAAACAGACCTCAGTCAAAGTCACTGCACATAACTTAGTCCTCGAAGTCCATAAATTGGAGGAGTAAACTCTATGCCAATTTCCTGAATGATTGTGGGTTCAGCTAAAAAATTGGAAGGAAACACATTTCTTGAAGTATCATTTTATAATATATGAGATATAGATATGTATATGTACATTATATATATGCTATAATATATAATGTATATGTGTTAATATATTAATTTATATATAGTATATATTTGACAGGGTGGCCCCTACTTAGCTGTGAGTCAAGATTTGGGTACCATATTGGGGAAAACCAGGTCAACAGCTCCTGTTAAAAATTCTATCCTGAGTCTTAGGACTGTCTCAGGGGGCTAAACTGTCACAAAGTACTTTAAGCGAACAAAGACAAAAACTGTTTATAGTTTGAAAGAAAACTTTAAGCCACCAAGACTTTGAATTGACGGTGGCATTTGATGAGAATACTTAAAATAAAGCGAGCTTGTTGTCCTATGTTTGAAAATTCAAGGTACTATACTAGCTATCAACCTTATAGCAAAGGTAGGGAAGAGGCATTCAGAGAATATTTACATTTAGGTGAGGGCAGAAGCAAAATGAACAATGAACCGACAGCACCAGGCAAGAGGGATAAAGAATCTGTTTAAGTTTAAATTTATACAGGTTCTGTTTCTTGTCATCAGAAAATCACAGGTCTTCTTCCCAGTGTTTACAGAAAATGTGCATAAGGCCCCCTAAGACCTTCAACTTCAGATTTGAAGTTTTGATTTAATTTCTCAGGAATATAAACTTTAACTTTAGAGCCTGTACCGACCGCAAAACTTGAAAAGCGTATTTGTTGCAGAAAGCCTAAGGAATAAAGGCAACTCACCAGCTTCTTTGATTAATTAGAAAACTGTGAACTGTTTGGGTCAGTCCTTCTCCTAGCTGACTTTTAGGAAGTACTTCTAGAAAATACTGTCCAGTAGAACTTTCTTTAGTGATGCAAGCGTTCTGTGTCTGTGTTGTCCACAATTGTAGCCACTAGCTCTGTGTGTCTATTGAGAGCTCGAAATGTGGCTAGTGCAACTGGGGAACTGCATTTTAAATTTTGTTTAATTTTAGTTAATTTAAATTTAAATAGCTACATTAGTGCTTTATTGGACAGCAGCGGTACTAAGCAATCACTTGCAAGAGCAAACAGATTAATCCTGTATGTTTTTATGGTTGTTGATAGGTTTTTTTTTCATGATTGGCAATTTATATTATGTATATATAACAAGTTGTATTTTCTTCTAGTAAAATTATTCGATGTTCGTAAAATCAGTTGAGATGTAAGAATAGTTTCTACTCTGTGATCGAAAGGACTGAGACTTTCAGGGAGTCCATGCCCAGAACAAATTTGAGAACCCTTGCACCAATGTGTAGGCACCCCCTTTCCATTCAAGACTGGTAGCAAACAGAACTTTGAGTCTCCAAGTTCACAAAGTAAGCAATTATTTATTTGCTTTGAAAAATTATTGTTAGGGTTCATCTTTTACATCAACATTAGCCTTTTTTTTTTTTACCCACATAGAGATACACCAATATTTTTTACAGAAACTTAATTTATTCATTCATTTTTTGCTTTGCTTTGTAAATTTCATTGCAGTACGGCATACATAAGAAAAGGTGCACACATCATGCCTGTATGGTTCCATGACTTTTTATAGTATTGCTAATTAATTGTTTTGTTATAAGTTTAGGTAAGGTGGGTAAACTTCTAAGGACTGGTGAATGCAGTAAATCTTGCTTTTCTTAAAGCGATCTCAGAATAGCAGTTGTGGGGAAGGTCTTAGCCTATTCTAACCACTTCTTTCCTCCACATCCAAACCTTGCCATTCGTATCTCTGCATTTACAAATGGTAGCTTGCATCCCACTTATCCAGCGGTCAAAGACAGTTGTGTAGTTATGTGAATACATCTGGCCTCCAACCATGAAAGTCTATTTTCATACAAATCACTTCCGGGTTCCAGATGCTGAGTTCTCTAAAGAAATTCTGGCCTTTTAAAGAATTAATACATCCACCTAGTTGAACATCTAAATATTTCTCTCCTTAACTTGGTTTCTCTCTGTCTCTCTTTTTAAGGTCTTGCAGGCTATAATAATGTCTGTTACTGAATATATTTTAATTTTTTGAATGCTCTTCCAATTTGTATTTTGGGCCTTCACATAGATTGGTCGCCTAGGCTGTTTTGAAATATGTGATTTTAAATGCATGGAACTCATCCTTTAAAAATGATTTGTGGGGCTTCCCTGGTGGCGCAGTGGTTGAGAGTCCGCCTGCCGATGCAGGGGACACGGGTTCGTGCCCCAGTCCGGGAAGATCCCACATGCCACAGAGCGGCTGGGCCCATGAGCCATGGACGCTGAGCCTGCGCGTCCGGAGCCTGTGCTCCGCAACGGGAGAGGCCACAACAGTGAGAGGCCCGCGTACTGCAAAAAAAAAAAAAAAAAAAAAAAAAAAAAGGTGATTTGTGGGTGTACATTTGAAAATGGTTAATGCTTATTTTTTACAAATGGAATAATTACAGTTAATGGAACAGTGCTATTTAACGCCAGTACAGTGGTGTGGAGGACCTTTATAATTAGCAGCTGGATAAGTGCCTTTTTTTAGATTATGGAATGACAGCCCCGGAACACCTTTCTGTGAAATGTCTCAATGTGCTAAATTCTCTCTTATTTATCTTCATTGGCTGTAGACAATGGAATTGGGGACATTTGGATTTAATTGATTTTTTCACCACCTGAGTCTTCCTCTGACTTGGAAGATTGCCATTTTTAAAAATATTTGGGGTAGAAATCACTTACCATACGGAACAGGATTCTTCTATGCAAAAATTGCATTTCTAAAAGTTCCCAGCTACCAGAGGTAGCAGTGCTCCCTTTTCAATAGCCTGCCCCTCAAGATAGGGGGGATTATCAATTTGTGTTTAAATGACTGTTTCTGGTTACACCGTCATCAACCTAGAAAAGACAAAAAAACACCTTTTTTAAACTGGTCGTTGACTATGCTCCACAAATACCTTAAAGCGCTTCTCTAGAGTAAATAAAGTTTGCATTTTGGTTTTCAGCAGAAATCTGAGCCATTTTAATGGTTCAAGTTGCCATTCTTAGCCTTTTCATTAAGTGAAGGCCACTCGTTTATTCTTGTTTGAGACTCCAGTATGAATGATCCTGATAAAAGTAAAAATTCTGTCTCTATCAAAGATCTACCTCTCTGATTTCATTTTCTTCCACTTTCTAAGTTTGACTAAAGTGTTAACTAGGAAACCCTATTCAGTGACTTTCAGGAAGAATGGCCCAAGGAGCTGCGTTTAAAATTAAACTTCTCCAATACATAATGTTTATGTATTAAGGCTTCTGTAAAATACTGTGTGTTCTTTCTCCCTCGCTTTGAGAACTAAGAGATTGTGATATTGGACCTAATACTACCCTTAGAACTTCCACTGTCAACAGTAAGAAAGGAAATAACAAGTAATTTATTCCCAGTCAGGAAGACATTTTCTAAAATGCAGTGCAACCCTAATTTAGAATAGAGGGGAAAGGGTTTAAATTAGGTTTTTTATAGTGGTAAGTATTTGCAGACAATGTAGAGATTTATGGATTAATTTGTTTTAAATTAACTTTTATAGGGTGACTAATAGTCCACAGGGATAAACCAGACTTTCAATTGCCCATGATTTTCAGTCAGATCCTAGAGAGGAGATCATTTCTCTCAGGAAACGGTGACACACTTTTTAAAGTGCCCCGTACAGTTTTTTTTTTTTGGTCCATGTCCAGAGAAGATAAATAAGTTCTGGGCTGTGGAGAAAGATATTCACAACTGGCCCAACATTTGATGTCACATTTCACTCAGAGAAAGACCTTGACCTCCACCCTGGCAGAGATCTTTCATCAGCTGATTTCACTGCAAAGCATAACAGTGGCGCCCAAAGAGTGTTCACGGAGACAAATGCTCTCCATTATGGACACATAAAGCTGTTTCCCTGCATTTCCTTTAGGCCAAGAAACACGAATCAGATCCGGGAGCTGAAAATTCAGAAAATTAGCATTTGGGACTCTATATTCTATCAGACTCTGCCAAAGAGGTATATTCAATGTCAGGGCCAGATACAGGTGATCAGATTAGTCCACAAAATATCTGTCTGTCTGTCTGTCTGTGTGTCTCTCTGTCTCTCTCTGGCTCTCTCTCTCTCCCCATCTATCCAACCATCTATCAATAAATATCCATTTATCCATCCCTCTGTTTGTGTATTTCCTGAGCATCTACATTCAGCCTAATGCTGGGACCCGGGAAAGTGAAAGAACTTTTAGATTAGACTGATCACATCTATTTGGGCCTTTGTAGGTGACCAAGCACATTTCATTAACAGAGTAATTTTATTAACTACATGTTTAAATCTCACAAACAACCAAAGAGTATGCCACGCTCTTTTTTTGCAGCAGATCATGGTGAAAAGAACAGTACCGTGATGTTGTATCTTTTTAGACAACACAAAATACTTACATGTTTTAATTCTCCATAATTCTCTCCCAAATTAAACTATTTTTAGATTGACAATGATTTTCTCTTAGAACTTTGGAAATCATCATTCTGTGATCTTCTGGCTTCCATTGTTGCTGCTAGCCTAAAAAGTAATTTTTTTTTCCCCATAAAACCCTTTCTCTTCTTGCTGCCTTTAGAATCTCACTTTTTATCTTTGCTGTTCTGCAATTTTTCAATGATGCATTTTGGTATGAATTTCCTTATATAGAGCAACCTTGGAAAGTATTTTCTTCCAGATTCTGAGGTTCAGGTCTTGCATCACTTCTGGGAAATTCTTAGCCTAACTTCAAATATTGTCCCTCATGCTCTCCATTAACCCCTTTTGGCATTTCGTGTGTGTGTGTGTGTATGTTATGAGATATACATATCTCATAACTTTCTTCATAACTTCCGTCTCTTTGTCTCTTTGGACCATATCTTTCATTTCTTTAGATGGAACTTCTGATTAATTAATTTTTTAAAGATATCTAGTTTATTGTTTTTTTTTAATTAGAGTACAATTGTTTTACAATGTTGTGTTAGCTTCACTGAAGTGAATCAGCTATATGTATACATATATCTCCTCCCTCTTGGACCTCCCTCCCACCCCCCACCCCCAATCCCACCCCTCTAAGTCATAGAGCACCGAGCTGAGCTCCCTGTGCTATACAGCAGGTTCCTACTAGCTATTTTACACATGGTAGTGTATTTATGTCAAACCTAATCTCCCAATTCATCCCACCCTCCCCTTCCCCCTCTGTGTCCACACGTCTGTTTTCTACGTCTGCGTTTCTATTCCTGCCCTGCAAATAGGTTCATCTGTACCATTTTTCTAGATTCCACATATATGTGTTAATATACGATACTTGTTTTTCTCTTTCTGACTTACTTCACTCTGTATGACAGACTCTAGGTCCATGCACATCTCTACAAATGACCTAATTCATTTCTTTTTATGGCTAAGTAATATTCCATTGTATATATGTACCACATCTTCTTTATCCATTCATCTGTCGATGGACATTTAGGTTGCTTTCATGTCCTGACTATTGTAAATAGTGCTGCAATGAACATTGGGGTACATGTGTCTTTTTGAATTATGGTTTTCTCCGGGTATATGCCCAGTAGTGGGATTGCTGGATCATACGGTAATTCTATTTTTAGTTTTTTAGGGAACCTCCATACTGTTCTCTATAGCGGCTGTATCAGTTTACATTCCCACCAACAGTGCAAGAGGGTCCCTTTTCTCCGCACCCTCTCCAGCATTTATTGTTTGTAGATTTTTTGATGATGGCCATTCTCACTGGTGTGAGGTGATAGATATCTCATTGTAGTTTTGATTTGCATTTCTCTAATGATTAGTGATGTTGAGCATCTTTTCATGTGCCTCTTGGCCATCTGTATGTCTTCTTTGGCAAAATGTCTATTTAAGTCTTCCACCCATTTTTGGATTGGGTTGTTTGTTTTTGTGATATTGAGCTGCATGAGCTGTTTGTATATTTTAGAGATTAATCCTTTGTCCGTTGCTTCATTTGCAAATATTTTCTCCGATTCTGTGGGTTGTCTTTTCGTCTTGTTTATGGTTTCCTTTGCTGTGCAAAAGCTTTTAAGTTTAATTAGGTCCCATTTGCTTATTTTTGTTTTTATTTTCATTACTCTAGGAGGTGGGTCATAAAAGATCTTGCTGTGATTTATGTCAAAGAATGTTTTTCCTATGTTTTCCTCTAAGAGTTTTAGTGTCTGGTCTTACATTTAGGTCTTTAATCCGTTTGAGTTTATTTTTGTGTCTGGTGTTACGTAGTGTTCTCATTTCATTCTTTTACATTTAGCTGTCCAGTTTTCCCAGCACCATTTATCAAAGAGGCTGTCTTTTCTCCATTGTATATTCTTGCCTCCTTGTCATAGATTAGGTGACCATAGGTGCGTGGGTTTATCTCTGGGCTTTCTATCCTCTACCATTTGATCTATATTTCTGTTTTTGTGCCAGTACCATATTGTCTTGATTACTGTAGCCTTGTAGTATAGTCTGAAGTTGGGGAGCCTGATTCCTCCAGCTAGATAAAGGTATCTAGTTTACTATCTAGATAAACTAGATAAAGGTATCTAGTTTACTTGGTTAGTTTGTTGACTTTTTTTTTCTATTTTGGGCACTAAATCCATTTAAGAGTGGCATTTGCTCTGATTTATCAGGGTTATCCTTTTCTTTGGACATTAGGGAACTTTTCTTATGTGAGCAGTGTGTGTGTGTGTGTGTGTGTGTGTGTGTGTGTGTATGTGTGTAAATTTTTATTCATTCACAACATACATTCAGAAAAATACACAAATCCTAAATGCAGAGCTAGGTGAATTTTTGTAAATAGACACACATTTATAACCATTATGAATAGAGTTGCTATACAGTTTCCTGCATAGTTCTTTGGGTGAGAATACGTTGAGCATTTTTATTGAGTTTATACTTGGAAGAATTGATTTGTTGTGGAGTGTATGTCATTCAACTTCAGTGAATGCTGCCAAACGGTTTTCCGAAGTGGTTTTACCCATTTACCCTCCTATCAGCAATATGTGAGAATTCCAGTTGATCTAAACCCTTGTTACTATTTAACTTCATATATCAATATTATAATTTCTCAAAGTCATTTGATTATTTTATTTAGAAATCCTATTTTATTCCTTTTCAGATTTGACTGGTCATTTGACATATTTTTAAACTTTTATAGGCACATTAAACATTCTTATTTTATACTCTTTATATATGTGGTCTTTGCCCATCTAACTCAGTGATTTGTTTCTTTGTGTTTTATGATTTTTGTTTTAAATTGTGAGCTTATTTTTTAGTGACACGTGTGTAGGAATTCTTTTGAAGCCCAGGTTAAAAGTGTGTTCCTCCAGATGTAATAATCTGTGCTTGTCAGATTATAAAATAACCTGTGCTTGCCAACAGCCTGGAAGCACCACTGACCTAGGACAACTTTATAATAAAAATGGGCAGAAAACCCATAAAAGGGCAAGCCTGTGGTTACAGATTTTCAAAGGAATTTCTTTCCTTCCAAGACCAATATTGAGAGAAAATTTCCTTGTGTTCCTTTCTAGGGGGGCAGGTCTTTTCCTTTATTCACCCTTTTGCTGAGATATGGTAGCCCCTCGGGGTCTTAGCATAAAGCTGAGAGCTCATTGGAGTTGCCACCATTGAACTAACCAGTTTGGGGGCAATTCTAATCTGTTCTTTTGACTTCTCCACCCAACATATCTGTCAAAGTCAAATTTATTGGTCACAAAAGATGTACAGGTACCCCAGGGTCAATTTTCCCTTACCTCTCTGGATTTGTGCTCTTGCTTCAGCTTTATTCTCGAAGGATAGCTCTTAATTTTTTGTCAGTTCAGGAGTGAAAATAAAGAGATGTTTAGTAACTTCATTATTGCACTATTTATTATTTTTCAAGGAGAGAATTGTTTGAAACAGCAGTTCATAAAATGTGTTTTGAGAGCCTGTGAGTACCTCTGAGACCCTTTCAGAGTCAAAACTATTCCCATAATAATAAACAAGATAGAATTTGCTTTTTTCCTTCCCATTCCCTTCAGAATGGAGTGTACAAAGGCAACATGACATGTGATGTCATCATTCTGACAACTAACAGAGTGTATGCTTTTATGTTCTCATGATTAAAGAAAATTCTCAGTTTCTAACACAGCAACAATTGTATAACAAAAGCCCTTTGGGGTTCTTAATAATTTTTAGGAATTAAAGGGATTTTGAGACCAAGAAGGTAGAGAACTGCTGCTTTGGTGTGTCATTTGTGCTGGGTTGTAAGACATAGAACTCCTCAAATGCTGTCAGATATAGCACCGTCAATTTGTGCTCTAAACATTCAGCAAGTAGAGAAGCTCCATGTTGATGTGTTCAAAGGTTTATGCAAATATGTTCCCAAGAGACCATGAGTTCTTCCAGAGCAAGAACATTCTGGATTTGGAAGCCTGGCTTCCTCATGTGCCATGAGATCCTGAGCCAGTAGCTCACGTTCTGATTCTCAGTTTCCTCGACTATTCAGTATAGGAATTAATAATCCTAGTACTTCCTCCCCGTGTTGGACCTATATACAGCAAGGTGATAGACAGTAAGATCATTCTTGGGTCTTTATAAGGTTTTAAGTTGTTGGAAAGGAAGGCATATGGAAAGTAGCAAAGATATGTTTGTCTCAAATTTCCTTCTTAGATAAAAATGACTGGAATTGAAACTGGAAGGTAAATTTAACTGGTAACTTCAAGATATGGGATATTAAAGTCAGCTCTACCCTGAGTTTAAAGGCACAACCCCTGCAAAAAGGATGAATACTCGTAATATTACTATGGAAAAGTCAAATGTGACATTGGGGAGTCAGTCTGATGGGAAGAAACCATATGAAGGAGGCCTGAGTTTCAATCTTTGCTCTGTAACGTACCAGCGGTGTTTTGGTAGAACGTTACATGGGTGACCCCAGAGGAATCACATTTTCTGGTATTCTTGCCCTTCCAGAGTCTCTTCCCACCTTGTCTCTGGGCTTGCTTTGACAGTGGGACATCAGTAAGCGTGATGCAATCAGAGGCTCAGTTAATGCTTGTACATTGGGGGTGTCCTGTTGAAATGTTTCCCCTTGGAAGTCAACCTCTTTGTTAGAAGCTCAGGTTAAACTACTAAATAATGAGTAGCTGTATGGAGAGAAACCTTTGTGGAGAAGAGGTCACCTTGGATATTCCATTACCCAGTCAAGCTCCCAGCTAAATGCAGCTTCATGAATGACCTCAGTCTATACCAAATGGAGCCAATGTACTGTCCAGCTCAATCCATTCAACTCACAGAATTGCGAGAAATAATGAATCATTGTTTGAAGTCACTATGTTTTGGGGGTGGTCCGTAATGCCGTTATAGATAACACATTCTAGCCACTTTGTCTAAAACTCTTCAATTTAAAAATAGGAATGGAAGCCTTTGTCCCACCCACCTCAGAGAGCTTGTATTGAGTATCAACTTAGTTAATAAATGTGAAGTATTGCAACTATTTTTTCCATTGAGCTAGATATGACTAAATACTGTGGTTATGTCTATATACACAAACTGGTTTGACTGTTTTGACTGACTTGACCAGTCAAATCAATCCCTTCAGGAAGAAACAAAAAAAAAAGGAAATTACAATTCAATTTTTGACTGACTTGATTATTGTTTTGACCTCTCTGACTTTTTTTGATTGAGGTCACCTTTTTTTAACTGGATAACTTGACTTAGCCAGTTGAGTCCCTCAAAATAATCAAAACAGGTTGGGTATATAGAAACAGTCTGTGCGTAATGTTTTCCTCTGATTTAACTTTAGTGGAAAATTATGTGACAGAGGCCCATATATGCATCGCAAATATGGGTATAAACTTCTACTTCTAACTACTCAGTTTCAAATTACTGTATAGATTCTAGCAGCGTTTGTTTGGTAACGGGAAGAAATATAGTTCGTTTTCATTTCCCAGTGGCATGCTGCATTATAAGTCCATTAGCAGTTGCATACGTTATTGCTGTAATTCTAATAACGGCCATATATTATTATGGCAATAATAATGTAATTCTTACAGTATGCCGTAGGTTTTATTGAACAGGGCTGGAATTTATTTTTTAAATTGTAAATTTGGCTTGCTTTTCCGCAGTAGAACTCCCTCTGTCCTGCTTGGGGAGTTTAGTCATATTCCTTTTGTTTGAGCAAGCTGTCAGAAGAGCATGACAGAGATGAGTGCCTGCCAATGAATGTAGAAGCTTGGCAGTCATTAAAGTCCTGGGTTAGAAGTGAAGTGAATGATTGGAATGCAGGTTGAGCAGGTCCATTCATATATGTCGTATTGATACTACCAGAGCTGCTGACTAGGTGATTCAAATATAAGCCACCGTTATTGGAGTACTCGTAGATATTCTACTGCGCTTAAGGTTATGACAGATGAAGCTTTCCTTATGAATTGTCAAAAGGATCACAGACCCCTCTCCTGCTTCTGTTTCTGTCACCAGGAGCTTGCTTGCTTGCCGTTTTTTTTTTTTTTTCTCCTAATGCCCTTTGAATATAGTTCTTCAGAATCCTCCATCACAAAAGACTGTAAAAAGCTCTTGAGTTGGCTCGCCTGATTCCAAACTAGAATGATTTTAGACTGTTCCAAGAAGATAGGTGTCTCTCTTTTTCTTTTAGAGGTCTAAATAAAAATAAAATTGTCAGGGCTTCCCTGGTGGCGCAGTGGTTGAGAGTCGGCTTGACGATGCAGGGGACATGGGTTCGTGCCCTGGCCCGGGAAGATCCCACATGCCGCGGAGCACCTGGGCCCGTGAGCCATGGCCGCTGAGCCTGGCGTCCGGAGCCTGTGCTTCGCAACGGGAGAGGCCACAACAGTGAGAGGCCCGCATACAGCAAAAAAATACATAAATAAAATAAAATTGTCATACTTGTTTCAATGTCTTTAACCCATTCCATGAAGTTCTTTTTGACTTAACTACTCAAATATATTGATTACTCAAATATATTCTATTTTCTATATTCTATTGATCTAAATCTCAATAAACCAAATCCCTCTTACTGGGTTTAAACCAGTTTGCATCCATGTTGGGAGAGGCAGATGGCCATGGGCCCTGACTGCCCCTGCATATTCTTGCTGAGTGTGTCAGACTGTAAGCCCTCCCCGTCTTCTGATGCTGTGCCCTTTCTATAGCTAGTCACATAGGCAATTAATAAGTGAAGGCCACCTCAACTGCCTGTCATACAACCCCTTCATTTGTTTCCTTCTTCACTCAAAAAAAAAAAAAAAATACTCAGCCTATTTAGATTTTCTTAATAGCAAACCTTCACTGTTTAGTTGCCTCTTCTCTAGGTCTTCTCTCAAATTTCATTGTCTCTCTTGAGTTAAGGAATTCCAAAGTTGACTCTAAACAGAGCCTGGCCAAAGTTCGACATAGACATAGGAACTAAAACCTGTCATTTGTCATTACCATTCATACCTTTTCAGATCAATACTTGTTCATGCTTTCATTCAATCTTTCTTTTCTCAGCCAGTTATTCATTCTTGTATTTATTGTGTACTCATGCAGTCAGTAGCTAACCTAGAGGTATACACAGTGAATTTTGCATGATGCTGAACTTGGACATCTTCTGTTTCTCAAAGCTAATCAGTATGTAATCTCATGTCCTTTAGGGACCATCTTCTGTAGGTAGAAAAGGCAGACCAGATCACAAGGGGCCTGAAAGCCAAAATGTCGAGGTGGAAGTATCTGCTAAAGAGTACGGTTTTGGAGTAAATATATTCAGGAAGCCTCCTTTGATAGAAATGTACAGAATGGATTAAAGAAAGGGAAAATCATAAGTAGAGTCTTCTTCAAGATGTTATTATGATAGCTAAAATCCACATTCTCTCCTTTGAATTCATTGAGGCCAGGTGTATTTTGGATTCAGAATTTTCCAGATTTTAGAAAGGTGCTACAAGGCATATACCATATATTAGATAACACTGGGGTGTAGAGAAGCTCCCTTTTTTTCCAGATAAATTTAAACTAAGTATTATAAATGATGGCTATAAAAGCCTCATGTCAGTTCAGATAATAGATTATTTAAAAACAAACAAACCAAAAAAATAAATAAATAAACCCACAAAAAATCTTTGGGCTACCAGAACTTTTTGGGCTTCAGAACACACTGGCTGGTTTGAGATAAAGGGAGTAGGTCCATGAATTAGTGTGGTAAAACAGTAAAGAGGAAGAGTAGATGTAAGAAATGTTATCAAGGTAGCATTGCTGGTGCTTGTCATTTGGTTAAATATTAGGTAAGAAAAGAAATGTGACAATCATGATTGTGAGCTTTTAAGTCTGGGTGGCTGGGAGGACGGCAGTGCCATTAATAGAAAAGAAAGGAAAAGGGGACTGCTTGATAAGGGGTTGGGCGGAGGGGAGGTTATGATTAATTCAATTTGAAATATACAAATCTCCAGGACATTATGAACCTGCCTGAAATTAGCATGATTAAAGGTGCCTCTCACAGTGTTCTGGTGAGTATGTGATGGGGAACTAAATTAAAAATCAGTAGCCTTTCGCATATAACGTATTTCATTAATCAAATTTGAAAGTTGAATCCATCCAACCTAAAAAGTCATCCTAGAATCTTCTTTAAGAAAATGGCACAAATGCAGAGGGTATTCTAAAATTGGAAACAGATTTTTAAAAGAGGATCCTTAAAGTTTCAAAGTTTTGCCTGGATCCAAATGGAACTATTTTCATCTATTTCTTCACAGGTCCTTGAGACAGTAAATATAAGCTTATGGCTCAGTTGCAAAAACTATCTGACCCATTTTGGATGATAACTGTACATTAGGTTAGTGATTTAAACATTATCATTGGTATGAAATATCCCGTGGCTGAACCTACAAGCACCACGTTCTTAAATAAGAGTGAAAACATCAAAAAATACTTGTTTTCAACTCATGTATATTTCTAGGAATGTAGTAACTCTCTTATAATTATTTAGAGCTGCAAAGAAATTGACAGAATGTTGCTTAGCTTATATGACATAGTTACCCAGAAACATTCAGATTTTTACTGGTTTGTTTCCATGTCAGTATGCTCCAAATGGTTTGCTTCTTTCACCACTGTCTATTTCAAAGTTCTCATGATAGAGGTAAATGGATATATCTCAGATTTGAGGGAACCAGTCTTACCCAATTATGTCACTGGTCGATCTCTTCATCAGCTCTTTTGCTATGTAGAAGCCTTTATTTCCTTTTCTGCCTTTACATAGAGGTGCATATTCAACTGTGAATTCGTTGGGCAGTTCCTCTTGTCACCAAGTCTGATGACTGATGGCAATTAAGCTACAGAAACAACCTATCTGTGGTGAAGTTCTGATAGGGTGTGATTACAGGAAAAGGGGAGGCACAAGGAATGACAGGTAAGCCCCCAAACACTGTATTTTAATTTAATCATTAAAATGAGAAGAAGAATCTCAAATAATGAATGTGTGCTTTCATGCCTGTTTAAAAAAAAAAAACAAAACAGTTTTCTGGGAGGATAGAGAAAAACAGAAATACTGTTTTAATCATGCCTTCACTTACGTTATTTTACTTTTAGCTACAGTGTTTTCATAGAAATCCATTTGAATATATTTGTAGTTAACCGGTTCCTCTCAGAAAGTGTTTTCGGGAAAACAAACTTCTTCTTTGATAGGACTGTTAAATCACCCTCTCTCATCCTGTAGCAGTTAATTTTTCTCAACATTTTAAGCATTTTACTGCCAGAACATCCTGGAGTTTCTCTCCCTGTCAAGGGCATACGTTTAAGAGAATGCATTTCAAATGTTAAAAGAAAATATCACAGAACATCCCAAAGAGATGACTCGCTTTCAGTGTAGAAGGTGGTATTGTTTATAATACTATAACAATGACGACCTTCTTGCGTTATAGTTAGCAAAAAGGCAATGGCTCCTGTGTATAAGACAGAAGAAGAATAAGTTCTTTGTCCCGGAAGCCTCTCTGCCTCACCTCTCGAGGCTCCTGAAAGGTGGCTTTATTCTTCTTCCCCTGGCTTGGATGTGGCCCTGGCTGCAGAAGTGTGGACTTCAAGGTCCAGGGTATTATGAAGGTGGCGTAGCTGGTATTCTCCTTCACATGGAGGAAAGGAGAGAAGCCGTCATTTCAGTGATTTATGCCACATACAAACTCAGGTGGAGCAGCTAGGGCCTTTGAGAACAGTAGGAAAAGACCTAGCAGCAGGAAGAATTTGGGCTCCATTTCGGGAAAATACCCCAATAGGAGAATTGTGAGGCCCTGGTGCATATTACCAAGGGATTCTGTGGAATCTCATTATCTGATGATATGAATGACTAACATGCAACTATTTTTGTAGGATAATTGATGTGAAATGCTGCCCAGAAGATGAGGGATGAATGAATCCACCTTCACACATCTTTTCAGGCCTTTAGTTCTATGATTTGTGCATTATATTATTTAGCAGAAATAATAAAGAACTAAATATGCTTTTTTTTTTTTTGTACGTGGCATTAACTACTTTTGTGTGTTAATGTGGTACCTGCCAATTACTTGCATTAAAGCAAATGGCTAGGGCTTCCCTGGTGGCGCAGTGGTTGAGAGTCCGCCTGCCAATGCAGGGGACACGAGTTCGTGCCCCGGTCCGGGAAGATCCCACATGCTGCGGAGCGGCTGGGCCCCTAAGCCATGGCCTTTGAGCCTGCGCGTCCAGAGCCTGTGCTCCACAATGGGAGAGGCCACGACAGTGAGAGACCCATGTACCGCAGGAAAAAAAAAAAAAAAAAAGCAAATGGCTAAAATATACAATAAGTTATGAACACACTGCTACATTTAACAGATTAACTGAAAACCTGTGAAGATTTCAAGAGTGTATTAAATGCGTAAAAACCATTTCCTTGATCTTGATTTTGTAGGTTCCTTTTTTTCCCCCACAAAGGTATGTGGTCTTAGAGCCCTGAATGTGTTCTGAGTGCAGCAAAAGGAATTTAATACACACTGAGAAAGTGTGTGCTCACTAGGCTATGTACTTAGGGAGGCACTATCACAATTAATTTTCACAACAATGTAGGCCATGGTCAGCAAACTTTATCTGTAAAAGGATAGATTGTGTCTGCTTGGGTTGCCATAACAAAATACCATAGACAGGGTGGCTTAAACAACAGACATTTATTTCTCATCGTTCTGGAGGCTGAAGCCTAAGATGAAGGTGCTTAGATGACTTAGATCATCAAGAGGGCCCTCTTTCTGGCTTGCATACGGCCACCTTCTTGCAGTCTGTTCACCTGATTTTTCCTTGGTGATTGCACATGGAGAGGGAGATCTCTTCTTATAAGGGCACTAATCTCATTATGAAAGTCCCACCCTCATCACCTTGGCTAACCCTAATTACCTCCCAAAGGTCCCACCTCTAAATACCACCCTGTGGGAGAGCTAAGGCTTCAGTATTTGAATTTGGGAGGGACACAATTCAGTCCAGAGCAGATAGTAAGTATTTTAGGCTGTATGGGACATAAGGTCTCTGTCCCAACTACTCAGCTCTGCCATTGTTACCTTATAATATATAAACAAATGGGCATGACTGTGTTCCAATAAAACTTTATTTACAAAAACAGGCAGCTGGCAGGAATTGCCCCACAGGTTCCAGTTTGCCAACCCTAGATCTGGTGATAAATATTATTTCTGCCACTTGTAGAAGATAGAAGTGAGGCCCCAAAAGGTTATTTTACTTACTTAGATCTCATAGGTAAATGACAGATTGTGAATTCAAAGTAGTACTAGTTAAATTTGTTTTAAAGTATATCAATCAATAAATTACAGCGGTATAGAAAATTATGTAACTTATTCCTTCACTTTCCAGTAGGCTATTGTGGAAGCCCTAGCTATGTGATTTACTGCTTACCTTACACATGCCCTCTTCTGTGGGGACCAGTCCTGCCCACAGCCCTATTGAGTGTGTGTGGTCTCTGTGACCCTGGCCCTTACAACAGCTGATTGAACAAAAGATGGGAACTTGGCCTAACTGTATAGTTTCTAACAATTTATGACCTGTCTGGTCTAGTGTGAATTGGAGCGGTTCCAATGGATTCTTCTCTTGGGAACTTGGTGTTAGAGAAACAGGAAATTCTTGATTGGAAAGGGTTACTAGAACTGGAAGGTTATGAGTGAAGGTTATTTGAGGCACTAGAATAAGAGTCAGTAGAGGAGTGACTTCCCTCGTGGTGCAGTGGTTAAGAAACCGCCTGCCAGTGCAGGGGACACGGGTTCGAGCCCTGGTCCAGGAAGATCCTACATGCCGCGGAGCAACTAAGCCCGTGCGCCACAACTACTGAGCCTGCGCTCTAGAGCCCACGAGCCACAACTACTGAAGCCCGCACGCCTAGAGCCCGTGCTCCACAACAAGGGAAGCCACTGCAATGAGAAGCCCGCGCACGGCAACTTGAGAAAGCCCACGCACAGCAACGAAGACCCAACGCAGCCAAAAATTAATTAATTAATTAAAAAAAAAAGTAGAGGAAGTTGGGGGGCGGAGGTGGGGGATGGGAGAGAAGTGTGTGTGTGTGTGTGTGTGTGTGTGTGTGTGTGTGTGTGTGTGTGAGAGAGAGAGAGAGAGAGAGAGAGAGAGAGAGGGAGGGAGGGAGAGAAACAGAGAGAGAAAACTACAGCCCCTAATAAATGGAGAAAGATTTCATTGCTGAGCTTTCAGTTTCTGATTCTAGTCCTTGTGAAGCCCGGATGTGCTTTGTTTGAATCTCTCCATATCTGTGTTGTATCATTAAAATAAATCCCCCTTTTTTAATCTGAGCTTGAGGGGGAACCCTGATGGTTGAATCAAAAAGACCTCAATTAGCCAATGAAGTTATGAGCTATTCCTTTTATAGTCAACTGGATAAAATCTTCCCTCTGTCCTCTCCTGGAGGTTAGCAGGTTGGAATATCAAACTCCAAATCAAAGCTTCTTAAGTTTATTCTTCAGCAGGTAGGATTGCCCAATACTAAATAAAGGTGTACAAAGAATAGGACTTCCGGCTTTCTAAAGTCATTTACTGTCTCTCCCTCTTTTCATGTGTTTCAAATCCAGAGGGAAAAATATATGGACTAGAAGGAAGGGGTGAAAAGGTAAGCAATCAGCTGTTTGGTGCTGACTCATGCTTCTCTGGCTCTCAGTGCTGGTATAGTCATGACATAATAAGGAATACAGAAGCCTGGACTATTGAACTCAACTGTTGGCCACAGTGTTCAGTACAGGAACCCCCATCCACCCATGGGCACCTTCCACCCCTCTTCTCCAAGCCCACTTCCTTGAAAGATGTTTCTAACTTGGTATTAAAGGTAATTATTTTCAAGTCCCCATCTTAACTATTACAATATGCTTAAAAATGTTTTAGCACATGCACTTCTTTCCCCTTAGCTGAAATGTGAAAATATACTATATCTGATTAAAATAAATGTGGCACTTGTGATGCACCTTGTCATGTCTAGTTGACCCAGCTGATTTCAAGACAGCTATGGCGGACTGTTCCCTCTACTCCCCAGTGTCCCACGAGCAATAGGGCTGAGGCTTCCTCCATTTTGCTTTCTCTGAAGCTGTGAGAGGGTAACAGAACAAGGCAGCAGATAGATAGAATCCAGGATTACCCTGTAGAACAGCCTTCAGCCCAAAGGAAATGGGGATGAGTGGATAAATGCCCATTGCTTCCTGTCCTTCTGGGTCAGTTATGAATATCATTCTTACACATTTCCTCAGAATAGCACCAGTGTGATTGAGCGCTAGTTTCCAACCTGCTTATTCATGCTCCCTCTTGGCTTTTCTCTCTTCCGTGTCTCACTTTTCCCACTCCCCCTCTTCTGCTTCCTGGCATCACCTCCCGAATAAACGACCTGCACCATAATCCTTATCCTAGGGTCTGCTTGGGGGAGCATCCTAATTAAGACAATGACCAATTTATCCTTTTAACATAGAACAGTTTATATTCATATATACTACTCCCTGCTCTCTGGATCTCAAATTGTGTCATTGTACACAGTTCTGCATGGTAAATGGTGGAACATCTGATGACAGAGGATACCTCCCCTAAAAGCTTTCCCCTTCCCACGTACAGTCATGCCAGTCATTTTTCATAGACTTTAGTATATTTTACTGGCTTATAAAAACTGTTTATCTAACCTTTTTTTCACAAGGTATTCATTGATTCAATCCCAAATCAACCCCATGTGTGCAAAATCATCTCTTCCATTATTTTTCTCTATCAGCAATGTTTTTGCCATTGATTGAGTGGTTGGAGAATAGGCTAACTAATTCTATGCAAACAATATTTACGATGTGAAATCTGATTTGCCCATCTTTGCTAAGATATCATAGGATGCAGGAGCCGGGAGGCTCTTGGACCCAGTCCTGCCCACTCCCTTATTTGACAGTGGAGGAAACTAAGGTCCAGTAGAATTAAATAACCCTTCCAAGGCTGTAATTCATAACAGAGGTAAAATTAGAATTCAAACCAATTGGTTTTCAGTACACAAGGGTCTCAGTTCAAAGCTATCAAAGCTAAATGTAATGTTTGACTGTTTCCCTTTCATATCATTTTTCAAACTGTATCTATAAAACTCCAGGTTCTGATATTCTTCTGTGCTATTCTCACGTTGGAATAGATTCAGGTGATACAGAAGCTATTGTTACAGCCCCAGAATAGAGTCTGGCTTTGGCAGTGGTACAATTGCAGCTTTAATCACGGACGTCTGGTCAACATATTACTTGGGACAAGAGGCTGAACTAACATCGATCCCAGCCCTGTGAATCTTTGTGGGATCCCACTCTGTAGAAGAACCCACTACCTACATAGAAGCTGTAGAATTAGGCACATTAATAATCAAAAGTCTCCAGGAATATCTCTCCATCAAATTAATCCAAACATGAGTGAAGCAGCCAGAAACGTTTTCTTGGAGTCTTCTCTTCGATTCTCACTTATTTTCTCACCAACTGCTAGCCCCACTTTTTTTGCCCTGGAACCATCCCCATTATCAAAGACGCCAAGGCAAGCTCTGCAATTGGATTGTCTGAAAATGAACAACACACAGATCGAGAGGAACAGATATTGTAACGCCTCACCGGGCCTGTTAAAGTCACACTCCCAGGGAACTCAAACAGTCCAGATGACTGAAGAAAAGGGAATCTCCCAGGAAAAACAAGGAACTGGACAGATAACACCGAAAAGAGATTTCCTGGCAAGGCAGGCTGAGAGGGAGTGACCGTTCTTCCTGGAGAACATAAGGAAGTGTTGACAGGGTCAGTTCTTAATGTGGCCAAGAAAGAACTTAGTTCCAGTGAAGGAAACTGAGTGAACGCAGATGACAACCAGTCATGTTTTTCATAGAGCTAGAAACCCATTACGTGAGGCCCAGGGAATTCACAGGGGCAACCTTGGCAAGGGTGACCTTTTGAGGACGTTCCCAAAGCTCAGTAATGTTAAATAATTGGTCTTTTTGCTGAGATATGAATTTGAATTCCATGCTAGGTGAGGCTGGGACCAGGACACAAGTCACTTAGCACATTAGTATAGCACAGAAACACCCAGGAAGAATCTGTTCACCACCAACCAGCCATATCGCTAGGCCTTTCTTGAGTGCTGATTTCTGTGTGTGAGGGTTGACCACAGAGGTCAATCCCAGTGGTTTTGTTCCCGTTTTGTGACACAGCCGTTGCAAAGGGAAGAGGCACCCTCAGTTGGCATTCTAAGCCTGGCCCTCTAATAGCCTTGCACCTCTCACCTGCAAGAATGTTAAGATTTTGTGTTTGGTGTGCAGATTTTGAATAATCCTGATCTAGTATTTCTTCCTAGTTCAGCAACATCCACCTTTCTCATTTTAGTCCCTGCCTTAGTTTGGGTGTCCCCAGAAGCCAACTCTAAGTCAGGGTTGTTCAACCTTGGCACTGTGGACGCTGGGGGCTGGCTAAGTCTTTGTTGTCGGGAGCTACCCTGAGCGTTGTAGGATGTTGAGAAGCGTCCCCAGCCTCTGGGTGCACCCTCAGTTATGACAACCACAGATGTCTTCGTATATGACCAAAAGTGTTCTGGGGCAAAAACCACTTCTCCAAGTCAAGGGTTCAAGCAAACCCTTGACTAACTAAGTACAAACATAGTTGAGTTGGAAATCGATCCCAGGAAGCACTGGTATAGGAGTGGAAAAGCATGTTAGTTAGGGTTCGCCAGAGAAACAGAACTAACAGAACGTGTGTGTGTGTGTGTGTGTGTGTGTGTGCGTGCGTGCGTGCGTGTGTGCACGTGTGTGTAGACAGAGACAGGAAGACAGAGATTTATTTTAAGGACCTGGGTCACACAACTGTGGACTTATAAATCCAAAATCTGTGAGGTAGGCTGGCAGACAGGAGACCCAGGGAAGAGCTGATGTTGAATTTGAAGTCTGAAGGCTGTCTGCTGGCAGAATTCCCTCTGCAGTAGGGAGGAGTCTTTTTCTATTAAAGGCTGCAACTGATCAGTTCAGGCCCACTCCCATTGTGGAGGGTAATCCTGACTCAATCTGCTGATCTGTTAAAAAGTTACTCATTTAAACAATACTTTCACAGAAACGTCTAGAGTGTTTGACCAAATATCTGTGGCCTAATCACATTGACATTTAGAATTAACCATCAACAGAAAGTAGAGGGAAAAAGCCAATAAAGGTATGTTATTCGGCAAGTTCTCATGCAGTTCTGCTGGGGGAATTTGAGAAATGGTATAAAACACCTGTCGCACAGTTATCCAACCCATTCAAGGTGGGGTGAGGGAACTGGGGTATTTGTACACCAGTTCCCATCAGTCATGGATTGAGGTCTGTTCCCAAGGAGCTTTCATTCCCGGGCGCTTCTGGTTTGCTGCATACCCAGGAAAAGTAGGCTCTGGCAGCTAAACCCAGAAGGCCGAGAGGTGCTAGTGCTGTTGGCAACCGGAATTCTGACCGACATGGAAGAAAGTGGTCAGTGAAGGCCTATGGGTAATGCACTGAGAGCATCTGCTGCACTTTGAGAGCAGTCCGTTGATAATTGGTCCCGCACTCTGGCTGGTGTTAGGATCTTCTTCAGTGGCACTGCTGTCATCGTTTATTGGCCTCTTTTCGCCATGCCCCAAATATTTGAACGTTTAAAAATTGTAGTAAAAGACACGTAACGTAACAGTTTGCATCTTAAGCATTTTAAAGTACATAGTTCAGTGTCCTTAAATACATTCACATTGTTGTGTTACCATCACCACCATCCATCCACAGACGTTTTTGTCTCACAACACTGAAACTCTACCCGTTAAACACTAACTTTCCCCTCTTCCCTCTCCCCAGCCCCTGGCGACTTCTGTTCTGTCTCCGGGAACTGGACTCTTGTAGGAACCTCATTTGAGAGGAATCATACAGTCTTTGTCCCTTGGTGACTGGCTTATTTCACTTAGCATAATGTCCTCAGGGTTCATCCACGTTGTAGCATGTGTCAGGACTTCCTTCCTTCTTAAGGCTGAATACTATTCCGTTGGATGTAAACCCTGTTGTGCGTATCTATCCGTCCATCACCGGACACTTGGGTTGCCTCTGCTTTTTGGCTACTGCGAATAGTATTGCTGCAAACATGGGCATACAAATATTTCTGGCAGTCCCTGCTTTCAGTCCTTTGGGGATATACCCAGATGTAGAGATGCTGGATTGATTGCCTTTTGAGTGCCCTACATAACAACTAAACGCAGTGTATGGAAAACAACTGGTCAGAAAGATGAGCATTCTAGGGAAGGAAATAAATTGCCCATAAATTTCCAAAATCTGGATTCATCACTTGCCATGACCTCAGTCAAACCAGAGCTGCTTTGAGTCCAAAACACATCTGTGGATTGTACATAGTCACCGTAGCTTCACATTCTACAAGCAGTTCTATCTGTCTCCTCCTTTGCCTTCTGATGAAGAGTTTTGTTTATGAAATGCCTGTCTTCCAAAGTTCTTGAAAGATTTCCAGTGAGTTGCTCTCATAAATGAAGGCAAAAGCATTGCCTGGCAAAGCCTGTGACTGACAACATCTTTTTTTCGTTACCTGATCTCTATGCCTTAATTCTCTAGCACTTTCCGTGTTCCCTTTGTTTCCCAGAGTTCTGCAGCAAACTGCTGTTTAGCAAAGAGGAGCCAAATTCAGACTTAGGCCAAACCCTCGTTGCAGTCTGTTTCTTTTTGTTGTTGGTACCGGCATCACATCCCACCTGGCCAGACCTGCCAAGTATTTTGGATTTCCTAGAGGAGGTTTTTATTCTGTCTGCTTGTCTGCACTTGTATACAAAACCTGTAATTATATAATAGGTGAACTTACTGGCGTGCTATTGTGCTTCCTTTTCTTTTTTTAAACCAGCTGAATTGGCCCTTTTTATATTTTGAGCCTATTGTTACCTTTCTAACTGTTACAGCTTCCTTCCCCCTGGCTTCTGATACTTCAGCCTTTATGCCAGCAACTAAATATTTATGTAAAGAAAAAAAAAAAATTTAAAGTCATTTGTCTTTCAGTGAAATCTTAAAACTTTCCTATTTCCTACTACAATCTGAACGTTTTCATGTTATAACTGCAAATGACTGTTGGTGAAAGCATTTTGTTCTTAAAATATGTTATCCTGTTTTTGGATAAGAAAGATCACCTATGAAAGTCATCAAAAGTTGTGTGCATACTTAACTCTTCTGCTTAAAGGTCCATGGCATCTAGTTTGTGACGTTCCTAATCTGCCCTTAATTCAGAAAATGGTTTGTGGTTAACACGTCACACAGAGCTTTCTGAAAAGTTTTATAAAATATGGGAAACCTAAAGTGCAATAAATGCTTGATAAATTTGTTGATTGATCAAAATCCTGACACTTTAAAGAGAATAGAGGGAAGGGTACGTCATTGTCCGTTCTGTTCTTCAATGTGGCAGACTTTCCTTCAAGCTTGTTAATTTCCTGGAGGCTAACTCAGTGCTCTTCAATTTCTATAGGTTGTGTTTTTCCTAAGATCTATGGAATCTTAGGTTGTAGAACTACCGTGTTGTCCTTTTTGTGTTCTTTGCCTAAAGGACAAGCTTGAAGAGAGCTGGATTGGATCTGATACTTTTCCTTTGACCCTCAGTAGATGTTGAACGTAAAGTGCTTAGAATAGTGCCTGGAACCCAGTCAGCCTCACAAATTATTGGTTGTTGATGCTGTTGCTGTTATAGTTGTGGGGGCCATTGCTCATTAACCCTAAAGAGATTACCAAGGGATTTTGGATTAGTGTTCTTGGTGAGCATAGCTGAAGACAGCTGTTAAATGAAACAGTAGATAAAATACATCAGTAAGAACTGAACATTAAGGCTTTATCTCTGGGTATGTATCTTAGGGGTAAGAACTTGTAGACAGCCAAATCTAATGTCTCGTCCCACTTCCAGTCTTTTTTTTTTTTTTTTTTTTACCAATGCCATTCTTCTCTTACCCATCTTCTTCTTGAATGGCTCTTGCAGCATTTTTGTTGATGAGGTCAGGGATCTTGCTTTATTTCTCTCTAACAGGGAATAATGTGTTATCAGAGTAGTTGCCCAGAGAAATAAACAAGATCATTTCATTGAGTAGACATCTTTCACTTCCTCTGAGTCAGAGAATGTTACCCAAAAACATTCAGAGAGAATTTTTCAGGTGGAAATGATCAATGCAAGGTAGTCCAGAGTTCATTGTAAGATGGAACAGTTTTATACAGTAAATGCAGAAGCAAATAGAAACACAAACACAAATTGATAAGAATCAATCTTGAATTGATTCTACAAGCCAGAACGAAAATGTGGTAGGAGAGAAAAGCAAACCATACTGTGAAAGAGTAAAGTTATATATGGTCCCAGAGACTAACCAGATTGATTGGGAGCCATTTGTCCCAAAACTCAGTACTACAGTAAAGAAGGACAATCTGGTTCCCTTCTTAAAGGGAAAGCCTTCAGAGACCTTTTGCTGAAAAGGTAGAAGCAGTATTCAAGAGGCAAAGGTGATGTCCAGTTCCAAGGAGATGGATCCCAAAGGATGATGGAATTTGACATTTAATTTATCAGATAAGGAGGCACAGACATTGTCAATTTGATTCATTAAATATGTGTGTAGCCCTTTGGTCTAAGCAAAACGGCAGGAAAGAGCACTTTGCCGTAACAGGGATTCTAATATTAAACATAACAAGTGAGTCCAGAGCTGATCATTTGAACCCAGTTTAATTCCCTTTATGTCTTCGGGCAGCTCACCTTCTTATTTGAGAATACACATGAAAGAGCCATCCTGGGTAGTCAAAAGGGAACTAACTGTGAGATCTAGTCCCAGCTCTGACTCAACCTGTGTGACACCTCTGGTTTAACTTGACAGTGTTGAAGCATTTCTTTTTCTAGCCTTAGCCCTTTTCTTTTCAACTGTCTTCCCTGAAACCCTAGTACATAAGACAGATTAAAACAAACCTATTAGCTCCGGTTCAACTGAGGGCTAGGGTCCCAGAATCCAACCTACAGAAACTCTTCCTTTTGTCTTCACCCACTTGCTCATGACCTGAGCCTCTTAAGCATGAGGATTCTGCAGAAAACAGTTTGAAAAAGGACCCGCTGCTTGTTCTTCCAAAGATACTTCTGACTCTGAACATCCAGTGTCATTTATATATTTCACATCCATTTCATCTAGGCCTTCTCCCTCCCATCAAAATGCCCTCCGTCACATGTTCTCACTCAAAAGCAGCAGAAATCTGACTCCAAACATTCGGAAGCAATAGAGATGTTTTTTAGACTAATAATCTGTTCCCAATGGTCTTGTTCCAAATCTGGAACAGGAAATGGGAAGTTCCAGGGTGTACGGAGCAGACTAAAATGTTTACCACCTAAGAAAACTTTCCTTATGTATCTTCATGCCCTTTCTTTTGTCGAGCTGTATTGCCACCAGCCACTGACCTTCATCTTTAATTCTGCATTTTCACCATTAATTTCAGATCAACACACACACAAAATTCTCTCTTGCTGAGCAGGACAGAGGATCTACCTTTCAGGACAAGGAAAGAGAAAAGGGGTGCGATTATTATGTTTTTCTCTCCCTGTCACATAGCAACAAAGAATAACGCGGGATTAAGTGTCGCTCTGAGTAAATAATATCTTTATGGGCCATTGGGGGGAAAATGCTCTCAATAGACTTAATCATAACCTCTGGGGTTTCATATAATTTTGTTTTATCTTTTAACACTTGATATTTGGTTTGAGTGATAATTTAGGGATAAACTTGCCTTCTTTTCCTATGATGTTGCAAACTCCTTAAGGGTCAGAACTTTTCCATACACAGCTCTGAATCTTTTCTAGGGCCAAATATGTTGCCTAGTATAATGTAGCTGTTCCAGGAAATCATGGTGAAGTGAATTGAGAAGAGTCCAAAGTCGATCTTCTAAATAGAGGTTGGCAAACTACAGCTCTTGGGCCAAATCTAGCTCACCACTTGTATTTGTAAATAAAGTTTTATTGGAATGCAGCCATGCTACTTTTTAACATATTGTCTATGGCTGTTTTCATGCTCTAATGGCAGATTTGATTCGTTGTGACAGAGGCTGTGTGACCTGCAAAGCCAAAAATATTTGCTATCAGGCCTATTAAGGAAAAAGTTTAGCAACCTGTCACCTAAACTCCAGGTGAATGAATACATGTAAATATTTTAGTGATATATATTTTTGTTATTGTTGAATTACTTTCCAGCCCGTATAGTTTCATTAAGCAAATTTGCTACTTATGTTTCAGTTATTGGTAAATAGTCATATGAGTCAAGTAGATATGAAATTAATTTACCCACTATCATTGATTATTTTTATCAATAATTGGGGTTTTTAACTATGCAATTGGAAAATAAATAGTTTTGCCCTTCCATGTCTTATTAGTTAAAACTCTTCTAGTTTTACGTAAAAAAAGACAATCTCAAATTAGCCATCTTAAAAAAACCTAAAGTAATTGGAGAAGAAATTGATTGCCTCATGCAACTGAGGAGTTAAATGTTGAGCTGGCTTCCGGAGGTGCTGGATTCAGAGGCTCAAAGATGGTGTCAGGGCCCTCTCACCAACTTTTGGCACCGCTAAATTCTTTTTGCACGTTTGCTTTCTTCTTTTTTGCTAGTAGATGGTCCACATCCTCTCACATGGAAGAAGGTTGCTGCTAGCTTCGACAAGTAGTTCTGTATAGCTTGTTATCCAGAAAGAAGAGGAACTTGTCTTTCCTAGTATTCATATATTAAATCTGTAAAAGAGCTCTGTCTGCTTAAGTCGTGTGGCAGCCCTTAGATCAATCACTGTGGCCAAAAAGATGAGATGTTGTATAATTGATCGCTCTTGGGTCATGTGCTCAACTCCATGTGTACTGCGTTCTATAACTGATAGTCCCATGATAACAGAGCATTGTGGATAAGGGGCAGTGTCCCAGTGGAAAGAAGGCCACTTTACAAATAAAAACAGTGATGTCTATCTACTGTAGAAAACTTTTATACCAGAATTTTAGTGGAGGACACCAGATTTTACAAACAACGAACAGATCTAGGAGAAATGATTTCACTCTCCCTCTCTTGTGTTATCTTTCATCATCACCCTTATCATCTTTCATCCTGTCGATTATGTGGCCCCAGGGAACTTCACATTACAGTTTTAGCTGCTTTGGAAGCAGATTCCATGTTCAAAACTCTACCCAAGCTCGCATTTGCATCAAAACTTATACTCTTGGGTTCTGCTTGTTCTCTTCCATATAACTTGTTGGTTCTGGGTTTAATGCAGTTACATGGCTGAAGTTGGATTTTATTTGTGACATTGCCCTGAAAATGTTAAACTTGCACCATTAAATGGTTAAGATGTAAGTGTTTTCAAAGTGAGATTAAGGAGTGAAATGAACAGAAGAAATGCCAGGGTGCAAAAGGATGGGACAGATTTTGAGGGGTGGGGAGGGGTTAGGAGAATGTCTTATCCCCCCATGCGTCCCCACCACACTTCAACCCAAGAGCATCTATACTTTCAGATCCTGAAAAGTGGCCTCATAGAGGCTCTAAACTGTGTGAGTGAATCATTTAGAAGTCTTAGTATAGGTTATATTCCTCCCTGCTTGTCTTATAGCTTCAAGACACTGTGATTGGGATCTAAAATAATTACTACTCTTCAGTGTCATCCACACATAATTAGCCTCAGATTATAATGAATTAACATGGTTTGCCCTGTTCATGAAGTGAAGTGATTCTATTACTGTTTTTTTCCCTCTCCCATATTTAAAATAAAAACACTTTGAAAGTTCCATTCTATTAGGTGAAATTCCCTCTAAAATGTCAGCTCACAATGAAGGATAGTTAAGGATGGCTAGGTAACCAGATCATCTGAGTTACAGGGCACAGTTCAAATGATTCCTGGCTCCTTTGCTTTCTCTAAAGCATTGCACCTGTCTTTAGGTGTCTCTTAAGAAGGCTGTCTCCTTCTCCATGTCTCCTCCCTGTGAATACATAGAAAATCCCCAAGTGTGATAAAGGTTTTGAGTCATTTTGAAAGAATCTGAACCAGAGAGATTTATTTGTTTCCATAATCTATAGAACTTGGCGCAGACAGATGTTAGTAATAAAAGCATTACACAATAATTCTAAATTTGTTTCTAAACAGACTTCAAGGAATATGTTTCTGAGAGGGAGAGGGAGAAGGAAAAGATTTCAGAGCGTGGACTTACCTTTTCATTCTCATTACATATACACAGAGCAGCTGCATGAAAATTCAAGACTTTGAAGCCAAAGTGCCCAAGAATTCCCACCACTCTCTGCTGTCCCTACGGTTTTACTTTGAGCACCTCAACGTGTAATCCAGTGTCCAGCTCATAGTAAGCAAAATATCCAAATATACATATGTCTCAACTTGATTCCTCCTCAGTAGCCTGGGGTTTTCTTTGGCACTTTTATTGCCAAGCCACAGGTTTGAAGCTGAAAACAGGCTATTTTCCGCAGAAGTTTCTCATGTATAAAAATCCATCTCAGATTCCAACCAATGCAATCAGAGAAATTAGTTTATTGATGAAACTCTTGTCCATGAATGGCTTTTTGAAAATAAAAATGCCTTTTTTCCTTCTTGAAAAGCATGAAACAATCCCCTTATTGTCCTACTTGCTTCGAATTTATTTTCCATTCCTTATTATGCATGCCTCCTTCATGTCATCGATACATAAGCCATTATGTGCCTCTTATCGTATTTGCTACAACTATTTTCTCAAGATGATGTCGAAGGACATTAGATACCAGAGACTAACTTTGCAGGAGTGAATTAATGTCAGTGTTGAAGGAGTCTATAATCATATGACTGAAGGGGCTTTCAGGAGGCCACACAGTACGCTGATGACAGAATCAAGAATGAAACTTAGGAATTCCAACCATTTGTCTTGTGCTCTGTCCACAAATGATGTTGCGTATTCTTAGTCTTTAGTAAAGACTTGCTGAAAGCAGTCCATTGACTGGTAACATAGAACATTCATGAAGGAGTTTTTAAAAAATAATCCAATCGAAATTTCTTTGGTGATTATACAAAATTACTAAAAGAAAATGGTGTGCATGTATGACTCTACATGCAGTGTTTTTTGGTATAAGGTAAGAGTGTTACAACTTGAAGTGCATTGAAATTTTCCTTTGATAGTTTATTTTATTTAGAAGTCACAAGGCTCTAGTTTATCTGATATTA
This sequence comes from Monodon monoceros, assembly GCF_005190385.1. Classification (NCBI taxonomy): domain Eukaryota; kingdom Metazoa; phylum Chordata; class Mammalia; order Artiodactyla; family Monodontidae; genus Monodon; species Monodon monoceros. The sequence continues at coordinate 82,830,167 of NW_021703780.1, forward strand.
AGGAAATGTTTATGCTACCTATGAAATTATTGCTGTGTGGCATTGGGCAAAGAGTATGGACTCATGAGTCAGATAGACCTGAGTTCAAATGGATTTCCATCAGCAACTAGCTATGTGATCTTAGACAAGTATTTATCGTTTTTGATACTTCTGTTTTTATTATTGTAAAATGGAGGCATTAAAACTGATTTCTTTTTTTAAAGAAAGACTGATTTCTAGGCTTGTGAAACTTAAGTGAAATAATGCATCAAAAACATTTAGGACAGAATTTGGGAAAGATGGCAACTGTCGTGTGGAACATTTTAGATGCCCCTCAATCCCTGCATAGAATCAACGGAGCCACTCGAGAGCCATATGAGAACCCTGTAGACAGTGTTGGCAATAACGTAAAGTGACAAGATAGCACCACGAGTCCCAAAGTGCAATAGGATGAGGACAGAACAACAGAAGCCACCATATCTTCCTGTTGGTGGAATCTGTGCAGAGTTGAGGGAGTTTCTGACAACCGAAATGACCAGACATCAACAGAGGACTTTTGTGGATGTATTTATAACTAAGCTTGCGTGCTCTTTCCACATAGGCATAGAACAATTCTAAAAGAAATGCTGAACAGGAGAGCGATTACGAAAAAATTACATAACTGTTTTCAGGAATGCAATTTGTGATGGTAGTGAGTAATTATTCTAAGACAGTTGTGTTTGTAATATAAGATAAAGACAGTGAGTAATTGTGAGATAGTTCTAATTCTCTCATTCCCTGTGTCCTTGAGAACCAGGATGCTCAGCATGTAAGATATAATATACCAGTGGTTCAGAAAAATCTGTGACCCTGAATTTGAATTGAAAATATCAGTATGAAATCATAAGGCATTCTATTTTAACCATTATCTCTATGTGTGTGCGTGTATATAAATATATATATAGTATTTCCTGGCTCTACTGGAAAGGTCTAGAAACAATGAGTAGCATTATAGTCCTGAAATACTATTTCCTATTCAAAGAAAGTAGGTCTTCTTAGGGAAATATGGCTGATTCAAGGCCTGAGGAAGGAAAGTAAAATACAATAGAAGTGATATTTTCTGAAAAAAATTTTTTTTCAATACAGTCTTATGATTTTTAATATTTCTATGAAATTACCTTTAATCTTCTTCAAAGTTGCATTTTAGGATTAACAGAATTGAAATTATTGACTCCACAAATTTTTTTTAAAGCTTAGAAAAATATTAAGTATTTAATTTTCACTTTTCATTTAAATTGGCCTTTGCTGATTCAGAGGAATGGGGACAGAAATTCAACTTTTAAAATTATTGGAAATGCTGTCAAAACTGAATTATGACATATATCTACAATATATATTATGGCGGTCATAATTGTTTTTCCAAATGAAACCATCACGTCACTAAAATAGTGGTTTATATGATATATCCTTGTGTATAGTATCTGAAGCTGAGAAGATGTGCAGAGGTATTTGTGACTTGGTAGTTTCATTTGGAATAAAACATGACCAACATAAGATAACTCTTAGAATTTGGTACCTTTTTTTTGAGGTAGTAATCAGTTTCTCAATGTGAGGGGGATACCAATTACAGAAGTTGTTTTAGCAGCTCACTTAGTTCTTACCATTTGAACATCATATGTATATTCTTTTTGTTGCATTTTTTCAAGCAGACAAAAGTCAGCATTCTAAGTCATAGGGGTACGTGATATAGTTTCTTTCCAACAAAGATCTTCTTATTTAAATTGTGGTAAAATATACAGGTTCATTATCTATATATGAAACCCTTGAGGCAATATGTGTTTTAGGATTCTTCAGATTTTACAAAAGTAATTTAGTGCAAAACTCTACATTATATAACACTCCCACCCCCAAGCAGGGCTGGGGGCAGCATCTCACAATCAAACACATTAATGATTCTGCAAAAAATATATATATGAATATTCTTTCACTAGGTGGAATAAATAAAACCTATAAATAGGCTTCTATTGACTTGGGTCACATTTTGCTGCCAAATGAGTTTATGCAAAACTTGCAGGAGAAAAAAAATGGATTTGCAAAGCTTTTTCAGTTTTAGAATGGTGGATGAAGGGATTGTAGATCTTTCTTAGTTGTCTCTTTTTTTAGAAAAGCAAAGCAGCAAAATGTACTGAGAGGACACCACCCCATTCTGTTGTCACGCCAAAAAATGCATACCTTGATTTTAAACATGAACAGATACCAGAAAAATTGAATAACGACTGAGGTAGGTGGAATAATGGTGCCCCAAAATGCCCCCATCCTTATCCCTGGAACCCGTGAATATGTCGCTTTACATGGCAAAGGGATGTCGCCCATATGCTTACGTTAAGAATCTTGATATGGGAAGAGTGTTCTGGATCACCCAGGTGGGCTAACTTAATCACAGTCTTATAAGAGGTAGGCAGGAGATCAGAGTCAGAGATGGAGACGTGATCCCAGAGGCAGAGTTAGAGTGATGCGCAGCCACGTGCCAAGCAACATGGGCAGCCTCTAGAGGCTGGAAAAGACGAGGAATAGATTCTCTTCTAGAGCCTCCAGTAGGAGCACAGCCCTGCTGACACCTCGATTTGGCCCTCTAGGACTCATCTGGGGCTTTTGACCCGTAGAACTGTAAGGTAATAAATCCGTGTTGTTTTAAGCCACTAAATTTGTGGTAATTTGTCACAGCAGCAATAGGAAACTCGTGTAAAGAAATCCTAATCCCACACACCTACAGTCAATTAATCTATGACAAAGGAAGTAAGGATATACAATGGAGAAAAGACAGTCTCTTCAGCAAGTGGTGTTGGGAAAGCCGGACAGCTCCGTGTAAATCAACAAAATTAGGACAGTCCCTCATACCACATACAGAAACAAACTCACCACGGTTTAAAGACCTAAATGTAAGACATGGCACCATAAAACTCAAAGAAGAGAACATAGGCAGAGCGTTCCCTGACATAAATTGTAGTGATATTTTCTTAGATCAGTCTCCCAAGGCAAAAGAAAGAAAAGCATTAATAAACAAATGGGACCTAATCAAACTTAAAAGCTTTTGCACAGCAAAGTTAGCCATCAACAAAATGAAAAGACAACCTATGGAATGGGAGAAAATATTTGCAAACAATGTGACTGACAAAGGGTTAATATCCAAAATACACAAACAGTTTATACAACTCAATTTTGAAAAAACAAACAACCCAATCAAAGAATGAGCGAAGACCTAAGTAGATATTTTTCCAAAAAAGACATACAGATGGCCAACAGGCCCACAGAAAGGTACTGAACATTGCTACTTATTAGAGAAATGCAAATCAAAACCACAGTGAGGTATCACGTTGCACCCGTCAGGATGTCTATCATCAAAAAGTCTACATAATAAACGCTGGAGAGGGTGTGGAGGAAAGGGAACCATCGTACACTGTTGGTGGGAATGTAAATTGGTGCAGCCACTATGGAAAACAGTATGGAGGCTCCTTTAAAAACTAAAAATAGAGCTACCATATGATCTAGCAATCTCTCTCCTGGGTATATATCTGGAAAAAATGGAAATTCTAAGTTGAAAAGATACATGTGCTGTAATATTCATAGCAGCATTATTTATAATAGTCAAGACATGGGAACCACCCAGGTACCCATCAGCAGATGACTGAGTTAAGAAGATGTGAGATATATTGAATATATCACACACACACACACACACACACACACACACACACACACACACACACTGGAATATTACTCAGCCATAAAAAAGAATTATATATTACCATTTGCAGCAACATGGGTGGACCTAGAGAATATTATGCTTAATGAAGTAAGTCAAACAGAAAGACAAATACCGTATGTTATATTTATATGTGGAATCTAAAAAATAATAACAAGTGAATCTGTATACAAAACAGTAGCAGACTCACAGACATAGAAAACAAAGTTATGGTTACCAAAGGGGAGGAGAGGGGCAAATTAGGATTATGAGATGAGCAGATACAAACTACTGTGCATAAAATAGATGAGCAGCAAAGATTCACTGTATAGCACAGGGAATTATATTCAAATATCTTATAATAACCTATAATGGAATATAATCTAAAAAATAACTGAATCACTATGTTGTACGCTTGAAACTAACACAATATTGTCACCGTCTATACTTCAGAAACAAGTGAACAAAAGAGAAATTCTCACTAGACTCTTCAAAATGTCTAAGTCATGAAAGAGAAGACCAGAGAACTATCCCAGATTGGGAGAGATTAAGGAGACATGACAACTAAATACAGTGTGGGATCCTGGATCAGAAAAAAAAAAAGCATCAGTGGGACAATTGGCAAGATTTGAATAAAGTTTCTAGATTAGTGAATAGTATTGTGTTATGTTGATGTCCTGATTTTGATCATTGTACTATGGTTATGTGAGCTGACGCCACTAAGAGAAGCAGCATAAAGGAGAGGGGAAGTTCTTGGGCTTTTTTTGCACCTATTGTGTAAATCTGAAATTATTTCAAAATAAATTTTTTTGTAAACCAGTAGAGAAAAACCAAAGGGAGTCCACTTCATTTCCTTCATCATGTAATAATAATAAATAATTAACATGTATTTAATGATTACTATGGACTAGACACTGCTCTAAAGCTCCACATCTATTAATATAAACCTTAGGCTAGAAGGGGACTCTTACGATCTCGTTTTATAGACACGGAAGTGTGGAGAGGGTAGGAAACATATCCAAGGGCACATAGTTATGAGAACTGTTAAAGTCTAGAGTCTCTTCTCAACAGCTATTCAAGGTGATTGTCTCGCACATTAAAGTTTGAGAACACACGGCATGAATTTCACTACTCTGTTTCAGTAGAGCATTTGATTACTCAGGAACCTTTGCTTACTTCCTTATTACTGGCTCTTTTCCATATTGGTGACGATGACAAATAACAACACAGCTAGCCAAGTTGTTACACTAGTAATATTTTCAACTGATATATATTACAACAAGGGAATACTGGTTCTACAGAACTAATGGAGTTTTTCTATAGAATTATCCCTTTGTTGTATTACTTTTCCTCATTTTTATCAATCTGTGTCTTGACATATTAATTTTCTGAAACTTTTTCAAAACTCCCTGGTCCTACTTGTTTCCCTCAAAACGTTCAGCCTTTCCGTCTGTCTTGGTGCATTAAGTACAATTTCCACACTTTCATTCTAGAGTGGAATGCATCTTATACTGACTATAGTCTAATTTTATTCACATGGCAATAAGACAGAAGGAGTGGCCAGAAGAACTGGGGGGAAGGAAAAGGTAGAAAGACTGGGAATGACATTCTTTTTTTTTTTTTTTTTTTTTTTTTGCGGTACGCGGGCCTCTCACTGTTGTGGCCCCTCCCGTTGCGGAGCACAGGCTCTGGACGTGCAGGCTCAGCGGCCACGGCTCACGGGCCCAGCCGCTCTGCGGCATGTGGGATCCTCCCGGACCGGGGCACGAACCCGTGTCCCCTGCATCAGCAGGCGGACTCTCAACCACTGCACCACCAGGGAAGCCCTGGGAATGATGTTCTTGAACACTCGTATGATAGTGATCTGAGTTAAGAAGTAGGAGGAGGGAAAAGAGAGAAGAGGTAGAACTCATTGTCTGCTTTAGTTTGAAACCCCTTAGGGTTATTTTCTCTGCCTTATGCCGAGTCAAGCATGTTGTCAATACTCAACAATAAATAATTGGCCATATTGGCTTTACATGCTTAATTCCCCATATGTAGAGATTAAAATGTGCCTCTGAAAATAAGACTCTAAAAGAGAGTCTTTGATATGTTCTGGTGGAGGCTGTAAATCCTAGCATTTTACGCCCAACCTTAGATAAGTTAAATATATACCATTTTACCCCTTCATTATATCATGTTTCTTTTTAATATTTTAAAATAGGTACCTGCAAACTGAAAGTCTTATTCTATTTAGAGGCTTTCGACACACATCTATCCCCACATAGATATGGATATGGTTATACCTAGCTATTTATCCATATGTAATATATAAAGCAATTATTCACTGGTAAATTTGTACATTTCATTTTCCAGTACAGTGTATTCACTTTAACCACATACTTTCTAATCTTTTTGCCTCCTAGTCTCAGATTTTTGAATTCAAATTTCCTTCCCTTTGTCTGTATTTAAAAATAATAATAATCATTTTACATCTATTACAAATAACAATACCTAGTCCCTGATTGAATGCTAACATTGTAATTCATTCTCAGGGTTCGGCTGCCATTCATTCATACCTCGAGCTGTGCTCTCATTATGTATGACATCAGCAGAAACTCTCAATTCAATTGCAGTCTTTTATTTAATTAGGGACTGTGTATTATTTGGTTTGTAGCCCCTTCCACTGTGTAATGGGAAAGGAAGAAAACTTTGAATATATATTCTAATTGATATTTTTAATACTTACTCTAAAAGCAATCAAAACTTATGTTAAATATTAATTATAATATTTTTCTGCTTTTGTGCACCTTGATTTATTGCTGCCCTTTTGGGCTCACTTTTAATTATATTACAGGAAAACAAAGGATATTTTTATTGGAAGAGTTATTTGGCACAGACAATACGTTCAATGGCGATGGTTATACTGAACTTTATATTAAACTTAATTTTCAAAAGCATATTTAACACAGTTTGCCAGGCTTTTTAAAAATTATTTTTCCTTCCTTTAGCAACATGCCTCTCGGGTCTCTGTATTAGAAATCAGGGACAAAGCTCATAAAGGAACAAAGACCCAAAATCAGGGATGGTCTTTTAAAAGAGGTACAGTTTCAAAGACTCCTAAAGATATAAATCAAAGTGCTTTTGAATACAGAGAGCATTCTAAAAGAATATTGAACTGTTTGCTTAAAATCTCACATTATTTCCTGCTTTTTAAACCCTGTTCCTTTTTGAAGGCTAGCACCAGATGGGGACAAAAGGAATATTTTCATGCAAAAATCAGGGCCAGGTACAGAGGCACAGTCAGAGTCTATTTCAAGGGGGGACAGGAATTTAATTCAAGTTATTCTCCTCTTTATTCCACATTTAAGAGATTTGAAGGATTTCTCCACCTCTCTGACACTTGTGCAGACATCACTAGGTACTGGTTGCACCAGTGGCAGGTACCAGGAAATCTTGGTGTGGAGTTTTTAGTCCCCTTGGAATGGATTCTGAAAATACCGCAGAGTTCAAATATGTCTGCTCAAGAAGGGTGGGGCTTTATGTTTTTTTTACAGTGGCCCTTCTGGTCCCTTGTAAGAATAAAAACAATTTATCAGTCTCTTTCCCTTTTAGAAAGAATCTTTTGTGACCCACAGGTGGGCCTTGCCCCAGAGACGCTGTTTAAAAGTGTGAAAAAAGAAAACTCTTCAGACTTTTAAGAAAGACAGAGATTTTACTTACCTTGTTGTAGATGTATGCTTTTTTATGTTTTATTTTTTATGGAATATTTCTAGCACTTTGGCTAAATCAGTACAAATACCAAAAATAACTAATTGATCATTCTATAACAAATTTCACTTTCCAAAAATTATGACCAAATACAAGGCTTAAGCCCCTATGATATGTGTGTTTCATTAAGCAAGTGTAAAGTCATACCTCTAAGTGGAGCAGGTATCTGTGATTTTTCATGTTACCATAGTAACGTGTAATTTTTATTGAACTGTGGAATAAATAGGCAAATAAAACATACATAAAATATTGATGGGTGTTGGGTCTGCTGTCTGGGGCTTTAGTAACTTATGGTCACTACCATTTCTTTTTTAACTCCTGTAGCCATTTTTCTAATTACAGCCTATTTTTTTTTACTACAGTTTCTTTATTATTCATCTGACGCATAAAGTTTGCTTTTTAATGTGGTTTCCAAACCCCACCTTATAGTATACATATCAGAGAGAATACCGAGGATGTAACAAGAGCATGGAAATAAAACAAAAAATGTTTTCTACATTTTCTAAGAGAATTTATGTGATTTGCTTTGTCCTATATTGACTTTCCAGTTTTTGACTAATTTTTACAAGCTATTGACAGTGACTTACGTTCTGTGTTTAAAATATATAACACTGATGAGAAAATAACAAATACAGATAGAAGTGCATTATTCACATTTGAGAAGGCAATTTGTATATGAAAATAGGTATTCCAACAGTATAAGCTAGAAAGAAAAAAAGAAATTGAATCAATTAGATTATTCATTTGAGCTTAAAAGAAGAAATAAAAGATGAAATTGATCTAACATCCACATATTTTATTGAAGGTGATTATTATGGTACTATGTATATTATCATTATAGTACTATGCAGCCTTTATCATTTCAGTTTTATAAGAATTTACTGGGAGATAAATTCATGCTCGGTATTGTGCCAGTTATTAAAAATAAGAAGAAAAGGTCTCTGACCTTAAGTTACATCCTGTTAGAAAAGTTATGGTAAAATAGAGAAAATCGCTTAAAATTCAGTATAGTGTCTGGAAAAAAATTAAGCTGTATCCCTACCTCATAGCTTACAGCAAAATAAATTCTAGATTGATCAGATTAAAATTTGCAAAATGAGGGCTTCCCTGGTGGCGCAGTGGTTGAGAGTCCGCCTGCCGATGCAGGGGACGCGGGTTTGTGCCCCGGTCCGGGAGGATCCCATATGCCGTGGAGCCTGTGCGTCTGGAGCCTGTGCTCCGCAACGGGAGAAGCCACAGCAGTGAGAGGCCCGCTTACCGCAAAAAAAAAAAAAAAAAAAAAATTGCAAAATGAAATCATTAACATACTAAAGAAAACAAGGTCTTTTAAAAATATTTATAGCATCTTAGTATGAGTGAGAGGAAGGCCTTTCTATGTGTGATCAAAACCTCAGAGTCCACATTTAAAAATGATAAAATCTGTTGCATAAACGTGAAAAAAAATCCACACAGCAAAAGAATATCATAAAAATGTCAAAAGAAAAATATTTTTCTTACTCATATCACAGTAAAGGACTAAATTTTAATAGATATAATATTATTACAAATTAATTTAAAATGTACAACATAATAGGAAAATGGACAAAAGAAAAGGAAATACAGTTGACACTAAAATGTTTGAGAAATGCTCGTAGATGAGCATTTATGAGATAAAGGCAAGTTAATGAGATACCATTTAGCATACTGGTAAAAATTTTTAAAGTTTTATGACTAACTTGTTAGCAAAGGTTTAAGTATAACTTGTTATAAGCATTGTAAGAGTAGAAGATAATTTATGATCTGCTTGGAAAACAATTTAGCAATATCTATCCCAAAAATGCACATTATTTCATTTCTAGGGCATTCTCACATATGGGTAAAATGCAGTTTACTTACTGCAGCACTGCTTGCTATATAAAAATCGTGGAAAATCATGGAAGCACCCTAAGTGTAGAGGATGCAGTAAACGTATTTCAGTACGTTCATACAGTGGAGCACTATGCAGCCATTAGAAAAACGAAGCATCTCTTTGAGTACAAATATGGAGTTACGTCTAAGAATATTGTTAAATGAAAACAACAAGGTGCAGATCAGTGTTGTAGTGTACTCCCATTTCTGTGAAAACAAAACCAGTAAAATACATATATGCCTCCATATGCATAGACTATCACTACAGGCGCACACAAGAATACTTGTTATCCCTGAAGAGGTGAATTTGTTGTGTAGAGAACAGAGATGGGATGACAACTTTTTTATCACTCTGTATCCTTCTGTAAATTTTGAATTTTGTCCAATTATTTACTGTGCCTATGTAATTAGTTTTTGAAAAGAGTTGTTATTTTTAAGACAATTATAAGGGCAAATACGAAAATAAATGTTTAATGCTGGGGAAATTGTAAGTGACAAATGACCACCCTATGATGCTTTCAGAAAAGGTTTAGAATAAGTAGGTCTTGAGCTAGACTTGAAACTAAAAATGAGATCAGGAAGTATAATATTACCATGAATTAAGATGGCCATAACCATATCCATATGGTACAAGGTATGGCCACATCATTCAAGCAAGTATAAGATAACGTGGAGGATAAAAAGAGATAGAGATTATGGAAATAGAGAAAAAGAGTGGAAGGAACAATGAGATGAAATTGTCTGTTTTGCAATGAAAGCAAAATAATGGGTTTATAGCTCAGAACAGATATTCAGATAACAAGGTAGAAAGTACGATTGTCTTAATGATTATTTTGCAAAAGTACCCTTTTTTGCATAAATTCTTGGATGAGGAGAAGAGGTGTGATGTATTAGAAAAGGCCATGAACACAGAATTCAGGAGACATTTCGTCTGGTCCCTGTTCTGCCATTAATTAGCAATGTAACCTTGAGAAGGTCACATTGTCTCTCCAGCCTTCAATTTTATTGTCTGTTATATAAAGGGGTGGGGGGCGTGCAATAGATTCATGATTCTACAATCATTTTTTATATGAAGAATTTTTTTTTTCAAATGAAATGTGAGTGCAAACCAGTAAAACAGATAAAAGCAGGGAAACTTTGTATAAAGCAGGGATGGGTGGCTCAGAGCTCTTCTGTACAATATCTTTCTTTCCCATTATGGCCCTCTTTAATGGAGCTAAATCAAAGCCTTGGGAATCAGCAAAGTTCAATTTGAAACTATTTACTAGAGGATTCCTAAGGTCCCTTTTCATAAGAACATTCACAATTCTAGGAGGTAATTGATTCATAGGTTTAATCATGTTGTGAAGTTTCTACAGAAATATTTGAGAAAATAATGACAGTAGTGTGAAGCTGTGCGGGAAGTAATTACTTCAACAAAGGTTTTTAAAGCATCTTTTCTGTGCTTGGACCCCCCCATCTCACAAGATACAAGGCTGGCTGGAGTATGATCCTGCCCTCCCTGATTCTTGCAATCTATTGGATTTTTAAAATGTGTTTAGGGTTCTCTAAGCTCTTGCATACGTATGTTGAAGTCTTTTATTTGTTTGGGAACTTTTCCATTGTCTTTTTCCTCCCCTTCTGGGACCGGTTCCACATATGATAGTACTCTTGAGTGTCTTACATGTCTCTTTTGCTCTTTTTTATTCTTTCCATCCTTTATTCTTGCTGAGTTTCAGATGGAATGTCTTTTACTGACCTGTCATTAGTTTACCGATCCTATCTTCTGCTTTGTTAAACCCCTCCTCCAAGTTACTAAATTCAGATGTTGTTTTTTCTTTTTTTTTTTTTTTTTTTTTTTTTTTGCGGTACACGGGCCTCTCACTGTTGTTGCCTGTCCCGTTGCGGAGCACAGGCTCCGGACGCGCAGGCTCAGCGGCCATGGCTCACAGGCCCAGCCGCTCCGCGGCATGTGGGATCTTCCCGGACCGGGGCACGAACCCGCGTCCCCTGCATCGGCAGGCGGACTCTCAACCACTGCGCCACCAGTGAAGCCCGAGATGTTGCATTTTTAATGCTAAACTGTTCGTTTGAGTCGGTTTTTATAAAATCAAATATGTGTTTTGTATTTCTCCATCCTTTATTTTGTTCGTCTTTTTCTCTATTTCTTTGAGCACATTAATCATAGCTATTTTAAAGGCTTGGCTGGCTAATGTCAGCATCTGGATTATCCATGGGTTTGTTTCTGTTGTCTAGTTTTGCGCTTGGTTGTTGATTATGGCCGTTCCAGTTCTTGTGTTGAAGCATTTTTGGCTGTATGCAAGACATTGTGTATAAAATACTGTAGAGACTTCAAGCATTGTTAACTTCCACGAAGGAATTCTCCTCTTTCCTCTGCTTAAGCTGATAGCGTGAAGGGCTGATTGGCTAAATGAAATCAGGGATTGTGCTGTACTGGGACTGAGCTGTAACTTTTCCAACCTCGGTTTAGCTCTTTGATCGTTTACCTCATGCAGCTTCAAAATTGAGTAAATGTATTAAGGCCACGTAGTGGAGGCCTCTAAGTGTCCAACCCTAGGTGTCAGTCCCACACAAATATCAAAAAATCATAGTTTCTCGTCCCCCTTGTCCCTCAGCTTCAGATGAATCTAGAATCAGTAAACGGACCCAAGTAACATTAACTGCAAATCTTTGGAGCTAATTCATCCCTCCTTTAAGATTTCTCATGTGTTGCTCAATTTGTTTTCAGGCCTTCTCCCCCAGAAGGTCTTTGTTTCCTAAGTCTGCAAGATTGTGGAATTTTTCGTTCTCCCTTCTGGAATCTTCTAGTCTATTTCTTTAGCCTTTCACACAACCTTAGATTGATCAGTTCACGTATTGATAGAAATGGACTGTCTGGTTGAAAGCCCTCAAGTCTCCAAACTGTATTATTCTGGCTTTACTATACCACTAAAAACTTTGCTCCTTCTTTCTGTAATGACCATCTGCTTGCACCAAGATCTCATCCTGTGCCCAGTATGACAAATACCCCCAGGAAAAACACCAACACCCTCTCACTCATCAACTCACCACCTACTGGTTCTCCTCTCACTTACACTGTAGTCAGTCTGGTCTTTGTTGCTTTCTGATGCCTGTGAAAACATGACTGTTGCAATTTATGCAGCTTTGTCTCATTGTCAGTGCAAATACCCATCTGCAGTAACCTACTACATCCTACTCAGAAACATACTCTCACGATCCAGATTTTCAGGAACCTTAAAATCTAGGCAACATGAGACAAATTTTTAAAATTTTAGTATATGACATACTATTTACGTTATCATGTATGAACAGCTGTTTCAAGGCTTTCCTCTAAATGGTTTGTCAAAGTATAGGATAGTCTCTGGTCATGTAATGTAAGAGGCAATTAATAAATATACTAATAACTGAGGCTAAAATTTCTTGTACATATACAACGCTACCTAGTAACTTCACTCTGGCAGAGCAGAATTCTTTAAAACAAGTTTTTATAAGAATAATCATGTAGGATAAAGTTAAATAAAATTTTAAAGTAGATGCTAACTTTCTAGGCTGTCATGCAATATTCATAAGTGGTACCTTGGGTGAAAAGAATGGTATTTTCCACTGGTGTATGTGTAGAGCGTAGGAAGTACTGTCTTATAACATGCTTTGAAATTCTAAGCCACTGGTGTCACTATCATTTGTTTCAGCTCCCAGCATATATCAACGTGCATTGTGAACGATTTCTTCAGTTAACGCCAAGATATCCATCATGCTAAAATTTTTAGAAAGCCTGGAGGGCTTAAGAAATTGTGTGTATGTGTGTGTAAAAGTGTACTTAAGAAATGAATTTGGTTTGCATACCTTGGATTACTGGGGATTTATTTTATTCTTTCTTTTGTTCTTGATTTTCTCATGTTTAATCAATGTTATATTTGTAAAGCAATTCAAATCTAGATTAAAATTTAACCTGTAAGAGGGTTGCTTGAGAAATGAATGAACTGTCTCTGCCATTCCATTTTTTCTTTTGTTTTCTTTCTTTTTTAAAGTTTTTATTGGAGTATAGTTGATTTCTAATGTTGTATTAGTTTCAGGCATACAGTAAAGTGAATCAATTTTATATATACATATATCCACTCTTTCTTGGATTCTTTCCCATATAGGTCATTGCAGAATATTGAATAAAGTTCCCTGTGCTATACAGTAGGTCCTTGTTTATCTGTTTTATATAGAGTAGTGTGTATATGTTAATCCCAAACTCCTATTTATCCCTCCCTCCTGCACCTTTCCCCTTTGGTAACCGTAAGTTTGTTTTCTAAGTATGTGAGTCTGTTTTTGTTTTGTAAATAAGTTCATTTGTATCATTTTGTTAGATTCCACATATAAGCGATGCCATATGCTGTTTGTCTGACTTACTGCACTTAGCACGATCATCTCTAGGTCCATCCATGTTGCTGCAAATGGCATTGTTTCATTCTTTTTGATGGCTGAGTAATATTCCATTGTATATATACACCACATCTTCTTTATCCATTCCTCTGTCGATGGACATTTAGGTTGCTTCCATTTCTTGGCTATTGTCAGCAGTGCTGCAATGAACATTGGCATGCGTGTATCTTTTCGAATTACGGTTTTCTCCGGATTTCACTTTAGTAAATCTGCTAAACAACTTTCCACTGTGGTTATACTAAATTATTCTCCCACTAACAGCATAGGAGACTTCTAGTCTTTCACCATATCACCAATGATGGTTAGCATTGCCTTTTTAAAAAAAATTTAGCCATTCTGACAGGTTGGAGTGTCATCTTGTGGTTTTCATTTTCTTTTCTATAATGACTTGATGCAGTGGAGTGCCTTTCACATGATCTCAGATGGCTGTTGTGAGAATTGAAGGATACAATGCATGCCAAGCTCTTTGAGCAGTGTCTTACACATAGCAGGTGCTCAGTGAAGCCAGGCATTCTTATTAGTATACCTTTACCTATTTGATTGCAGTGAAGGACCGTGGTGTGATCTCAGTATGGCACATTCCTACCTTCTAATAATCACTGTTCTTTTCCTTTCTGGGTTGCTAAGGCAAAAACAAAACAAAACAAAAAACAAACAAGCAAAACCCAGACAACTAGACAAATCATAAAAGAGAACGTTAGTAAAACAAGAAAAAGAAATATTTTTACGGCTACGTTTCTATTTCAACTAGTATAAGCAACCAAGGTTTATTTTATTGAGCACCACTGAATTAACACAAATGAAATGTAACCTCATTAATCACCATTTATTGATTTACACCTCACTAATGCAATCATTTAGGCAAGTAGCTGTTGGGTAATGGTGTCTCATTATAGTTCTTGTGTAATTTCCAGATAGGAATTATTATCAAGTATGTCAAATGGGAATCCTGTGCACTGGGTGTGCGATAATCTGGGTACTCAAGAGTTGTGTAAAATACCACAAGGGACCTTTCCAACTAGCCAATAATGAATAATGTACTTTTCCTTTGCCACACTTTAAAAGGAGTTTTCCTTCTTGGCCTTTATCATTCGGCCTTAAGTTAAACAGGGATGTAGCAACCATTTCTGGCCACATTCTACTCCTTTGACTACGCAGAGTCAGAAGAGAAAGATGGCCATGAATTGTGGGCAGTAAGGGAAGTGGAGGTTTCTGAAGCCAGACGGCACAGCCATGTAAGTGAAATGGCGTCTGTTCAGGAATTTAGAACTAGGAATGACATGGCAGAGGCCACAGAGTGGCCTTAAATTTTGAGCTGTCTAAACAGGGACAGCAGGCGGACATCAATCAGTGCCATCCAGCATCTGGACAAGAAAATTTATCCTGAGAAAGTAGCTTTTATTTTTTGAATTATTGAATGGTTCATCGTTTCTTCTGCATGAATGCTGAGTAGGGGAGCTCTACAGACACATTCTAATACAAATATTTAAAGTGTAATGATAAATAAATTCACCGGTGTGGGATATAGCACAAACTATACAAAGTAAGAAATTTAATTTTTTTTTCATTTCTGAGATTATTGTAGGCTGTAAATATCTTGTCTAACGTATATACCACAGGTTGTGCAATAAAGTAGTGATTTGAACCACTTGATAGAGAACTGACTACAAAACCACAGTGCCCTTTGGGTCAACAAATATTTACGTAGTCAGTGAGGGGACCAAGGCTGCATTTGGTGCTATGGTGGATGCAAGGATATATATATAAGTAAACGTGTGTGTAATTTGTATACATAAGTTTAAATCAAAGCAAGGTATGGAAAGTGTGATCATAACCAAGCCTCCTTGAGCCTGTGTGGAGCTTGACCATATGGTTTAGAGTGGTGGCTCTTAGCAGGGATGATTTTGCTCCTGAGGGGACATTTGTAAATGTGTGGAGACATCGTTGATTCTCACAACAAAAGGAGAAGGGACTGCTGGCATCTAGCAGGTGGAAACCAGGGATGCAGCTCAATAGCCTACAGTGCACAGTGGAGTCCTTACAGCAAAGAACTCTCTGGCCCGAAATGCCAATAGTGCTGAGGTTGATAATCCCTGATTTATAGCATTACGGCCTATCCCCAGGGCTCAGAACAAGACCTGTCACATGGTAGGCTATCAACAAATATGTATTAAAGGATGAGCATTACTATGAAGTTACTAACCTATTCAACAGGAAATATTAAAACACGGTACTCAAATGCGTGAATTATGCAGTATGTGAATTATGCCTCTGAAAAGTTCTTACAAAGCACAGTAATCATTTTACTTTTTTTTTTTTTTTTTTTTTTTTTGTTCGCGGGCCTCTCACTGTTGTGGCCTCTCCCGTTGTGGAGCACAGGCTCCGGACGCACAGGCTCAACGGGCATGGCTCACGAGCCCAGCCGCTCCGTGGCATGTGGGATCTTCCCGGACCGGGGCACGAACCTGTGTCCCCTGCATCGGCAGGCGGACTCTCAACCACTGCGCCACCAGGGAGGCCCTCATTTTACTTTTTATAAATATAAAATTTGCACTTTTTTCACATTTTCCTGTAAGGTGTTCTTTTTTACAAGTTGATAACATAGAAAACAGGTTAGCATTTTAATTGAAAGCAGTGGCTTAGAAGTCAGTCAAATATGATTTAAAAATTCTCATTGACCCTCAGTTTCCTGGACTGTAAATTAGGATAAAAGTAAATAAATAGGGGGAAATTATATATATAGTACTCATTGTGTATTAATAATGATTACAGTCTCCTAGCATGGGATACTGTCCTCAAATTCACCTGGTGTGTACTGTCCTTTGGTACAGGCGGTTGGCAGACAGGGTTAATTCTTACTTGGTGAAAAAATGACTTTTTTCTAAGGTATTGCTCTACTATGCTATTATCCGGTCCCCTAACAAGCCATTTTGTAGTAGAAGCTGCTTCTGCAATAGCAACCTCTTCGATAGAGAGAATTTCTGTGTGCCAGGAACTGCAGTAAATGCTTCACACGCGTCTCATTTTCTAATCCTCCCATAACGTGATGAGCTTTGGGGTACCAAGACTCAAGGAGGTTTGGCCAGCCAGGTAGTAAACTGCACATCTGGGATTCAACCACACAGGTGTCTAACTCCAAAACCAAAGCTCTTATCCGCTATGAAAGACTGTGTCTTTGAGCAATCAGGAGAAAATTTCATCAAAGATGGATCGAATTTATATACTTAGGAGGGAAAGGAGGTCCAATGAAGATGGGACAGAAGTGGGGGTAAACTCATCTTGCAACAAAAGCTCAAGTATTTCGTAACATACAAGTTGCTCATTGTTTACAATAGTGCATCACGGGAATCAATTGTTACGAACATCAGTAGGGGATCAGATGAAGAATGTAGAATAGTATATACAACCACTGCAGTTGATGAAGCAGACCTCTATACTTAGAAAGATGTCACCTTCGTTATGAAGATGAAAACGGGTTATAGAATGAGGTGTGCATATGTCCATGTGTATGTGTGTATACTGGACAGAATCACAACTGTACACATGACTGGAAGTAGTGCCTATAAAGGAGGAAGAGATTATGGGATGGAGTGACGTTCAACAGGGTTACACTTCCTTCTTTTTCTCTTTTTTTCAAATGAGCATGTATTATATTTACAATGTCTAAAAATCACTGATTTAACAGATATTTATTATATACCTGCTGTGGCCAGGAACCACTCTTCTACACATTTGTATCCCATTGCTCTGTAATTAATCTAGAAGCATTGTATGAGTTTGCTCCATTGATACCTAAGCCACAGTTGAGGAGTGAGCTGATAATAGCCTAGACTAAGGTAGTCATGTTGAGAATGCAGGGGATGGGGAGGGTGAAGTTCATACAATCCGCCTCTTGTATAGTCTCCAGTACGTGTCCCTTCCATGAGCCTCTCCATGGCATCATTCATTAAAAGTCTAGGGGCCAAAATTCAGTCCATGCGTTCAGGACACAGGAGAATGAACCATTTCCTGAAAACAGGGAGGACTGAGGCATTTTTAAAGAGTCTCTTCAGACCATTGTTCCTGTTTGACTATAATATGACTATTTATTCATATAGTACTTTCCACAGATTCTGATCTTTATGGTGCCATAAAATAAGATTTTCAGAAACTTGGTGGTGGGTAACATAATGCCATCAATGACGCAATTAATTAATGAAGAATTCTACTTAGTGAGGGTGAGTATCATATTTTTCTGAAAATGGAACTTGAGAGCTTCCTTGATTATACTGTGATTCTGCTTCCATTATCATTTAGAGATTGAGGCATGAGATGGGGCTGGTGATTATAATGATTTAAGAGGAGAAATAATATGTCAGAACTATGGGAGATTCTATAATTTCATGGTCTACAGCATAAAAAAAATACATCACATCACTAGATCTGGGTGTGTTGTACTTTCATATTGGCTGTTGTGATACCTTGCACAATGTACCTCATTGCAAATTTATACTGAACTCCCCTGACATCAGTGGCATATATATTGTAGCTCCTAATGAAGAAAAGAGAATGTAATACACTTTTATTAGAAATTTCTTTAGGGTCTAGGCTATAATGGCACATATGAGGGGGAAGAAATTATTCATTAAGTATTTCCTAGGAATTATTCATAATTTCATCTCACAATATGACAGACCCTAGACCCCATGGATGCTTCGGCTGGTGCTGAGTGGAACTGCCCAGCTCCGTAATGCCGTTAGCCACATGGAGCACATAATACCTCTGATCTTAAACCTGCAAAAAAGATCTTTTTGCTTTCTGGGGTGATGAGAGGTTCTGACAATTAGAGTCTTTAACAGTTTGGGCCATAACTTCTTCAGAAGCAAGAATTTTTATACGTACCAAAATCTGCTCCTGAGATTGTGTGGGTCACTGGAAGAGTTTGGGTTTTGATTCTTGACACCTCAGCCATTAAAATTAAAAGTGAAATATGTCAGATATACATTCTAATATACAGAAATGTGGCATCATGTGTAGTCAACCAAGAGGGTAACTGACTTTCCAGTTTCTATCTGATTATTATTATTTTTTAAATAATCAGTTAAATTCCGAGAAACATAAGTACCAGATTATTTTCCTCAGGCATCAGACGTCAAAGAAATAGAGTTAAATGAATTATCTTTTTAAATTTTGTGCTTTTAACTTTTTCAGTCATGTTTTACTGAATCTAAGATGCATTGAAGGTAGAACACACCATTATTTTATGTACTGTTGAGAGCTGTAATTATAAGACTCATCTCAATTTTGAGAAATGTGAAAAAATGTATTTTTGTGATATGTAAAAAATATATTTTAGAATCAGTGAAATTTGGTAATCACACGTGATGCGTGTTGGGAAAAAGCGAACAGCATACATCTATGTAGGTATTCTCCATTCCCAAACCTGTGCTAATAGTTTGTTCTGCATCTCCCATAATTGCATACAGTTTTTTACAAGGTGGAGCCACTCGATATATTTTGAATTGCAACTGTTTTTGCATGAAACAATATATTACGGTCACTCTTCCATACCAGTTACCTCATTTTTTTAAATGACTAAAATGTTATTCAGAAATGTCTTTTCTATCTTTAAGCTGGAAGTTAAAAACTGTGGCCCACAGTCCACTGTTTTAAATACCATTAAAATTCATGTATATTCCTGCTTTTCAGCTTCTCTTAAAAATCACGTCAGGGTGATGCTTTTGCATGGCGACAATTTCCAGCCAAGTAGGGACTGGCCCTCTAGTTGGAGGATGCATCCTTCTTCTGGTGCACCATATTCCCCACGGTTCCTTATTCTCATACGTATAGCCTTTACCTCTTGTTTACATCCCCACCTTGCCCCCCCCCCCGCACCCTGGATTTTAGGTTTGCAACCTCAAGTTTAAACATTTGGAACAAAACTTACTATGCCAGCACAGAAAGGCCTTTTTGTTGCATTCCAAATTCACTTAGAAAATTACAAAATTTCTCACTGTCTGCCACCTCCACCATTTTCTTTTTCTCCTGCCAACATTTAGGTATCTGACTGCAAAACTTTTCAATTCTCCCATGTCTTAAAAGCTACAATAAAGGAGTTAGTGGCTCCATTTAATTGGCCCCAGTTATTTGCATTACTCTTTCCTATTATATGCATCTCATTTGATTATCATAGACCCAACAACTCTTTCACGTCGGAAGGTCATCGTTAAACTTCTCTAATGATCTACCATTGTCCACCCAAAATGAAAATGTTTCCTTTGTACTGTTAGTTATCCCAGCTTTGTCCCTGCCGTCCAACCTGATCACTGCTTTAATTGTTATTCCGCTAGAATTTGGGAGTTGAACCCACCTTTTTGTCTCCACCGTTTACTTAGTTGGCAAAGAACATTGTGGAAATGTCTCTGTGAGTGAGCCTTAAGAGCAGGAAGAGATTGAGTACCCCATTTGTTGATGTGGCCCACTTTCCAGTGCCATGGTTTGATGGCACTGGATATTGATTTGATATTGATCAGTAACCCTAAGCAGGAAATGCAAATTTTCTTAATAGGTTTCTTCTTATAATAATTTTACCACTTAAACAGATTTCTTGGCGAGATTCTTGGTATGACTAATGTAGCGCTATTTTTTGAATGTGTATGTTCTACAAAATAGACAATAACATAATTTGAAAATAATCTCTGAATTTCTGGAAGACACACAGACATTACTATTCTGCTTCAAGCCAGAAATAGAAAAATAAACTACGCAGCATTGAATTCAGTGAAATTGTGTGACTACCAGACAATGAATATTATGAAGAATTTATTCTGGACTACTAGTTTACATATGTCACAAGTAGATAAAAGAGTCTTTTTTGTGCCATCCCCCTC